>NC_090927.1:544013391-544318567 GCF_040938575.1 Ambystoma mexicanum
ATTATTTATTGTATAATCGAACAAGTTCAATGGGAATCCAAAACTGCACCAACTTTAACTGCTTATACCCCAAAAACATATATGCAGTTTTCACCTGCCCTTTACTTTTGTAAATCATAAAATACCCCACAACAGTGCAACTTTGCTGCTGACATATGGAGACGGGTTTCCTAGATAAAGGTAAGGGGGGCTTTTGATCATCATTTTGGTATGGACCCGTGCACCTTCAACTGCTCCTGCTTCTTAAGTGTGTAAATTGAGAACCATGCAATGACCAGGGCAAGAATGACACATGATATTTAATGTGCCAGCAAGTATGTAGCAGCCAACATTGCAACGCTTGTGTTAAGGTACATGTCGTCTGATAGATGGTGGACGAACAGCTCTTGACCTTGTGCCTGGAGATTTGAAGTTTTATCCTGGCAGGTAGCCATAGCTCACACAGTCCTGTTTGTCTTCCAGTGCATTCTGGGAATTGTAGTGCTGCATTTATAATGAGATAGACATAATACGATGTACCTGAATGCAATAAAAATTAAATACACACGATTGTGGGAGCATTGTTAAACCACGAGGGATACTCTCCCAAATTGACGAAGCCTGTATGATGTGGAAAGCTAGAACGTAGTCAACTGCCAACCTTGACTGAACCTCATTTGGCTATCCAATCAATTGACAGACACCACTGTCAACTAAAAACATTGCGTTCATACTATCGCCCTCACACAGGTGATCCTGATTGAAAGGATGAGTCTAGCGTAACCACATTGAAACCCTTTTGGGGCACCGACTGCCCTGCTCAGTCTTGTCGGCATATGGCAAATCTTTTCACGTAACGTTATAATCACACTGAAATAGCTACAGATTCGATTCGGAGAGCCGGCGCGCGAGACCACACAGCTTTGCGAAACTGGGATTCGAACCCATTAACATTCTGGACTGAATCGAATTACAAGAGACTGAAGGATTTGAAGAAGTAATTATGCTCTGATTTGAGAAAGGCTAATAGACGAAAAACGTGTCATCATTTAAAGGGCACTACCCTAAGAACAAAAAAACACCATATTATGCAATAAATAGTCTTGTACAATTTAACCATTTGGCACTTGTCTGTTTCATGGAGTCTCAAGATCACTATCTTTAAATATAAACTATTCCTTGTGTCATGGTATGGTGGATTGTATTTTACATATTTGTTAAAGCCACAGTATTTGATATCACACATGTTTCAGCCATGTGTGCCAAGCTCAGCTGTGAAGGGATTATGTGTATTCTTCCCAGGAAAGGCTGTCCTTGCCACTGTTTGCAGGCCTATAGCCTTAGTCGTTTGCCTCTATGTTCCTTTGTGAGGGCAGGTAACACCCTCGCCAGAGAGACAGATTCTCCACAGGAAGCAGCACTGGAATCAGGAATAAACACCCATTCACAAAAGGAGTAACCTCACTAGAGTGCTGCATATCTAAAGGCATTTGAGCCGATGGAGACGGGAAGGGGGCAGGGTTAGTGTAGACAGAGCAAGCTCTTTACAGCTGGAGGAAGTTGCCACCATCTTGTTTCTCTCAACCTCTGTCTTTCCTTCCTGTCTTCTCCACTTCCTCTAACACAAAGCACTTTGGGTGTTATGTCAGAAGGCAAAGTCCACTTATTTCAAGATCAGGGATTGGACCCCTAAAGCAGACTAGCTTACGTCCAATCACCTTTGGCTTTTTCCTTTAAAAGAAGGGGTCTTTCAAGAACAAACACTTAATATATAATTAATTAAACCTCTGTTGGGAGAGTTAATCTTTCCAAACTCCTCTGCCAGTGAGGTGAAGACTGAGAGTCCAATGCTGAGGGAAGAACAGTCCTCTAGCCACTCGCAGAGACCAGGTGGGGTGAACTGCTGTTTGGACAATATCTACCTTTCTGCCAGCTACAATGCTACTCAGGACCTCACTGTATTGAAGGACCCTTGCAGATGTGTGCCAACCTCCCCTGTGTTTGGGATTCTGAGGGCAAGGACTAAACGTATCCTTGAGCCCCTGGATTGGGACTCAAAGCATCCTACTTCATCAAACCGCACACTAGAGCATCAGGATCACCATTTTGAACCATCAGCGACCCTCAACTTAAACCACTGGAGTGTTACTCACTGACCATAGCCAGAGGTTACCACCTTGACTCGGACCAGCTCGAAACCAAACTGATACTGGTTTAACCATCTAAACAGCATTGCTAGAATATCACCTTTGAACCACTGTGAGCACTACGTTCTGTACTATTGACTGATTGATAACTTCCCCTGTGGTCCATTGTTGGGCCCTAGAGACTGGTTACGTAAATTGTATACCTTTTGAACTCAAGTGCATTTCCTTTTTAAGAACATTGTGGCTTTTTATTGCCTTTCACCCCAGATTCATTTCACAGAGTACTGCATATTAATTAATACCTTTGCTTATTGTGTGTTCTTTCCTCATGGGCGGATTTTATATATTGTGTTGTATTTAGTTATTCTTTCATATGTGTGTTTAGTTAAAGTATATATTTTTTGGGAAACTTGATTGAACATTCCTTTATTTTGGACTGTTGTACTTTGTTGTTTGGGTTACTACTGGATCACATTCACACCCGTCTTGAGGGTATAGAGTTCCCTCGGCCCAAGTTACCACAAAAGCCAAAGGGGGATATCTCGTAACTTTGCCTGTTTTAGCTTTGTGTTGGCTTTTGTTTTGTAGAAGTGTGAAGGATAAATAGCTGATTTAGCCTCTACTCATCCTTGTACTCCGGCAGGGCAAAGTCAGTTCATCACACATCATTGCAGCACTGTCCTTCATTCAATGCAGGGAAAGAAAAGATGGACACAAAAGGGAGGTGGAAAGCTGTGGTTTCAAAAACGTTAATTGAACAGAAGCTTGTTTGTAGTTTGAAAGCTTGAAATAGGACATTTTATGGAGAATTGTGGGCAAACCTTTACGAGTTCATAGTTTGTGCCCTTCACTTCTGAGAGCAACCTGGCCCTGTCGCCCACCACCATGCAAGAATGTGGTAGTTGTTTTTCTGTGCATCTGAATGTCACCCTAAGAACTAGCAACAGTCTTGGCCTTATCTAGCACCTATGAACATAGGAACTGTAAAGGCCTGCCATCCACTGGCACCCAACCTGATGGACCCAGGAAGTTAAAATCAGTCTGGCACTGCCCTTCTCTAGCACCCATGAAATAATGAAGGGGGATATCACCCTATAATGATTAGTGTAGCTCAATCACTCAAATTACAGCAATCTGGCAATGCACAACCAAGTTTCACCAAATGAGAACTATTGTGGTGACAGGCAATCTTCCAACACCCAAGGAAATGATGCCAACCAGGCCCTGCCATCTGCAAACAACCAGGAACTAAAAGCCATGATGTGAACCTGTAACATATTATCCTGCAAGGATTCTGATAGGGAGATTTTTGTCAAATCACCTCTACACTTCAGACCCCCAGCACTTTTTGCTAGACTCCTGAATTTTCCTGTCTGTTCTCCTGAGTGAGTGGGGGCCTTTTCCCACTCACACCTTCCTTTGTTCTGACTATGGGGACCCTTGTTCATTCTTGTTATAATTTATTTTAAGGAGTCATGCTATTCTCCATCTTTTCTAAGGCATATGTATATTACTTTTGAAGCACACCGCACCTATTGTTCAGTGTTGCTGGGAGCCCTTTTTAGTTCATTTTATTTTCCTTGTGAGAACACATGTTCCCAAGGATAGGGGGATACTATCCTTCTTACCTTTCCTTTGGTGAGATCAGCTCACACCACCTTATGTGGAGTGCTTAGAGGTTACACTGTATCCCCTTTCTCACTACTCCTGAAATATTTATGTTACAGTGACAAGCATGCCTGAATGGCTGGTGCAGTGGACATGTTCTACTGAACTTTGTTTAATCGTTACGGTAATGCACAGAAGAGTCACCATTGACCCAAAATGGTGACTGTTTTCGTTTTTTGCCATTTCTTGGTTGCTTGTTCTTTCTTGGCCCTTCATCTGCCATGCTGGGTGGGGGAGGTCCTGGTTTAACCTTTGTCTTTTACGGGAATCCTTTGAGAAGCCTGCCAAGGCTCTACTGTGTGAGGACAGGAACCCGGGGAGGATCCTGAAACTCTGCTGGTCTTTGTCCTCTGGCATGCCTGCCAGAAACAAGTTCCAACTGGGAGCGTATCTTTCCTGAAAGGACAGCCAACCCCCAAAGTTTGAATGTGGCATTAGTGCTGATTGGCTGAGTTCCCTGGATAAACGTAAGGATCCTCAGGCTGATGGAGAGTTGACCACTGGAATTTAAAATCCAAAGAAGAAGATGATCAGACACCTGCAGCACCTTCCAGCAACTGGAAAAGCCTGCTGAAGTGACTGCTGCTGTCCTGCCCTGTTTTCAAATCGGCAGGAAAGCTCTGAAGACGACAACTTCCTCCTTTGGATGGTGGGCATAATCAGTTCTAAGATGACCTAGAGTTTCAGCCATCTCACGACAACCTGCAACCTTCCTGGTCTGCAAAATGCCAGTTCCTTGGGACCTGCGACTATCTTGCAGTGCATCATCTTCAGACGATTGAATCCTACTGACACTTTGGTGGACTCCTTCCGGATCTCCAGAGACAAGATTCCCGTCCTCAAAGTCCCTTCACCAGAGTGCAGGACTAAGCAGGCAAGGCATATCGACCAGGCAGTAAGCATTCTTCATTGCTGTCTGTGAAAAGGCACCAACACCACACATTTGCATTGGAGAATGAAGACTACTTTATTGGGGGTCCTCCCTATAGACTGCTGCTGCAACACTCCTTAAAGAGACTCTCCTTTTGTCACCACCACCAAGGAACAAGAGACCGGGTCTGCAACTGCTGCATCGTGAAGGTATCCGTCTTCATCGCTCCTCAGGTACTGAGGGACTTGTGATAATAATTTCCTTGAGTTGTTCTGTAGCTCCTTTGTTGTTGAAGTGTTGATTTGAGCGTTTGGGTGATTGACCACACACGATCGCCCTGGCCTAATGCTTCTGTGCATTCAGGGATCATTATCCAGAGTCCCAGAACCCTTTCTACCAACAGAAGCTGTCTCATTACTTGTAATTGAAGAACCATCTGGAACGTTGCCTTTTCTACAGCTGTGTCTTACCTGTGTTTCCCTTTAATCTGAATTTTAAGAACTCATACCTGGATAGAGATGGACTGCTACAGAATTAAGGCTTCTGAAACACATTACAAGTCTTAACAAGGGCTTACCTGCTATTGTTGGTATTGTTCATTAATTGTATTCCTACAACAGAACAGTCTGAGTACTATAACAGTGGTTTTACGTACCTTTGAATTGTATTCATCGACCTTAAAAAGTGTTTACAATATGATGTACTCATATAAATGATTGCATCAGTGTCTCTTGGGTTTACAAGCCTTAAAATAGTACTTATCTATTTGAAGATTTATATTTGCCTTGTATATACATAAAACAATTAACTATTTTTATATAACTCCAAGTATGTTCGGCAAACGTATATTCCAAGTTCTCTGTACAGACCTACAGCTCTGCCACAGCAGCCAGGCTTGGAGCTGGAGCACTGTATACCAAGAGGAGAGTTGTATAAAGTCCCACCAGGAAAACTCACCAACAGATTCCAAAGTGGGACCAGGTCATTTTTTCACGGACAACATTCTTCAAAGAACATTGCAGCAGAGTCAACGGTTTATTGTGGGAGCAGAGTGGATAAATGTGAGGGTGAGAAGGCGGGCAAGGAATAGGGAGTATAGAGAAGAGACATTTAAAGAAACATTATTCAGGGTTTTGGGGATGTCCCCAGTGTCGAAAAAAAAAGACACCATTCATGGAGGTATCCCCTATGGAAAGGTGAAACCAAATGAATAGAGTGAAAAAGTGGGCTCTCCGATGATAAGAGGAGTACAATGAACGCGCGCATTGTGCGGCAGCAAAGCAACGCCGGTGGAACGGAGAAGAGGCAGCGACAAAGAGGAACTGGGGGAGTGGTGCCACTAGCTACTGGAGCTTCAGCCAGTCCAACTCTTCCACCATTTACTATGTGCTACATCTTACACATGTTGACTTCACCAGACGTTTATTGCTATTATTTGGGCATTTGAGGCTTCACTTGGCATATAATGACAACACCTGTAAGTCTAAAACTTACATATGATTACTTACCAGGCATTTTTGCAATTATGAGGGCCACTTGAGTCAGCACTTGTGGGGCTACATGTGGCAGCTATACCTTAAATATGGTGACTTTCTAGGGTTTCTGGCAAATAATATCTTCCCTTACCTGGATTACATTCCTTTTGATCAAAACTCTGAAAACTATACATTAATTCTGACATTCACTGTCACTGACCATTTAGTTGTCATTTCCCTACATGTTGTGAATTAAGTCTGCACGCATCTCTCTCCCTGACATTTGCCACTCTTCCTCTCTCCTTGACCCTGTTTCCTTTTCACCCAACAGACCAGAGTCTGGCTGCCACCCCCCATGCAGTCTAACAATTCGCATTAACATGTACAAGTCTCAGCACTTTAAGACCACTATGGTGGTGATGTGTCTGGTATACAAACCACATGACATAGCATATATTGATATCGAATGGGGATGTTTTTTACTATATTGTATTTACATTTTTAAGTGATAACATAACATTACATCAAATGTGTGTGGCTATATCTAATTTATCATGACTTTACCAGTCACATGATGGCATTACTGGGACATTTGAGGCTGCGCATGGAATAGAATGGCAGGACCTGGACATCTGGAGCTTCCCTTTACATATGTGCAGGTTCACACTTATTTCCCAAGTTCTTCCATCATTTAGCCAGTTACTCATGCGATTTGGAGTACCGTTGCCTTGCCACCTGCTCCCTTCGATAAGAAGAACTCGCGTGGCATTTCCTGGAAAATTATCATACTATCTAGCCAAAAGATGGCAACAGATGGCAAGTGGTCTGAGTAATTAGGCATAAACTCACCCACACTCAGCACATTCTCAGACCCTTGCACTGGAGAGACCATGAATAATGAAACCACGCCATTCGCACTGGAAAAAGATCTCGCCAGCCGAACAACCTCAAAGACCACGGTATGTATACCTTACACCACATCTGTGGACAGAGGCCGCAGGCACTGCCAAGCATCCTTGCACGGTAGAATGCAGCTACGGCTATGCTTTCCAGTCTAGCAGCACATATAGCCGTCCACAGTGAAACAACTGACATACCTCAACACCCCTGCCACTAGCATACAGCGACTCCCAATGCAAAGTAATTCAGTATAGATGGCCACACATCGACTCTCCCAACAGAACACTGTATCGCAACCACCAACAGTGCCCACCCTTGTGCATGGCGTCTTTGCGCCACTTAGTCGAGCCTAGCCAGCCACCAAAGTCCTAGACTGGCAAAAAAGCACACAGGCATCTCCTAATCTGAACTTTTTAGAACTTTCCAGCACATTGACTATGGTCACCAAGGGCGTTCCAACAGTAAAAAGCACATTGAAGCCATACAAATGGGTAAAGAGCGCTATATAAATAACCAAATAGAATACAATACAATACAATTTGATGGCCATGTATGGCAATTGATAATCCAATACCTATACGCATGTCAAAGCTGCAGCCTCGACATGTAAATGCTCACCCTCCATATACTAGCTCTCAAAACATTTTCGCCTGCACAATGCACACACTCCTTCACACTGCACATGCACACTCACAATGCACCTACACCCGCGAAATGCACACACACCCTCACACTGCAGATAAGCGCACTCAACGCACATCCTCTCACATATGGAACAGTGCACACACCTGCAATGCTTTTTTTTTTTTTTTAATAATTTGGCCAGTGATTTCATATCAAACGAATGTGTCATACCCTTTATACCCCCAAAAGAAAGAAGTCATGTTGTGTAGTCCACTCGAGGGGACTAGTCTAAAAGCTGTATTTTGCCAACCGTTGGGAGTCATCGGAATGATTTCCAGCTCAAGAAATTGCGCGTTTCAGTATGTATGTGACCTACTGTTTAAATACAAGTATTGGCTTTTATGTAAATCTGGCCGAGAAAGCTTGCAAATATTTGTAAACACAAAGAGCATACACAGTGCTGTAATAAATTGTTTGGTGACTGGATGCAGATATCAGGCCTTGAGGTTTCCAGGGCAACCGTTGATGTGCGTCACTGTGCTTTTACGGCATCTACGGCCTGGGGGTTTAAGTCTTGGACTAGAAAAGGGTTCATGCTGGACGTAATATAATGCAAGGAAGGGAGTGGATGATTTTTTCCATGTTCGGGTAGAGCTTGCATTCATGTCGCATCAATCGTTGTCATCTGAGATGAGGCCTGCATGAGGAGGAGGGGGGCACTTTCTCAGACAATATTCCTATGGCAAGGGATGCATTCCTCCAAAATAATGAACACATCCATTCCTGAAGGTATCCCTTCTCTCAATTCACTTAAGTAGCATAATTGCCACAGTCTGCAAAGGCTGCTTTTACTTGCATCCAGAGCAGTCCATGCCAATGCTTGGAATCACAGCTGCCATCCTTCCAAGCAGGGGATTGTGATATCTGCATAAGAATGGCCTCACACAACCTGCCTGCACCAACCCAGAGCCCTCTAGAAGATAGTGGGAAGGAAAGCGCATCATCGTGATGTTTGCCTGAAGGATTTCTTTAACTATAGTTCTGTCTGGTGAATGCCTGATTTTTCTATAACCACATTTTTGTCACATGCCTTAGAATTCAGTTCCTCCAGCATCTCCAGACAGATGTAATGAACAGCAAAGCTTGTGCTGGTGCATTGGATATTATTACAAGTTTGGTGGTAATTGGGAAGTAAATCCATAGAATTGCTGCTAAAATTGTTTAGCCACGCTGCCGCTCAGTCTTGTTGAATTACATGGGATCTTGAGTGGAGGCAGAAGTCTACTTCCCCATTTTTGGCATTTTTTTCTTCAGAATTTACACTGGTAGTAATTCTGGCATGGTGATTCAGACTATTCTTGCTGGAGGTTACTCCACCATGTTGCCAAAAAACCATAGTAAATCAGTGTGCTATTGTGGCTGGAAATTGTCGGTACCATAACTGCCACCTCTTTATAGCCTTTTTTCCCCACACTGCTATACTCATAATGATGCTCATTGTGATGGCATTCATAGTTTATCCAGGACAACTAACACAGGTGTGAAAGTTTATGGCCGCTGATGGAGAGGTGTGAAATGATGCTAGGTTGGTAATGGAAATAAGTGCAGGCCAGTTTAACACTATACAGTAGACAAGGACGGATTAACAATAAACAACCGATCTTTACTAGTGTCCTCTTAGACCAAAGCATGTGTTGGGAAGGAAGGACAATTGTCCCAGTGTGATGCTGGAAATTTCACCCCCTCCTACCTCATGACCAAGATATGTGACTTTCCCCTGAGCTATCTGGCACTTGATGGCCTTGATAGTGAGGTTAGCCCTTTTCAAGGCCTGCAACACCTTATCCAGGTGAGACAAATTCTCTTCCCAGGTGGAATTGTAGACAGCAATGTTCTCTATGTAGGCCAGGCAAAAGGCCTCCGGCCCACTGAGCTCATGATTGACCCATCTCTGGAAGGTGGCATGTGCATTTTACAACCCAGAAGGCATTACTCTAAACTGGTAGAGCCACTCAGGTGTTGAGAATGCAGTCTTTTCCTTGGCATGGTCTGTCAAAGCTATTTGCCAATAGCCTGAGGTCAGGTCAAAGGTGCTCACAAATTTGGTAGCACCTATAGTGTCCACAAGCTGATCAGACCTAGGCAATGGGTGTGCGTCAGTTTTAGTGATGGCAATGACCCCTCTGTAGTCCACACAGAACTGCCAATCCTTGGTACCTGCCTGGGAACTTGCCTTGGGGACAAGGACCACTGGACTGGACAAGGGACTGGTTGAGCGTTCAATTATACCCAGATCCAACATCTTGGTGACCTCAGCCTGGATGTGGTTATTCACAGTGTCTGACATCATGTATCATCTGCTTTTGACAGGTACACTGTCACCAATGTCAATTTCGTGCCTGCACCATGGAGTGAGGCCTGGTGTCCGCAAGAACAGAAGCGCATACCGCGGGAGCAATGCCCTGAAAGCCCTCTGCTGCTCGGGTGTCAGATCTGGAGAGAGATGCACTCCCTCCAATGATCCATCCTGAGGGTTGCTAAGCAGCACATCAGGAAGGGGCTCACTCTCATTCTCTTCTTGCTCTGAAGCCAGCAAGAAACATGAGACTTCTGCTCGCCTATGGAAAGGCTTGAGCCTGTTGACATGGAATACCTGAGGGGCTATCACAGGGACTCCCATATCAACCAGATAATTGACTTTGCCCATCTTGAAGATTATCCTGAAGAGTCAAGTCAACTTATCTGCCAAAGCTCTATGCTTGGTAGGCTCCATCACAAGGATCTCCTGTCCTGGAGTCCAATCTACTTGTGATGCTTTAAGGTCATGCCAGTATTTGTTCAATTCCTGGCTGTCCTTAAGATTTGCTGTCGCCAAACCCATCGTCTGTGCCATCCTCCGCCTGAGGACTAACCCATAGTCCCCCACTTGCTTGGCAGGACCTGGAGGGGTGGCTTCCAAACCTTCTCTGATCAAGGCAAGGGGCCCCCTCAAAGGATGTCCAAAGAGTAACTCAAAGAGGCTGAAACCAACACCCTCTTGTGGTACCTCTCTGTAAGTGAACAGCAGGCATGGCAGGAGGAGATCCCATTTCCTCCTTAGGGGCTCTTCCACAGCACCTAGCATGCCCCTGAGAGTTTTATTAAATCTCTCAACCAGACCATTGGTCTGAGGGTGGTAAGAGGTGGGGAACTTGTAGGTTACACCTCACTCTTGCCACATAACTTTCATGTAACTTGACATGAAGTTGGATCCTCTGTCAGAGACCACCTCCTCAGGGAATCCAACTCTGGTAAACATGCCCAGGAGAGCCCTGGCAACCACCTTGGCAGTAATAGTCAAAGGGGTATAGCCTCAGGGTACCTGGTGGCATGATTTACCAAGACCAGGATGAACCGATGTCCACCTGAAGTGGGAGGGTCAAGGGGACCGACAATGTTGATGCCCACCCTCTCAAATGGTGTGCCAACCACTGGCAATGGATGCAGTGGGGCAATGGCACTGCCTCCAGTCTTGCCAGACAACTGACAAGTTGGGCAGGTCCTGCAGTGGGACCCCACGTCTACTCCCATCCGTGGCCAGTAGAAATGTGCAGAGAAACTTTGCTTTGTCTTCTTGGTCCCAAGATGACTAGCTAAGGGCACCTCATGCGCCAACTGCAATAGGAAGGGCCTGTAAACCTGGGGTTCCACCAACGTCTTGAGGGCACCAGGTTCAGGCTTAGTGGGCTCACTAACAAGGAGCTCACCCTCCCAATATATCTGGAATGTCCTAGGCACTTCTCCTTGTGCCTGGGACAGGGCCTGTTTTCTCTCAGGTACTCTCTCTGTCCCTTACAGAAGTCAACTCGGGAGGGTCCCCCTTTGTGCCTTGGGTTTCCCTGTCGGTTTCCCTGTCTGCAGGGGTACCAGACTCACAGCCGGACCCAATGTGACCTGTGATCGGGTGACTGCCACAGCAGCCATGGGTAGACCATCTGTGATCATCCCCATTTCCACCAAATCATTGCCTAACAAAATGTTAGCAGGCATGTTGTCTTCACTGTCTTTTCTCCAATCTTAATGTTAACTAAGGCTACAGGCAATAATTTGTGAGTCTCACCAGCTAACCTGGTGGTTCTCAGAAGAGCACCTACATTGTCCTCTGGCTTGAGCAGGGTCCTCTCCACCACTGTCATACTTGCCCCTGTGTCTCTCAAGCCAGTGGAAGGCTCGCCATTCAAGAGGACACTTCTCAGAAACCTACGGGTGTTCTGTGGGATTGTCACCAGTACTTCTGCGACAATCCCACAGGTCCCAGACCCCAAGGGACACTAGGGAAATCTCTACAGGAGCACTGAATGTGATCCCTGTAGAGGAGGGGAGGCAGTGGCCTTCACCTGAGACATGAGGTAAGGTTAGGTCAGGCTGACAGCCTGGACTCCAAGTGCCTTACCTTTACACTTGGGGTCACTCTTCTTGTGATCCAGAGCCCCACAGTCCCAACAAGTGCCAGGAACGTGGGATACAGTACTGGGACCACTGGGAGCCTGCTTTGCAGCAGGTGGACCACTACTCTTACTCCCACTAGATTTTTGGGTCGTAGGAGTGGAAGGTTTTGGTTTACTCGACTGCGATAGCTTTTGGGACTCCTCAGCCTTCTGAGAGGTCCACTTTTCTTTGTCCTTGTCCTTCCCACTGGAGTTCTTAGGGGACACCCCGTGGGGGACCCACTTGCCAGCCAGCCTGGCCAGCTTAAAGGGATCTAAAATGTTCTGGTCAGTAACATACTGACGCAGCTCTGGTGAAGAGGCTTCAGATAAATGCTCAAAAAACTAAAGGTGGGACAATTCAACAAAAGTTTTCACCTTGTAACCATCAATCCACCCCACCATGTTCATATGCGCAGCACACACCCAGTCTACCCAAGACACATTTTCTCCTTTCTTAAATTCCCTGAATCTTTTAAGGCATTGGGTAGGTGTCTTGCCAAAATTGGCAATCAAAGCAGACTTCATGCACTCATACTGACCACTTTCTTCCACACTCAGTTTCAGAATACAGTCATATCAACTCTAAGGCACTCTGCTTAACAAACACTTAGCCCAATCCCTTTTATCAACATCACGGATTCCACAAGCCATTTCAAATTCTTCAATCCATTGTAGGATATCAGAACCCTCTACATACACACCAACCAAATCTTTCATAAACTAGGTAGCAGGGGACCTGACACTCTCAACTGATTTCACTGAAGTCTCCACTCTAGCTCTCTCCAGCTGAGTTTTCTGGTGCTCAGTGTCCCTATCTTTGAGTACCACTTGTGCCAACTCCTCTTTCTTCAATTCAGCTTCTGTTGCCAACTTTTTATATTGAAATGCTAACTGTTCCTGTTGTAGCTCCAATTTTAAAAGTTCAATCTTCAAGGCTTCCCCCTGAAGAGCAGTGCTGGGGTTCAGAACAGAGGCAGCAGGAATGGCGGCATTACCAGAAACAGATTCAATAACAGCCCCAGGAGCAGGTTCCTCATTGGTTGCATCCCCCCTTTAAGAGCTTCACAATCAGTCTGTCTGGTAGTCCACTAGGGCAGCTATCAGCTCAGCCTTAGACTTATATTCAAATTCTAACTCCCTGGCTTCACAAGCACTCTGGAGAGACTCTAAGCTCATCCTAATCAATTTATCATTTGCAATAGACTCCATTGCTTGTAATGTAGTTATCTAGTACACTGCCATCAGTGCGAAGACTGGAGGGGAGTACCTGTACTTCTGCTGTCTATATGGTAGAGTAGAGGCATAGAGTACCCCAAACAATATTCTCTATTTGGTATCGTGGATGAGCAATCAAGGCTTAAGCTCTCAGAAGGTGATGCGGGCTGGTTCTTAAGTACAGTGTAGTCCCCAAGAACCCACAAGGGAATGTCCACACACTATGTTAGTGTTAACACAATCTTTATATAAATAGGCTCAAGTTATGTGCACCAGTGGCGGCTGGTGACTTTGAAAGGTGGCGGAGCGTACATTGCTTGGTGCGAATTTCGGAGTGAGCGAGCTCAACCCACACTAAGGGGGGTCCGTGGGGTTTCTCCCAGCGTGAGAAAACGTTTGAAAAATGGCTTCCAAAATGTGCAATTTACTGTCCAAACCCACAGAAATGACATAAAAAGCATTAGGTTTTGCATACTAATGGTGGTACATTATTCTTATGTGTGCAAATGTTATGGTGTAATTTATTTGGACAATGCTCTCCCTTCCAGACCTATCCATGCCAATTCCACTTGCTGCTGCGCTGCCTTTCATCCTTAATAGACGTATGTACGGAACTTAATTGGATTGGCTGGAAAAGACTCTGGTATTTAAAACGGGGAGGGTTAAGCACTATGAAGAAACACGTTGTCACCCCCTTTCTCCTTGATACCCTCTCGTCCTTTCTTTCCTCACTTCTGTCCTTAATTATTTCCTCCTTCTTCCCACTTCCCCCTTCGACTTTATTCCACTCTCCCTCATTCCTTTCTTCTCTGCTTCCTTGATCTGTGCCTTTATAAGCTTTCTTTCTCCTCTCTCTCGCCTCTTTGTACCTCACTTGCTTGCCCCCTCCACACACACACACACCGTTCTCGACATGATCTGCCCAGGCAGTTTTATATTTCACTTTTCCGCAGATTTCCACTTCTGTTTTCTCTTCGACTTAACTAAAAGAGAATTGTTCTTATCTGTGTGTTTAATCGCTACCCCCACACCCACACACACAGGGGGTCTCTGCCTCCTGCTGTCCCTTGGTGCAGAGAAGGCTGCCTATAGGCACTGTCTCTTCGTTGTTCTGCCACTTAGTGAAGAGGAATCACTGTTTGGGGGGGTCACCAGGCTTCCACCTTCTCTGCAGTGCATGGAGGGAGTGGTAGGGCAGGGCCCTCAGCTGGGATCTAGCTAGCCAATCCTACTCTTGCTCATCCTGCTCATTGTACTATTCTTTCAGCGTGCCAGTCTTTTGGATGTTAAGACTGTGAAGCGTTTGTCCTTTTCGAGTACCCGTTGCTACAGTTACTGTCTCAACGCATTAAAGAACTCATTGCCTGGCCACCCCCTCCCAATAGATGTCCAACATTCACACACTGGGTAATTGGGAACCTGCAGATTGCGTGTGTCCAAGGGAATGCATTTCAGGCTAACCTCAACCCCCTTGCAGTCTCAAGCCAATGTCACTTGGACCTACCACTCTGTACGGACAATGCCCCCCCATCCTTCTATCCCTCGGTCGCCTTGCCCACAGTCAACCTCCGGAGCGTCCTCTCTGACAGGTGGGCTCGGCAGTGCCAGGGGTAAACTTCTGCAGTGTCTGTAGTGATGGTAAAACTCGACCTTTGCAAACAACCATCCATGCTTCCAGGGTTCGCTTGAGCCTACCACACTAGCGTGCATCTACTGCAAACACTACCCATGGAGTCCTAGAAAACTGCTCTCCTTTCACCCTGTGCCTCCCTTATAAACCAGCTGCGCTGAGTCCAGTGGCCTGCATCTAAATATGTCACAAACACCCCCACCCCCCCGCCTGCCCCTCTAGAATCTGCCCTTAATAGCTCTTGCTCCTGTGTACCTGTCCCTTCTCCTTTATAGACAAGGGTCTGGACTCCCAGGCAGGGACACAGTACATCACTTTCTGCACAAGCCTCGGCACTCTGATTGTGAGACCACTGTGTAGTATTTGGTCACAGTGCATACACGTATTTACTTTACATGTAACCTTCTCGCAGAGGGAAATCATTTTCTGCAAGGGGCTGTCACCTCATCCGTTTCTTGATACAATGAGAAAATGTGCAAAATATTTACATAATTACTCCATGAAGCACACGCTGCTATAGTTCTAGCGTTTCAAAGCGCTGTCAATAACCGTTGTTCTACGATTACCCAAAAGTATCGCAATGAATAGGAACTTAACCCAATGAGCTATTTGATCGCAGAAATCACATCGGCTGTCTCTTGGGCCAGTGACGAGACAGCAACTGGCTAGAAAGGGCTTAAGGCCCACACATTCAGGAAGTTGAAGACAGAAGGTAGCACTCATGCCCAGGGCACTATACCAAGAGGCCTGTCCGGTCTCTCACCTGTGAGAGCAGAGTGTTTAGGGTTAAGCAATCATGAATTGGCCGCAGCAGCCGGACTTCAAATCAGAAATCTACTCTGCCAGTATGGGGATGAGTGCAGAATATCACTTTTTGTTTTGTTAAGGGTCTGTTATGGGGCCAGGAAGGACCGGCACCCACGTTCATGGAACAAACGTCTACATTGCAGGTGGAAAATGGGGGTTAGAATGAATTTGCATTCCAAAAAAAGGTCACCCCACTAACGGAAATGGCAAAATGAGTCGGTATTCAGGAATGCTGAATACCGACTTGTTTCACTGGATTGTAGGTTTACTAAGCTAGCAATGGTATGCATTAGTGGCGTGCCGTGACTTTCCCTCTGCTTCATGGTGTTCAAGGGCCTATTTAGAGAAGTGCACAATTGCTCAAAATGGTCCCTCTCACAGGTTAATTATGCCATGCCGAATAGTAGGCAACATCACTAGGTACCATAGGACTAGGGGATCAAGGATGCTAAACTTGCAACAGCTTTACAATCGATCCGACAGCAAAAAACACCTTGTGCAGTGATACACAATATTTCACATGTAAAAAAAAAAAAAAACTGTGCAACGGCAACCACATGTGTTGTGCTGGTCAGCACAGTACCTAACCTGGCCTAGACAGACTGTCGACACAGAGAACCACTACTACGCCCGGCATTCCCCAGGGCAGTGCTCCAGGACGGGCCTGGAATGGGAGCACTGTCCTAGGGAATGAAGGGCTGGCAAGCACCTCTCAAATCACACATAACTAACTTACCCTAATCGGAGGTAGGCCATGAGCATTCAACTGGACCCTCTTGAGAGAACAGTCTTCTGGGCAGCAACATTCGGACGAAGTGAGAAGGTGGAACAAACAGGATTTCCGGCATCAAAGGTCTGTGCCCAGCCAGCCACACTGAATGTCATTGGCTGGCAAACAGCCAATTACATTCCAGTAAATTAATTTTTGCTATGCTGAAATTACAGCAGCAGGTCACGTCAGCTCCTCAGGTGCGCTATTTGCGCACAGATATATCCTGGTGGGGCCACCCCATTAGCGCCCCATTAGCCTCTACAATTTCGATGGGGGTTACGTAAAGTGCGTGGAGCTACGAGCTCCACGGATTTTACAGTAAAAAAGTAGCGTAAAATGGGACGCGCCCCTCTGTGCAGCCTATCCAGCCTCGATAAGACGGCAGAGAGTGGCATATTTACATTTTCATTTTGCCGTCAAGCAGCACAGTGCAGCGCTGCTAAAAAATGATGCAGATTGCAGAACTGCTCTATGTAAGCAACCGCCACTGATGTGCACAATCACAATAACTCACTTTGTGCTCAAGACAATCTAAAATAGTAAATATATACAGTTTCTATGGGGTACCACAATTACTCTAATTCCATTAAAATGCATCAACTGTAGACAGTTCAAATAGCATAAAAATCCATATAGAAAAAGGTATTAACCATAGACATAGGAGGAAAGCAAGGGTTTAGACAATTGGCAGAATACTGGGCCCCTACCATCAGGCACAGTTCTGTGTGAGGATCCCCCCACCTGGGCAACCTGTAAATAAGATACCACAAGCCCAGTGCATATATTGTCAAACAGAGTCTTACCTAGAGTTTAAAGTTCTACCGCCCCAAAGTACCTGGTTTAGCAGAGTTCAATGTCGAGTCATCGACGGATCCTTCTTGAGTGAACCCCTTTAAAACAGGAGTCATGGATCGTCGAGATCCCATGAGATATTAGTGAACAAAGGCATGAAGGCAGCAGCTTCGATCCTGTTGTTGCTCATTGACGATTGGTCATGGACGTCCTGCGAAGATGAGGCATGGAGGGCACGACGATGGTTTGTTGCCTCAAAGCGTTACTGAAGAACTTCGGCCGAGCAAGGGTGTCGAGTTGTTGGCGTCTGTGGTCTTCAGGTGGCGGGAAACTCACCAACGGATTCTCCTCGGCGCATCGATAGCCTTGACTTTCTCTTGCAGGAACAAGCGGTCGTCGGTAATTAGCGAGGGAGTCCTTCGTTCAAAGTGTTCGCAGGCAAAGGAGCACTGCAGCTCCGGTCGGTGATGGCGGTTGTCTTCAGTGATGGACTTCAATGTCCGGACACTTCGCTTCGTGACTCCGCTGAAGTCACCATCTCCGGTCGGCAGCCTTTTGAGGGTCTGACATCCAGGGAGCTTTGGCAAAGATCAGCTGGTGCACGATAGTGCCTCGTAGCTCGGGAAAAGGTCTCCTAGCCAGGTTCTCTCTTGGATCAGTCCCTTTAATGCACAGCAGCTTTCAGATTGGTGAAGGACAGCAGCAGCAATTCTTCTTGCTTCAAGGTTAAGCATCAAGTATCAACTTCAGCTTCGGAATGATTTCCATCAGTGAGAGGTCCCCAGATATATCGTTTGGTCTCACTCTTCTGAGTCACACTCAGGCAACCAATCATCCAGAAGGCCATTCATGCAGGCAGGCCGCCATTCAGGCTCACAGTGTATTCAGGCCATTCTCCTCCCTCCAGACACTCACAACAAGGAATATGTATTGGGACAAGCACTCTGCCATTCAGCACTCCACACTGCATTCACCCCAGTTTCGGGAAAGGCTGTCTCAGTCTTTGTGTCACATACCAGAAACCAGACACCCATATCAAGAATTGTATATTGGTCACACACTCCATTCACCCAGGTCTGACCCACAGGGTGTACCCACAACATGCAGTCACTGGGAAGGCTCCAGCCAGTCTGGCCTGGACTTTCGCACAATACCATATATGGAACTTCTACCCAACAGCCAGTCAGGGGGAAAGGACAGAGTCAGGGCTTCCCAGGACTTTGGGAAAAACAAGTTAAGAGGCAATAGAAAGCAAGAGGCCAGGGGGGCCCTCTTGTCTTCTATCAGGAATCAACTGATTCCAATGGCAGGGCCTGGGTATCCCAAAATGGAGGATACCCAGAGCACCTGTCAAATTCAGCATGCAGCTGCCACCAGCCCATACCCTGCGCTGTGGGCCACACACAAGTGCACAAAAACATACATTGGGGGTACAGGGTTGTACCCCCACCTATAAGGGTATTCCAAGGGTCTGTACACCAGACCAAAAAGAGGAAGAGCTGCACTGCCAGGAGTCCCACATGAACTCCTGTACAGAAAACAATGCAGCAAACACATGAAAAAGGACTACAGAACAAGGACACACCAAGGTCCACCAGTGCTTTTGGATAAGACAGAGGCCTGGGAATGTGTAGTAGGGGCGAGGGGAGGTTACAGGAGGGAGGGGGTGTCACTAGGGACCATACTGAGGGGAGGGTGGTGCTCATTTTTTGCTCTGGTATACATGGGGAATCAAACGCCATCGTAGATAGTAGCAGCCATAGTGGAATTGAGGCCTAGTTTTGTGCTGAAGCTAGGGCTCCAGGCCTGAGCCACACACATAGAAATAAAGTGTATGCAAGCTGGAATAGCTTGTAGCTTGGGCACTGATGAGAAAGGCCAGAGCTGCAGAGATTCATAGACACTTTATTGTCTCATGTTGCCAACATTTTGCATCGCAGAAGGAATGCTCCCTGCAATGCCACAAGGGCGTTGAGGGCTAACTTTGAAAAGTGATCCCATGAGAACAGGGCATGAGCCTCTGAACTTTCCTGTCTCAGCCCTATGTAATAGCACCCAAAAACCCCAGTCCCAAGACCCCCCGCATTCCAAGATACCAGTCAGTCCCATAACACCAACCATAAAACTGTTAGACCCCCAATCGATCAGAAAAGATCTGAAAACACAGATTAGTTGCCTTAAGCATAGGTCATGTGATTTGTGCTGTGAGGTGCCAGGAGGGATAAAACACATAGCTAAAACGAGGGTGTAAAAATTTGGTTGGGTGCCAACATGTCTGGAAATTAGCTGTGGTTTGTTAGAAGCGATGGTCTCGAAGTATCCTCTTAGCCCATGTCTGCAGTACCAGGTGCACATCTGGTTATAGATAGAGCCTATGTTGTTTTTCTTCACATAATTGCCAATTCATTGTAGCTTCCTGCCCGATTACACAAAATGAAGAACCCATGTGGAAGAAGATTGACTGAAGGGTATGGGGCCAATGGCCTGGTATCCCTTATGGAGCAAGTAGCCTATGTATATGGTCTCGACCAATCAGCCAGGCGTGTTTTGTACATTATGTAATTTACATCACTAGTGATGCTGTGTGTCTTCATAAAGTGTTGTTCATACTGATTTAGGCAGAATGTTCTTTGCTGGCACATTTTTATTTTTGTGGAAATAACACATTGTGCCTCATTACAAGTGGGTTGCCTCCGGACTTGCAATATTTACCATTGCCTGGCTTGCCAGTAACACCGGGGGATTACGACCCCAGCATTCCCAGAAGTCAGGCGCCGGTAATTGTAAATCCCCATTCCCATTTCAGTCCCATTTGACTCAATGGGAATGGGTACCACAGAAGCACCAGCAGCGTTCATAACAGTGCTGGTGCTTCCGTGAAACTCTGCCCACAGAGTCGTACTTTGCCGGTCCGGTAACAACAGTGCCTGTATGTTTACTGGCACCTTTGTTACCAGACCGGCATAGTTATAATGAGGCCCATTGTTTCCTTTGCAAGAGGTGTGCTGGGCCTTCTTCCCTAATGGGTTGTATGTTTTCTGGTGTGAGCGTTGAGGGGTTTCTCTACAGATTACTGCATTGTAAAGCCACCTCTGGCCTTTGCTATTAAAAAAGCCTTCCCCAATAAGAAAGTCTCCCGCAGCAAGGCAACAGATTAGGGATCATGAGTCTCCCCCATGCCTCCATCGGAACAATGTGGATAAGGTGGCAGGTTGACAAAGACCCATCCCATCCAACTAGCCATATCAAATTGGTCTTGAACATGAAGTAAGTTAAATTCAGCATATACTGATTCATTTTAAAGGTTTATTTATGCAACAATCTCATAAAGGGTACTGCTTTGCATTGCCTGAATGCCTGTACCATAATGTATTACATTGTGTGTGTCTATGTGTATCAGTACGTGCACAAGAGCGACAAGGTGTCTGTCATCTGAAGGGAATGTTCACACAAGTCTGTGTTTTGAAGACCCAGAAAAGATTGTGGCTGCTTTTTTAGTGAAAATTGTTTTAGTGGCCCTTGACATCCTTACACTCACACTGACTATGTTGACCTAGTGCCACAGTGTTGGAGAGCTTGGAGCGCTCTCTCCTGTGTAAACATGGTGTACACTAGACTGTTTTTTAAAATGATGCGCTACGAGCAGCTCTAAACATTCCTAGGCGAGAGCACATCTCTGCCACCAGGATCACATGCAAATGGCTCACCATCCAACAAAATATCGATCTAAAAACCCTCTGCCTCACCTACAAAGCTCTCAACCAACTAGCCCCCCCCACCTTACCAACAAATTCACCATGAAACCCTCCATCAGAACTACTAGATCGTCCAACACTCTATGTCTCACAGTGCCCAGATTTATTTCTAAAAGAGCCGGAGGCTCGAGCTTCACTGTCCTCGCCTCCCAACTCTGGAACGCCCTGCCACTGAACATAAAGTTGTCCAAATCCTTCCAGTCTTTCAGGAAACATGCCATTGGGTGGCTACTGACAAAAAGTCAACCTTTAAGCTAGACCTAGCTACAACCTGTATATATTGTGCATGCCTCATTTATGTCATTACTGGATGTATTTACCTCCACTATCTCTATATTCTGTATATAACCTTTGCCAAAGTATCACTGCTAATTACCATGTACTGTGCCTTGTAACTTGTATTAAGCGCCCTTTTACTCCCGGGTCCGGAGCGCTATATAAATAAAATAAACAAACAAACAAACAAACCCGCGGGAGACCCGCGGTCTTGAATAGAGAGAGAAACAAGTAATCACCCAATGTAGCCAGTCCAATGACAGTCCTGTTTCAGCGTGTCCCTCAAGAGTATACATTAGTAAAACCACATTTAAATATTGCCTCTATGCTCTAATAACTTATATATATATATATTCATTGAAAACACTTTAGGGAGTTAAGGTGAAGACGTTTAGGGCAACAAAAACCTTGAAAATCGAAGTTGAAGTGACATTAAGGTGTTGGGCCTCATTGTGAGTATGGAGGTAGCCATGCCGCTTTTAGCAGCATGGCTACCCCCATACCGGGTACCGGGTACCGGGTCCGGGTCCCACAACAGGGGACTTTGAGGAATGGCCACGGGCCATGACCAGTGGCTACAACTTATGGCTAGGGGGTTCCCAAGCATCATCTAAAACTAAAGCACAAACTAAGTGGCAACTGGGAATGTCCACAGGCCATGTTTATTGGGTGCATTGGGTGTATTGGGGGAGCCTGTGGCAAGTCCAAGAGGCTATGTCCATGCAAAAGTGGCAATGTGACCTGGCTGCAGGCCATGCCTAAAGGGCAATCAGGTCACCGAAAGCCATGTCCCGAAGATAGATCCCTCTGTACAGGACCACATGTCAAGTCCAGTGGTCATTGTAGGTAATATAGGGTATATAGTTTAAAAAACTAATCATGTGAACATTTTTTTCTAAAGGGACTTTAGGTTTGGGTTTTTGTTGAAGGCACTCTTTGCAATCCAGCAAAAACATTCTTAAAAACTGAATGAAATCTGTTGTTACAGGGACATTATGATTGCATCCCAAAACAATTAAAAAAACTCAAATTTGGTAGTCATGTGTTTTTCAAGCAAGCATAACTTGGACACTGCCACTCATTGCATCCTTAACTCAGTCACTGCCATGCACTGTTTATAACTCCACATCATTACATGTCCCCACAGTTTGTGCAGGTCCTGAGTAACAAAAAGGGGCAAGCGAGAACTGTTGGAGCCAGCTCAAAGCTCAGCCGAAACGAAGAGTAAAGATTATCGACAAGGACCAATTTTCCCCATCAATTTGTACACGAGAGATATAATGAGCAGTGCGTGGCTCTGGACGAGTCACATCATTCATGCGGATCAATGTGCTGATATAAGTTGAAATCCGATATCTCTACTGGGAAGTTTAGGAGAGGGCTGCACAACGATTACTGTTCCTGAACCTCTAGTTTTAGGAACAATGCACAGCACATTGCTTGCAGCAGGACCGGGCTCAATAGCTCACATATGGCAATTTACATTTTCCCCACTGAGTAAAAATAAACAGATTCCCAGTCTATTTTTGGATGCAGTGGAAGGTGTTGGTGCTGGCTCACGGTACTGTGACTGTTCAGAGTACGTGTCCAATCACTAATACGCTCTGTTTTCTGAACGAAAACCACATTCAGCTCTTGTGTTGCTTTGAATGTTTTCATATTGAAGATTACCCCTTTCAATGGCTCTGGCTAGATGTTTGAGTGTATTTTGCCTTTTTCTGAACATTTTAACATTAATTTTTCGCTATATGCCCAGAGGCCGCCTCTGTGATGCAACCCTATCTATCAGCCAATGTCAGTCCCTACTCACCCCTCGCTCCCTACGATCAGCCCCGGCTAACCTCCTTGCCACCTTTCGTGGCCCTTGCGCTCCCTCTCGTTTCGGGTCTCTTCCTCTCCTTGCTCCCTTACTCTGGAATGCTCATCCTCTCCCTCTCTGCACTACTCCCACTCTATCTCCCTATTTAAATCCAACCACTAGCTCTCCTCCCTTCTGAGGACCCACTTGTATAGCACTCCACGCCACCACATCTCCCTGTTCTCCTCTCCCCCTACCTTTCTACGACAACCCCATACGATTTATCCCTCAACCCTTCATCCTGAAGCTTAGCACTTCCTCCACTATCCCGGTTGTATATCATGCTCTTCTGTCATTGTCCCTGGTTCATGTTTCTACCTCCCCTGCATCATCTGGTCTTGCATCCACATCCTCTAACGCATTGTTAAGGACACTGGTCCTCCGCTCTGTAAATCAAAGTTAAGAAGTTTTTTGTGTCCAAAGTGCATTGTTTCCCTGTAGTGTTTATTAAATAAAATAGATAATTCAATACGTTATACATTAGGTACTTTCTGAAGGCATTCTGGCAGAGGCTTAGGCTGCTTTAACCTGTCAGATGCTACATCCTGATTGACTAATAAATGTGTTCTTTGCTGCAGCAGAATTCCTGTCACAGTTTAAAGATTAAGGACCACCTGCAAATTGAAGGGAAACACAATACAGGATAATACAACAATACAGCAATGTACAATGAACAATATGATAAAAATGAACAGTACAACTAAGCAAATCCCAGAAGCCCCAGAGGCTGGCTGTATGATGCTGGATTATCAGGAGACCCATGGTGCCTCACTTACAATGAGAGGTTATACCTGCTGAACCTTTTCTCAAAATATATGTACGGTAAGGTTCTAGAGCATGGATTGGCAGCCTTTGGCGCTCCAGATATATTGACTACAATTTTACTTAACCTTAGCCAGCATAGTCAATTGAGATTGATCTTGGGAGTTACAAAGCAAAATAGCTGGAGGTTACAGACCCTCTGTCCAAAGGTTTATTATTAGTACACGACTTTTGATGTGGGAGGATTGTATTCCTTCCTGTGCCTTAACCCTGACATTTTAATGGTTCCATTTAATAATGCCCGCGCAAAAATGTCTCCTGACAAAAAAGTGGTTGTTTTTTATGGAGACATTATTACATTGAGCATGCGGGGGACACCCCCGAAACCCCCAATTATTATTATTTTTTACAAAGGGAGCGGGTACTTCCCTACAACCAGTCCCCATATGTCACCATATATAATGTCGACAATGGCTTTTCCAGGCGACATTATGTATGGGGGACATTATGTATGGGGGACATTATGTTTGGGGGACATTATGTATGGGGACACTATTACCTGATACCATTTTAATATACCAATGGGCAGGCCATTTGTGTTATCCAAGCAGAAATAAACTAGCATCACCACAAAATCAGAGTGTACCAGTTTTTGTTTGGTTGGCACATGCGTTCCTTCATTAGGATTCACTGTACTGTGATCGGGCAGTGCATGTACACTGTACTAGTGAACTGATAGTTTAAAAAACATTACTTAGAAAGACTCCTCGGAGACCGATCCGAGCGGTCTTTCGAAATCAAACTGTCATGCCACACACAGTACGTGCAGGGGCTTACAGGAGTGGCCACGCAAGGGAATTTGTGGGCGTGAGGTGTTTTTGTGCGTGTGTGAGGAGGGAGAAGGTGTAATGCTTGTGGTGAGGAAGAGAGGGGGTTGCGTGAAGGAAAAAAGTGTTTCCATGTCTGTGTGAGTGATGGAGATTGGTGTCCGGGGGCTAAAGAAGGGTTTGGTGGGAGAAAAATCTGAGTGTGATATTTCACATAAAATCAGCCAAAATAAATCTGTGTTTTTGTTTTGAGCCTTCAAAATGCGGAAATATCACATCTAAGCTGTACACTTAGCCTTCGCTCGCCAGGCATAACATCAGGTACATGTAATTGGTGCAAACCTTTCACTCTTTTCTCACCTCTTCCCATAGCCCAGTGGCTCACATCTTACCCTCTTCCTGACTTTGGAGGTGGTTTACTATCAATTCAGGATAACAAGATCTCCTGCCTTAAATTATTTTTTAGCGATCCCATGCTTACTTCTAATGCAATGATTTCTTCTCATGCAATGATTTTTCTAATTCAGCCACCAGATGACCTGTGTAGAAAGGGATACCCGTAATCCAGTCGTGTCATTCCATAAACTCTCCAATCTCTAGTAGAATATTAACATGTGTGACTCAATGAAAGGGGGCTCAGCTTTAGGTTTAAATGATCTTGAACTAGCATGAGATAGATGCTCAGAGTTAGACATTCCTGTGTATTACTTTATAGCTTAGCAGAAATCTGCAGGTAATTTTTGTATTACCTATAGCAACCCAAATAAATGAGGAGTGGGTGAATACTTCTCTAACTCCTCACAAAGTGACCCAACTTGGCTTATAAGAGGTTAGCTTTAACCTTTTCTTAGTCTTCATATATTGTTGAGGAGAGGCAAAGAAAAATGTTTGAGGCAGTTGGAGGTGAAATTTCAAATGTTGCCTGTCTTCAGTTGAAGACTGATTGGGTGAAAACAATGTCAAAGCCCTGAACGGTTACTCAGATGTGAACTACTCTTCAGATAAAATCCCCATTTGTCCTATGCAGAAGCCTGGGTTTTTCAGAGGTTGTGTACAGACTCTTTAAGACCGTATCAACTGTCATTCAATGTGGATTCTAAACAACCCATCTGAACAGCCTTTCTGACCAATCACATTTGGGTCATGTAAGAATCAAACCTGGTGTTGCTCCAGGACCTGCCCATTAGCAAGGAACATTAAGCAATTCATGGATTGTACTTGACATGCTCACTGGGATGGCTGTGTAAGCCTCCCAACTGCAAAGGGTTGTGCTACAATCAGGATCGGACTGGGAAAAGAAATAGGCCTAGTCACCCAAAGAAGTGGCCGACCCATCGCCTCATGACCCTTGACCTCTGATGACACCACCGGAAGTGATGTCATTTGACCCCACTCCAAAGTGACATCCTAGGAAGCGATGAAGCACGACCTTTTACCCCTTGACAAAACAGGAAGTGGCATCAAATAGCATTGAGCCGAATTACTGTGAATCCAAGCAGACTTTTCCAAGGACAACATCACCCAACCTGTGTTGGTACTAATTTGACCTAATAAGGATGAAAGGCTTTTTGGGGGGAATTTTTTTTCTTCCAAACTGGCCCAGGCATGGCCAGAAACCAGCCCCCACTCTTCAGGGACGAGTCTGGCTTGGCCACGGACAGAAAGGCCAAGGGGCTAATCCGACCCTGGCCACATTTTCAAAGCTATAACACACAACAAACCCACATACACAGTTCTCAACACATTGCCATAATCTGATAATATCACTTCGACATGAGGAGATCTGTAGATTGCCACGAGGACACATGGAGGAAGCTAGTGGATAAGGGCGTGGGTACTCTGGCCCAGAGACACCACCACCCATTTAGTGATGATGACATTGGTGCCTGTTTGTGGGGTTCCAATAGGGCCCCATCCAATAACTAGCCAACATGGATGAATATCGCCCACAGCTGCACTAACTCCATCATGTCCAAGAAACTGTGGGCTATCAGAGGTGAGCATCAGCTGAAAAGAAGGGTGGAATCTGTGAGTGCTTGTCATGAAACGCAGCATGGGTGAGTCCGCAGGGGTCCACAGGAGTCTGAATTCAGATAAGGGAGTTTAGAAACCAAACTGGGAAAAGGTAAACCCAAACAGACTGCCATGAGTTTACCATATGATTCCGAGATGGCAGTTGACCACTAGAAAGAACCAGTGCTGGTGACAAGGAAGTCCACTGCACAATATAAATCGCATGGGGAGTTATAATCCACACCAATCACACAGCCTACGCATAACATGCAAAAAGCATTCACACACATCATCCTCACCAGGAACTTTTCTCATCCACCAGAGTAAAAAAAAGGGGAGCCATTCCGACGAGAGATGTGGGAGTTAGGAGGTGGGCCGTGAATACTGAGAGAGACAAGTGTTAGGCAGAAACCTGTGCAGTTCCCTCTGGGACCACTGCAAAAGATTCAAGACTACAGGTGTTTGGCAGTAAACCCACTTGGTAGCAGTCTGTACCACACAGATTCACTTGGTAGCTGTGGCTGAGCAGTCAGACTTCCCTCAAGAAGAGTTAGGCAGTATACAGAGCATACAAAATAGGTACAGAGGCACAGTAGCACAAGCAAACACGGACCAGAGCTTGTGTAAAAGTATATGATTATTTGTTTAAAACACTTGTAAAATTACACTAGCACAGAAAAAGGTAAGTAAATTCAAAACACAGTCCTAATTACTATATGTACATCCCTAGTTATTTGTTGGACAAGTCTTAGTTAACACCACTTATTTCCAGACAGAGGTGAGCGCTTAACGTTAGATGGCACTCCAACAAATTGTTTAAAAAGGGAGGGAAAAGGCAGAATTAAGAAAGCAATACAGCAAAACACTTTTCAGGGAACCACAGTAAGTATTAGAGAAGGCAGTTTATTGAGGAGCAAGGAAGTTCAGTGCCAGGCCCACTTTAGGGAGAGCCAGGACAAATATGCCCAAGATCACACAATGTCACGAAGTCTCAAAAAATCTTTACAGGTGAGTAGAAAAGTTCTGTTAAGCTTAGAAAAGTTTAGTTAGGGTGTCCCAGGCTAACCCAGGTTCGAGAGCCGAGGGCTAAATCTACCCCATACAATCGGTGGCAAGGGAAGCCGGGCGGAACACAGTACCTTCAAAATGGAAAGGATCCTCCAGCGGTGGCAGTTGTTCCTGGTAGTGGGTGCAAGTCACGGCGTCATCCAGAGGAACAGCAGATCTCGACGTGGAGGAAGGCTGAAGGTCGTTGCACTACCAGGGAAGAAACCAGCCGTGGAGTTTTCCGGTTAAAAGGATGTTACCCCTCTTTCGCGGTAGAGGTAAAAAGTGGTATTCCGGTTGCCGGGGTGCTTGGCACAGGTAAGGCGGCCACGAGATGCTCCAGGGAGGCGAAAAGAAGGCAAAAACTGGTTGTCCCCACCAGTCAAGGGAAGAAGACTCTCTGGACTGGAGATCTCCTCTGTCGTTGGGAAGTGGTGAGATGGTTCCGCAGGGCTCCACCGGTGGTGTCATCGTGGCAGGTCGGCTCAGCTTCTCCCTCTTCGGCTTCTTAGGTCCTGTGGCGACTTCTGAAGTTCCAGTCCCCAAAGCCCTGCTTTTATGCAGCAAACCCCCATTCACCAGTCCTAGCTGTCACTCAAACATGCTAAGTGGTGAGCCGGGGGACTCACCACTGGGCCAATCACACAAGAGTGCGACTTGAGTTGCCAAGGCAACTCAGTCCAGGGTGCCTAAATCCCCCTCCCACACATCCTGTAGACCCAGACACAGTGCCACCACTTTGGAGGGCTTCTGTGCAGAAGCCCGCCAAAAGTGGAACAAAGGCTCGACTCGGGTTCAGGGTTACTGAAGTGAACCCAGACGCCATTTTTGCGGCGAGTTCTGGCAAAAAATCCCAACCGGTGAATTAATATTAAATAAATAAACCGGCGGTATCTTTAACATTGCACCAAAAAGTGGTGCATTAAAATCAATGGGAAATCCCATTGGGAAATATTCCGGTGGAATATTTCCTTGGTATCCACTGCCACCAGCCAGAAACTCGGCGAGGGGGGACGGGACAGTACCCCCTTGACAAACAGACCCAGGGGCAATCTAATTGCCCCTACCAGTACTTCCACAGTATGATGGTTTGTACTGATTCTGTTCACAATTTAAGACTAGTAAAGTCAATGGTGACTTTACATGCCCAGGGAGACAGTAGTCAGTCCAAGGGTATGGAGTCTATGTTTGGGGGTCACTATGACACCCCTGTGTTACTGCACTGAGGGTGCTGTGTAACACACATACAAAAACCAATGATAGCCTATGGGGAAAAATACCCCAAAGCCCATAAGCACATTACAAGTCGCAGGAATACACTCAAATCATGTCCAAGAGTGAGGGTAAAAAGAGTCCCACTCTTGGCAGGAGAAGAAAATAAACCCCAAAAATCCAGCAAAGCTGCTGGGGGACTCACTAGGTTAGGAAATTCAGCCTAAACAGAGAATTCTCCCTAATACTCGCCCCCCCAGACTAAGGGACAGGAGGATTTAATCCACTCATGGATCAACCTCATACCTCTAGTCGATGACATACATCCTAGAGAGTCCATCAGCATTTTGATGGTGATAACATGACCTGTGCTCAATGGTGAAATCAAACTCTTGGAGGGAGATTGACCACCTCAATAGTTTTGGATTTTCCCCTTTCATTTGCATTAACCATCTCAAGGGTTGGTGGTCAGTCTGAATGACAAAAGTAGAACCATACAAGTATGGCCTAAACTTCTTCAGTGCCCACACAATAGCAAAGCATTCTCTTTCGATTGTTGCCCACCTTGTCTCAGGATCCTTCAGTTTTCTACTGATGAAGCAAATGGGGTGCTCCCTACCCTTCTCATCCAGTTGGCTAAGAACTGCACCTATACCTACATTGGAAGCATCAGTTTGTACAATGAAAGTTTGGTGGTAGTCAGGAGCTCTGAGTACTGGAGCTTGGCAAAGAGCTTTCTTCAGGTTTTCAAAGGCTTGATTGCATTCCTCATTCCATTTGACCTTCTTAGGGAATTTTGGAGAGGAGATTACATTCAGTGGAGAAGCTATGGTCCCATAGTTCTCAATGAAATTCCTGTAATACCCAGTGAGGCCTAGGAAGGCCCTCACCTGCGTTTGAGTAGTAGGTGTTGTTCAATTTTGCACAGCTTCAATTTTGCTGAGCAAAGGCCTTATTTCTCCACCTCCTACCTCATGCCCAAGGTAGACCACTTTACTCTGTCCAATTTGGCATTTACTTGCCTTTACGGTCAGATTGGCCTGCTCAGGAGCCTGCAAAACATGTCCTAAGTGGTTCACATGTTCCTCCCAGGATTGGCTGAAGACTGCAATGTCATCCAAGTATGCCATGCAGAAGTCCTCTGAAGTGGGAAAATGGAAGACAAGGCTCCCACCAAACCCCTCACACCCCTGGCCTAGAGGATCACGGCCCAGGCACCCGCCACGAGAGGAGTTTGCCCATCTACCAGACGACCAAATACCCTGGTACAAGAACATACGGATGTGCCCACCAGCCTGTCCTACCCATGCCAACACCTGCGGCATGGATGAACTCGACTGAAACATGCACACTGGAAATGAACACATCGTTAGAGATGCCATGACGACTTAGCCACAGGTCAGCACACCTGTGCAAACATGCACACTGGACACTCCCACACCAACCCACACGAAGAACATATTCAGTGCTATGACGTAGGTGACGGATACACTCACCGACGCGCATCTTTATTATTTTTCACATAGGTTTTTCAAAATGCAGAAACGCAAGACGCATAATGAACTCATCTAAAACGCTTGCTGACGCTTCTCCTAAACCCATGCATTGCAATAAGAAATATAACGAAGACACAATACTGGGGATAAAGCAATATGATACCATAACCTAAAGCGCTGTGTATCAAACGTTTCCACCTATGCACCAGGCCCAAGTAGGCCGCAAGCAAGAGCTTCCATGAACATTGAATGAGCAAGAGTACAGTTGCTGACCCTGCAGAATGAGCCCGGCGATGACTGACAGTCAAGGGCACAATGTTGCAATCTCGTATGCCGCAAGCCGACGCCGAGGTCACACCTGCAATGAAAACCAGGCACACAGTGCAAAATACAATATTAATTGTGCAGAATTCTGCCTCGACCACGGTCCCACCTCACGTGACCAAGCCAAACCTGACAGGGTGCCAGGCCCAGGAGGAGGGAGGCACCGAAACCCCCCATTTAAAGACATAGGCAGATACAATTAAGTGATTAAATGGACATCTGCGGCGGTGGGAGTAGTCGGCCTTCAGGCATACCAATAAATCTTCACGTTGTCTGCACATAACCATAGTGAAACATTGTTGCAAATGACAGGTGCACCGCGAGCTGGGAACAACGATGGTCCCAGACTGGGGGGCTCGTGCGTGGACCAATCAGAACATGGGGCTCTTATCACTGACGCCATTAACATTGACCAATCCCCAGGGATCTTCATGTAACAATTTCCATGTATCAATTTGAAGGGACAACCCAATTATACCACCTGACTAACCCTCAACCACTAACAATGCTCTCTATACTTATGCTATACTAACCCTACCACTCGAGGAGCCAATCCAGAGTGGCGATAGGTTTTTGCTAAACCTTCCCAGGGAACGCAAGTAGCGCGTCATACTAAGATAAAAAGGGCCTGCGAGCCCATCGACAGAGAGAGTGTCAGGACGGACGCGTACGATCCTTGGCCCATCCCTGCCGTTTTGTCTAATAAACAGCAGAATCACCTTGCTTCTTGCGTGTGTCTCATATTCAATATTTTGGGATATACGGGAGGGGTTGGGGCCTACCTGCCCGGAGGTCCGCGGACGGCTCAGCCGACCCCGGGAGATTTTCCCCTCGACAAGTTGGAGGCACTGCTGAGATCTGTTTGAGGTCTGATTTTATTTTTATTTTTCCGAGTGCTCCCGTTGCGAGGAGGCCCGGCGGCGCGGCCCCCTCTGCCGCTGCCCACTTTTGAGGACTACAGGACCATCGCGGAACTGCGAGAAGACCGGACAGCGCAATCCGGATATTGGCCTTCTGGAGCCGGTTGAGAAGTATCCCGCCCGCGGTTGGCGAGTGTCCAGACGTGGTCCAGTCGAGGGGAGGTGGCGAGCCGCTTGGAGGGGTGCACGCAGTCGAGCGGCCCCGCATCAAAAGCACTTGGTGAGTATGCCACGCACAACAAGCAATGTGAAATTGTGAGGGAGGGGGGAGGAACTGAATACGGGAGGGGGTAGTTGTTGCACAGGTGCGTGGTGACGGTTTGACAAATTAGTGTTGGCAATGAATGAATGGTAGCCGGACAAGTGCGAGAGCAGTCCGCTACGCTACGGGAGAGAAGGGGGCGGAGCACGAAAACATCACGTGCGGCCGCTCGGAGACACTGATTGGCCTAGGTCGCAACCACGTGTAAGGGTGTGTGTGCGTGTGCGGTTTCCTACGATTTGGTGATCATTGATCAATGAGTAGATGAGGATCCCTATTGATCGAGCAGGAAACTCGATAGATAGATGACGTTTCCCTGTAGGCGGTAGCTAGCTGGTTGCCCAATACGGAAGATAATTGGCTGGTTAAGCCCTCCTGTCGAGGGGCGTATCACACGCGAGGCGACGCAGTGTGCGCAGTCCGATTATATTGTTGATTACCTTGTTCCAGGCATGACAGGAAGACAGCTGTGGGGTTAACGGGGGTGGATTGCAAATATAGTTTGAACTTTTGAAGAACTTACCAGTAGTTTGAAGAAATCGGTGACGTCACCAGTAGGGTTTTCATAGGATATCTCGAGCACAAGGCATCTTTATTTTTGAAAGTGGAGGGGAAGAGAGTTGTGGTAGGGGAGTGGAAACGAAGGCAAACGGTAGTGAATTGACCGGGGGGAAGGCGGAAACGGGGACGTGGCTGCGCACGAAGAACGCCGGCCACGGCAAGTGTAAAGGAGGGAGGAGGAGCAAGTGGGAGTGGGGCGGCTGTATAAGAACGCCACAAGGGGCACGCAGCCACAGGGGGCTACATGCGCTTCGGCCGCAGGGGGCCGTAAAGGTGTTCGGTAAAGGAAGAAAAGAAAGAAAAGGATACACAAATGTAAATGCTATATTTTACTAATTTCCCTTAGCGGACTATCGCAAGTCCCCAAACTTACTGGGCCAGGTAAAAATCTAAGGCTGTATAGTGTAAACTGTTAGTAAAATAACCGCTACCAAATAGGGGAAGGATAACAAGTGAAGCGTTACTATGTCATACAGGGCAGGATCGGGAGGGTGGGGGAACACCCTCACTACCCCACTACAGCACATATGTAAAACACTGTCACCCCATAGGGAGAAACTGATCAAGTATAGCATAGAATGGACACAGGGGACGGACAACAAAATGACGACACCATGGCCGCCTAATGGCAGTTTCGATCCATATACCCAACATTCACTATTAAACCATCTGCATAACACATACAAGGGAAAAAAGTTGATGCACCACATATGAGTGTTTAACTTATGGAGGATGTTCCAAGGGTTCCGACCAGGACCAAACGGAATGTTTATTATGGAGGAACCAACGGAAGAGAAGATTGAGAAGGAAGGAGAGAACGGGGACAAAGAGAGTGAAGGCACACAGAACACGGGGAACGGAGAAGAGGGAGGAGAAAAGAGTAACAACATAAAAGAAAAAGAAATAAAAAAGGAACAGAGCGACGATATACCCCTAGCGAAGGTAGTGAAAAAGGAGGAAGGGGGGTTATATCCTTTAACAGAACTACGAGAGATGGTTCAATTAAGGGCAGCTGAGGGGTACTCGAACCCGGCATGCAGCCCGCCACCATATACAGCCACAGGTAGCCACACAGAAAGGGAGCAGAGTAACACGACGGGATCAGCTCGCGCAAAAATACCCGCAGGGGAAGGGGGGATTGACAAAGAGCAAATAACAGGAATATGACAGGATGACTGGGTAGCTGCGCAGGTATTATTAAAATTACGAGGTTCATTAACAGAAGAAGAGGAAGAGGTGGTAAGGAAAATGGACGAGGAAAACATTAGAAAGAGCGAAAAGAAAAGAGAAGAGGGGAAAAGAAAAGGGGAGGAGCTGTTACGACAAAAGGAAGAGATTTTGGAGAAACGATTAGCAGAATTAAGGGATGAGCAGAATACACTGATCAAGCAGCTCGAGAGAGAGGAAAGAGAGAGAGCACGGGAAAGGAAAGAAAGCAAGGATGAGTTGGACAGAATGAGGGAACGAACTGAGGAGAAAAAGAGAGAAGCAGAAAGGGTGAAGGCAGTAGCAGAAAGGGTATCGAGAGCAGCACTGCGTGAAAAGAAAAGGAAAGAAGAAGAGAAAGAAAAGGAAGTGGAAATATGGAGAAGGGGATTACTACCAGAAACGACAAGGAAATATGAAGAAAGAAGGATGATAGAAGGTATATTAGAGCAGGAAAGAGTGAAATGGGAAAAGAAGAAAGAAGAAGAAAGGATAATGGAAAAGATGAGTATTGAAGTAATGGAAGAATTGAAAAGGAAAAGAGAGGAAATTGATAGAGAGATAGCGGAGAAAAATGAAGGGGAAAGAGAAGAACGGGGAGGGGGGAGTGAAGTAAGGAGGCATGTATATGGAGACACAGAAGTAGCATCAACCTCAGCACAAAGGGGAGCAATTGGCAATGAAGACAAGGGAGGAACGGATCTAATAGACTTAAGAACCGTGACGATTAAAGGGAAAAGATAGATTTGGGGTTGCCATTAATGGAGGACTTTTGCAGTGAGGAAGGAGAAGGGATAGAGAAGGAAGGGAGAGAGAGTGAGAGGGAAAGCTTAGATAAATTATACATTACTCGGACAAACAGAGAATCACCATGGATCTGCAGGAGAAAGGAAGAACTGGAGGGAAGTGAGGAGGAAGAGCAAGGAATAGCGGAAAGGCAGACACATGCAACTACACCGTCACCATCCCGTCCCACATGCTCCACTACCTCACGTTCATTACGTGCAACATGCCCATCTAAGCTTGCGCCCTTCCCACACGAACTAACACCCTATGCAGGCAGGCTTAGAGACCTCCCTGGGCGCAGGCAGGAAGTACGAATACACACGCCCACATTAAATAAAGGAAATGACAAAAGAAAGGGAAGAGATGGAGGAGAAACAGTTACGAGCAGGAGAAGTATGGACTCCATTGACGATGTAGAAGACAGGGAAGAAGAGGAGGGGTGTACGGATTCGATTGTGTGGGACCCAAAGGGCCAAAAAGGACACAACCTAATGCCACTTCTGGAAAAGGGAGGGGTTAGACCACAATACGTGCCCTGGAAGCATGCAGACAAGGAAAATATAAAGTGCAGGCTCCCATCATTAAGTGATGGTGCGGGAAAATGGATATATGAAATGGAAAAACACACTGCAGGACAGAAATTGGCAGTGGGGGATGTAAAGGGCCTTCTAATATCAATATTTGGGGATGCAGCAGATGACTTCTGGAAGAGAGCAGGCTTCCCCGGGGTCACAATAACAAACACATCACACGATGGGGCACCATTCGCAAACTGCAGACATGCTTTATGGCAGGCACTGAGGGTACAGTACCCGGACACATCAGACATAGGAGCAATTACCTCACGCAAGATGCGTGAGAACGAAGATCCTGTTGATTATATCCAGGAAATTCAAGAGAAGTGGCGTATGGAAACTAGAGAACAATGGGACAAGACACCAGCAATATTCTATCATATACTAGTACAAGGGCTCCCAGAAGCAGTCCAGAAACAACTGAAGAAAGTAGTGGGGATGGAAGCAAAAGCATGGCCAGAAATACAACTGACAATAGTGCATCATTGTAGGACATGGCAAGAAAAAATGAAACAAAAGGAAGACGATAGGAAAACGGAAGAGGCTAAATCAGTACAGGAAAAACTTACTAAACATACAATGGAAGGCGCACTAATAACTACACCTGCAACAATGACTCAAAACCCCGCACAAGTAGTAGCTGCACAAGATCCCTCCCAAATACAATCATCACAGACTGTAACACAACAGCTGCCGCCACTCCAACCATACACGACTAACATGGGAGGAGGATACTCAACGCCAGGAGCTGGGTATTATAATTACAACAGGGGAAGGGGAGGAATAATGAGGGGGAGAGGATACGGATATAGCACACAACAGCAGGGGGGAGGATTTCGAAATTTCTACCCCACCGTGCAACCAGTATGCCAGGACAACCCAGGAAGCTTTCCATGGCAGAACAGAGAACCACCAGTGTGTTGGATTTGTGGATTAGTAGGGCACATGTCACGCACGTGTAGAGTGAGACCAGGCACACCATCATGGAGTGAACAAGGACAACAAGGGCCCACACAGGAACAGCAGGGCATCCAGCAACAGCAGATATTGCAACGGGGAAATGGGCAGCAACAACCAGTAACACAACAACAGCCACAGACATATTCGCTGCTACAACAACAGGTAGCAATGACACAACAACCCCAAGTACAGCAAGCACAGCAACTTGCCCAAATCCAAGACCATAACATAACCTCTACCAATATACAACTACAGCAAACACAACTGGGAAGGGTGACGGTCCTGGGACACAACCCTTACACAGGTAGTGGTCAATCATTATACCCTCAATAGGACAGCCCACAGACGGCCTTGGTGTGTCCCATCCTGTCGGTAACACCTAATAGTGCGGAGGAACCACGCATAGAGGTAACGATAGGTGACAAAAGATTATCATTCCTTGTTGACACCGGAGCGACCCGGTCTTGCATAAGGGAAGGTAAATTTAAGATGTCAGGTGAAGCCATGAACACCCAAGGATTTTCGGGGGCTAGGGGATTGGTTCCCTTTACTGATAACATTCCCTTATCGATTGGGGATTATGACATGTCAGTCCCGCTTTTATATTATAGGGCCTCACCAGTAAACATACTGGGGAGAGACATAATGAGCAGGTTGAATATGACGATCTCCTTTACGGAGGACGGCATAATTTGCTCCACTCCAGGAATTAACATGCTCACTGCACGACAAATTATGCAAGCATACTGTGGACAGACAGTGATTAGGGCTGAGCCAGTAGATGGTGAACTGTTCCAGTACGGGTCAGACATGGCATTTGCATGGATGCCAGGAATTGAGGGAAAGATCTGTAGGAGGCCAACAGCCTATTTTTTTAGACCAGAAACACGAGCCAATGAACCAGAAGGAAAGGTGATAGCAGTGAACATAGAGAGCATTATAGCAACTGCTGATTACATTGCAGTCCATGCCCATGACGGAGAAGGGAGAGCATGGAGGGCAGTGATAGCACTAGCAGAGGGATGTAGACTCACCCAGGTGTCAGATGAGGAGCTCTTCTCAGAAGAAAAGGAAGAAGGCAAAATGGTGTTTATGATGAGTGTAGAAATATGGCTTAGAGTGACGTACAAACAAGTGGCACAGAAAATTGCAATGGCACTTGAAGCACCCACATCCACTCCAGCTCCCTTCTTTGAGGAGGATATGGCAAAGGTACCGACATCATTATGGACTACTAGTCCCTATGACGTGGGGTGTATAAAAAGTATATGGGGAGTAAGAATAAAATTGAAAAAAGGTGCAATACTCCCCAGAGTGAAACAGTACCCACTATCAAAAGAGGCAGATGAGGGCATATATGAAACAATAACGGCCCTTATAAATAATGGCATATTGGTACCATCAGAATCACCATGTAACACAGCTGTATACCCAGTGCGCAAGGCCAAAGGGGGGTCTTGGCGCTTCATACAGGACCTCAGGCCCTTGAACAACATAGTGGAAGCAGAATACCCCATAGCAGCGAACCCGGCCACAATATTGTGCGGCATTCCAGCAGAGGCATCACGATTTACAGTGATAGACCTAAAAAATGCCTTTTTCTCAATACCCTTGCACCCAGACTCACAAGATCTGACAAGCTTCACGTACAGGAACACAAAGTGGAAACACACCAGATTGCCACAAGGCTACTGCGAGTCACCCTCAATCTTCAACAGGGTAATACAGATGGATTTGGGTAACATTGAAGTGGAAAGCACAGTGTTGCAGTACGTTGATGACATAATAATTTGCAGCACAAGCGAAAGAAGATGTAGAGAGGACTCATTGAAGATGCTGACGGTATTGGCTGAAAAGGGTTACAAAGTAGACAAGGAGAAGTTACAGTACTGTCAGGAACAGGTACTTTACATTGGTCAGCTCATATCTCAATACGGAAGAAAGATTGCACCACAAAGAGCACAGGCTATTTCAAAAACGCCGCCGCCCTACACAGTGAGGGAACTGCAGCAGTTCCTGGGATTGTGCAACTACTGTAGAGCCTGGGTTTTTGATTACAGCTCATACATAAGACCCCTACTTGAGGCATTAAAAGAAGCTAACAAAGGGGAGAAAAAGTTGGAGTGGACAATGGAAATGAAAGAGGCTTTTGATGAACTGAAAGATGCAATATCAACTGCTCCGGTGCTGGCCACCCCAAATTATGAACGACAATTTTTTATATTTTCACATTGCAACTCAGCAGTAATGAAAGCAGTGTTGGCTCAAAAAACAAGCATGGGCTACACCGGTAGCGTTTTACAGTGGTCACTTGGATCCTGTGATGTTAGGAAATTTCCCTTGCGAACAAGGTCTCGCCGCAGCTGCCTTTGCGGTAGAGAAAGCATCAACAATCACAATGGGGTGCTCAACCACACTATTTGTGGAACATGCACTATTTGCAATATTGAACAAGCCTAAGTCCACACTCACCACACAGAGGGCGTCAGGTTATGAGATCATCTTATCTAGACCAGAACTATCAATTGTTAGATGCAGCACGGTTAACCCTGCAAGGTTTATAGCAGAAGTAATTGAGGAAGGAGATTATGCACACAATTGTACGCAGACTACCGAAATGTACTCGTGTACTAGAAAGGTTGAAGAGAACGCACTAGATGGAGGTGAGCTCTTGTTCATTGATGGGTCCTCAACAATAGACCAAAGTGATGGGATAAGGAGAACTGGGGCAGCAGTGGTAAAAATGACAGAGGAACTGGTGTGTGTGGTGATGAAATGCGTACAATTACCACAGCATTACTCTGCTCAAGCAGCCGAATTGGTTGCACTGATCTTGGCATTACAGGAAAGCTTTGACAAATGAGTGACCATATATTGTGACAGCGCATATGTCATGTCTACTGTCCACTCAGGATTGTCCAAATGGAGGAGAAGAGGGTTTAGGAGAGCTGACGGCACCCCAGTACAACATGCTCTCTTGTTGGCTAAACTAATTGAAGTAATAAATAACCCCCAAGAATTAGCCTTGGTCAAATGCACCGCACACACGAATGGAGAAGATCATATCTCAAAAGGAAACGCAGCAGCAGACGCACATGCAAAGTATGCTGCGTATTTTGGTGAGATATGGAACCCCCCAGAGTCAGAGAGAGGGAGAGGGAGGGGGATAGCTAAAGAGATGTTGATAAGAGAAGGGTACACCCATCTCCCAGCCACACAGATAATGGAGCTACAAGCAGCTGCACCAATGGAAGAGAAAGAAATATGGGTTAAAAGAGGATGTACAATGTCACCAACTGACGCACTATGGCGCCAGGGTAACACTGGAAAGATGGTAGTGCCATTGGCACTATTGAACACCGCCCTGAGCCAACTACACCACCCAGCCCATACAGGCAAGGAGGTCATTGCAGCACGAATCAGGGAAGACTGGTTCTGCCCCGAGTTAAATTCCCATGTGACAAATTTTATAAGCAACTGCCTCACATGTCAACAGTTTACGGCCGGTCACACGCTGAAGGTGATAAAAGGTGCTATACCCCGGCCAGAGGGACCCTTCCTACATATCCATATTGACTATGTTGATATGATCAACGTATGTCAAGGAAATAGGTATATGATTGTAGCAGTATGCCCATTCTCCAGGTGGATTGAAGCAGGACCCTGCTCACACCCAGATGCATTCAGAGCAGCTAAATTTCTAGTGAGGGAGGTCTTCCCCAGGTGGGGAGTGTGCGAGGTACTGCGGTCAGACAATGGCCCGCACTTCGCCAATGAAATGTTCCAGCACATCACATCCCTACTGAGCATCAAACATAAATTTGCATGTGCATATCACCCGCAGGCCAACGGTATATGCGAACGCATGAATGGCCTACTAAAAGAGGCAATTGCAAAAATACAGCAAACAACAAAGAAGAGTTGGTTGTATTGCCTCCCGCTAGCCCTATTTGAGTTGAGGAATAGGCCAGGGTCCGACCACCACCTCACCCCTCACAAGGTGGTGACCGGACGTCAAATGCGCCTTCCCCTAACGCCAACATCAAGAGCATTCACTGACTATGAAAACACTGCAACTGTTCTCGGTGATGAAATGTACCAATATGTGTCTTCTTTGTTTACTAGTGTAGTGTTTGTGTCACAACAGCTCGAACACACGCGGGGCGGGTCTAAGAGTGAGCAACAAGAAGACACGGATAAAGAATTGGAAAAAGAAAAACTGCAAAATTGCTAAAGGGGACCACGTGCTACTCCGCAATTTCAACAGAAAGTGGAACAGTCCACGTTTCACTGGCCCCCATCTCGTAGAGGAAGTATCAACGAGAGCAGTGAAGCTACAGGACAAACGCGCCTGGAATCACCTACACGACGTAAAGATCTACAAACTCCAGACCCGCCCTAGCGTCACCGTCAGGGCCATTGGGAAAACAGCAACGGCATTTCCAACGGAGGAAGAGACTTCCACCACAGCCAATGACCTAAGTGTCCCCCTACCATACCACCCCCCAGATTACCCAGAGACAACTACTGAAATAGAGAAGGGCAATACCCATACCGCCCACCCCATGGTCACACGATCAAAGAGTAAAGTGACCTCCACCAGTTGAGCCCCAAATCCTCTGCCTATCGATGTCCTACCTACTGCAGTAACCATCGGACTGAAGGACACTATCTTGCACATCTACACATGTAAACACTTGAATGTCCCTTTTTTTTTCTCTCGCACATGCAGGTACCGTGTATTATTGTACTGCTAAGAAAACAGATAACTAACAAGGTTCACTGCCCAGGAGTAGACGCTACCCTCAGACGATAACTACCCTGAAGAGCTATCACACCAATTTGTCTATCACATAAAAAGGCCAAAGTACCTGAAAAAAAGGAGGGTACGTGTCTACTACACAGCATTTCTCTTGGCCATAGAACAATCAATGCCCCATCTGCACCAATACTTGCCTGTCCTAAGAGATAGATCACTTAGATTGGCGTGGGAACAGCTCTTCGCCTGGGCACTGAACGACTACTTGATAGGGAGAGCTTGAAACCAACAACTAACACTAATAACAAGCATATTGAGTATTTTCAGGCGGGCAACTTTAACGTCGCAAGAATTAGCTGCCGGACTGCAGCAAGGTAAGAGCAAAATGCCGGTGTGATTAGCATCTGTAATAAAGATGATAGGGATTTTGATGATCACCGGGTTCCTGGCTGCCTCTGTATGGCAGAACAGTTATGCTATCAATATTTTGGCTGTACCCAAACCTAATATACCCCCACCCCCGGCTGCAACAGGTGTTACGTCAGGTGCTACCAGCAAAATTCCACACAAGGGAAATAGAGTTAAACGCAGCACATACTCAGATAATAAAGGTATCGACAACTACATACAAGATTCAGCACATGTCTCGAATAACATGTGGTACAAACACATGACTCAAATAGGCAAGCAGACAATAGAAGACAGCTGCTACGTCTGCTCGTTGATCCCATACGCTATGAGCGCTTCTCGAACTTTTGTTGCCACAAAAATAGATGAAAAGACAGCACGATGTATAATATACTTGGCACTGTTCCAAACGAAAGGGAGATTTCAAGGGAGCACGGTGCACCTGGTATGGAAAACACGATACACATATCCATACGAAAACAACTTCCTCAAGACTTATTTGATTTACCACAAGCCCAGTTTACATGCTGAAGCGTTCAGATACATAACAAGCGGCCTTGAAAAAGGAGAAACAAAGAAAGTAACACTACAATACCTACCATGTAATTGGTACGCCACTGAAGTTCCTGGTAAACAAGGATGTTGGGAACGACCACTGATAACAATAATAGGGAAGATGTACCTGGATAACAAATGGGACATAGGAGTGGTTGGCAGCAATATGGTAACGAGAGAGGACACTGCAACTATTGCTGAACACAACAACAGATGTTGGACGATTTGGATCAAGTACGCACCCATGCTAACGTGGATAGAGAAGGATGAAGACCCAATAACAATACTGCCGCTGTCTGCACCTAAGGTATGCTACCAACATAGAGGAGAAGTGAACGTGGGATATAACACCAACTGTGCAAGCGCGACGGAGTTACCTGAGGGGGGAGCGGGAACAGCGGTATTAATGGACCATTATTGGGCCTGCGGAGACAAGGCATACCACAAACTGCCCCCTCTGTGGAATAGTATATGCACGATGGTACACGTTAATGTACCATCACTAGTGGTACCCCAGAAACATGTGAACGTGGCGAGCTTCCCTAAAATGGATGAAGGAAACAAGAGGGATAAGAGATCTGTACAATCCCAGAAGGGGCGAGAGGACCAAAACAACGGCGACGACACTATCCTGAATAGAAAGAAAAGACAAGGAGAACCTCTGACAGGAAATTACCTATGGGGAAGGTCGGAAACAGCACTCACTTCAATCCCACCAGAACATAGACTATTCAGCAGAGCAGCAATGTTTTTCTCCTCAATAATACATCCGGGACTACAGGCTTACGCAAACGCCAAATGGCTCCAGATAACTCGATGGGAATTAATGATGACAATGAATTCCACAGTAAATGGATTCAACGCAATAAAAGAGGAACTGCGAGCAGTGAGGATGGTAGCACTACAAAACAGATATGTACTGGACCTCCTCACAGCAATGGAAGGAGGAGTTTGCGCAAAGATAGGACAATCATGCTGCACATTCATTCCTGCTAACGATGCTGACAATGGTACACTGACAGAAGCAGTATCACAATTGGCCCAGATGCACTCCAAAATGATGGATGAAAGTAAAGGTGTGAAAAAGGATGACAGCTGGTTTTCGCTATAATGCTCATGGATGCCATCGTGGCTGTCGGACGGACTGAAGATTATAGTTGGATGTACTATTTTGGCTGGAGATGCACTGATCATAATAAGATTTTGGAAGGCCCGGAAGGCACGCACCACAGACGAAATGATCGAAATGGTTGGTATGCACCGCTTGATGCCAGCAGATGACGGCCAACACACAGGCCTAATAATAAAAGAGAGGGAGAAACTGCGCAACCAGATCATCACCAACCACCTGGACCCACCGTCTGTGAAACTCGAAAACCCAAGAAACCCAAGGAGCTACGTAGGGAAATGGGTATACTGCACACCTGGAGGAACATGTGTATACATGTATTGGTCATTTGAAGACCATGTCAACCACTATGGACATTTGGGAGGAGTATCTAAAATATGGAGAGTGAGAGGAGATAAGGAAAAGGATATGTTTGTGGTCGACAAGTCGACCAGAGGGGGGACTGAAGTGGGAAAATGGAAGACAAGGCTCCCACCAATCCCCTCACACCCCTGGCCTAGAGGATCACGGCCCAGGCACGAGAGGAGTTTGCCCATCTACCAGACGACCAAATACCCTGGTACAAGAACATACGGATGTGCCCACCAGCCTGTCCTACCCATGCCAACACCTGCGGCATGGATGAACTCGACTGAAACATGCACACTGGAAATGAACACATCGTTAGAGATGCCATGACGACTTAGCCACAGGTCAGCACACCCGTGCAAACATGCACACTGGACACTCCCACACCAACCCACACGAAGAACATATTCAGTGCTATGACGTAGGTGACGGATACACTCACCGATGCACATCTTTATTATTTTTCACATAGGCTTTTCAAAATGCAGAAACGCAAGACGCATAATGAACTCATCTAAAACGCTTGCTGACGCTTCTCCTAAACCCATGCATTGCAATAAGAAATATAACGAAGACACGATACTGGGGATAAAGCAATATGATACCATAACCTAAAGCGCTGTGTATCGAACGTTTCCACCTATGCACCAGGCCCAAGTAGGCCGCAAGCAAGAGCTTCCATGAACATTGAATGAGCAAGAGTACAGTTGCTGACCCTGCAGAATGAGCCCGGCGATGACTGACAGTCAAGGGCACAATGTTGCAATCTCGTATGCCGCAAGCCGACGCCGAGGTCACACCTGCAATTAAAACCAGGCACACAGTGGAAAATACAATATTAATTGTGCAGAATTCTGCCTCGACCAAGGTCCCACCTCACGTGACCAAGCCAAACCTGACAGGGTGCCAGGCCCAGGAGGAGGGAGGAACCGCAACCCCCTGTTTCAAGACATAGGCAGATACAATTAAGTGATTCAATGGAAATCTGTGGCGGTGGGAGTAGTCGGCCTTCAGGCATACCAATAAATCTTCACGTTGTCTGCACATAACCATAGTGAAACATTGTTGCAAATGACAGGTGCACCGCGAGCTGGGAACAACGATGGTCCCAGACTGGGGGGCTCGTGCGTGGACCAATCAGAACATGGGGCTCTTATCACTGACGCCATTAACATTGACCAATCCCCAGGGATCTTCATGTAACAATTTCTATGTATCAATTTGAAGGGACAACAAAATTATACCACCGGACTAACCCTCAACCACTAACAATGCTCTCTATACGTATGCTATACTAACCCTACCACTCGAGAAGCCAATCCAGAGTGGCGATAGGTGTTTGCTAAACCTTCCCAGGGAACGCAAGTAGCGCGTCATACTAAGATAAAAAGGGCCTGCGAGCCCATCGACAGAGAGAGTGTCAGGACGGACGCGTACGATCCTTGGCCCATCCCTGCCGTTTTGTCTAATAAACAGCAGAATCACCTTGCTTCTTGTGTGTGTCTCATACTCAATTTTTTGGGATATACGGGAGGGGTTGGGGCCTCCCTGCCCGGAGGTCCGCGGACGGCTCAGCCGACCCCGGGAGAATTTCCCCCCGACACCTCCATCCCAGCTAGAACTTGGTTCACCATCCTTTGGAATGTAGCAGGTGCATTATTGAGTCCAAAAGGCATAACCTTGAATTTGTATAAGCCAACTGGGGTAGAAAATGCAGTTTTCTCCTTGGCATGGTCTGTCAGGGCTATTTGCCAATAGCCTGACGTCAAGTCAAATGTGCTGAGGAACTTGGCGGCGCCAAGTTTATCCACCAACTCATATGTTCTTGGCAAAGGGTGGGCATCAGTCTTGGTGACTGCATTAAGAGCTCTATAGTCCACGCAGAATCTCAATTCTTTGGATCCTGCCTTTGGTACTAACGCAACTGGGCTAGACCATGGACTAGTAGAGGGTTCTATTACCCCGAGATCAAGCATTTTCTTGACCTCACCTTTGATGTGGGTTCTGACATTCTCTGACATTCTGTATCCTCTGCTTTTGACTGTCAGACAGTCACCAATGAGTATGTCATGCTGTCCCCAAGGGGTCAAGCCTGGTGAAAGTGAGAACAGAGGGGAAAACTGATTCAACATAGATTTGCACTCCTCCTGTTGCTCAGGTGTCAGATCTAAAGAGAGATTAACTCCTTAAACCTTTTCGTCCAAAGGTAAGCCTCTCAGGAGGTCAGGTAGAGCTTCACTCTCCTCCTCCTCTTCTGATGAAGCTAGAAGCAAGGCTCCTACTTCTGGTCTAGAGACATAGGCTTTGAGGCAGTTGGTATGGAAGACTCTAGGAGCTTCCCTGGGTTTGCCCAGATCCACCAGATAGTTGACCTCTCCAAGTTTTCCCACAACCTTGAAGGGTCCCATCCATTTGTCTTGCAAGGCCCTCTGCCTTGTTGGAAGCATTACAAGAACTAGCTGGTCTTGAGTGAACTCAACCATGTTAGCCTTCTGATCCTGCCAATGCTTGACCAGAGCTTGTCCAGCTTTCAAGTTGTCACTTGCTTCTGCCATCATGTGTGACCTTCTCCTCCGGAGACCTATCACATAGTCAGTCACTCTGACTGGCTTGGGGGAAGGAGCACTCTCCAACCCCTCCTTAATCAGGGCCAAGGGGCCTCTGACTGGATGGCCATAGAGAAGTTCAAAGGGAAAATAACCTACTCCCTCCTGAGGGACTTCTCTATAAGCAAAGAGAAGGCATGGCAGTAGAAGGTCCCACTTCTTTTTAAGGGGTTCTTCTAAAGCACCTATCATGCTCTTCATGGTTCTGTTAAACCTTTCTACCAACCCATTGGTCTGGGGGTGGTATGCCGTTGAGAACTTGTAAGTAACTCTGCAGGTTTTCCACATGGCCTTCATGTAGTGGGACATAAAATTTGACCCCCTGTCAGAGATTACTTCCTTAGGAACCCCAACCCTGGTAAAAATACCAAGGAGGGCCTTAGCTACAGCTGGAGCTGTAACAGTCCTCATAGGAATTGCCTCAGGGTACCTAGTAGCATGGTCTACTACAACAAGGATAAACCTGTTGCCTGAGGAGGTTGGAGGATCAAGGGGACCAACTATGTCAATCCCTACCCTCTCAAATGGGACTCCCACAACTGGGAGAGGCACTAAAGGTGCCACATTCTTGGAACCAACCTTACCAGAAGTCTGGCAGGTATGGCAGCTCCTGCAATACTTATCTACTTCGGCGCCCATTTTTGGCCAATAAAAGTAGAGAGAGAGCCTTTCCTTGGTCTTCTTGAAACTCAAGTGACCAGCCAAAGGAATCTCGTGGGCTAGTTGCAAGAACTGTTGTCTGTTCTCTTGGGGTACTACCAGGCGTTGGTAGTCTCCAGGTTCAGATGCAGTTGGTTCACTGTAGAAGAGGCCATCTTCCCAGTGTAACCTATACTTCCCAGGCTCTTGCCCATCAGCCTGAGAAGCTGCCTGTTGGCGAAGGCCCTCCAGAGTTGGACATTCTCTTTGTCCCTTACGAAAAGCTGACCTGCTGGGTCCACCTTCTGCCAGTAAAGACTGCAGCTCAGGATGGTCAGCCGGGCCCAGGTCTCCAATAAGTTCTGGGCCTCCTACTAGCTCTTCTTCAGAGTCTAGTTCAACCATACAGGGTGGTTCCTCCCTCTCAGCCTCAGCTGGAGGTGGAGTTATAGGTGTAACTTTGGACAACCTGGGGGAAGTCCTTGTTGGAAGCACTGGAGTGCTTGCTGTAGGCTTTTTCCTAGGATTCTTGGGTTGCCCCTTTGCTCCTGATCTGGTAGTAACTGCAGTAAGTTGCTCCAGTGGGAGAGGAGTGATTTCTGTCATCATCTCCTGAGATAAACCTTGCAGCGTTTTCTCTCTTGCAGGTTTGGTGAGCTCCTGTAACCTTTTGCTAGGAGGTCTGGGGGTATGTGAAACAACTCCAAGAGCTTTCAGGTCATTACCCAACAGAACCCTTCCTGGTACTTCACCTTGTATACTGACAGGTATCTTCACAGCCATCACATTACACTGGATGAGAACTGGTAACTGGGGACACATCTACACAGGCCCTCCAGCTAACTTGGTGAGGCATTTGGGTGCCTTAGCAACATCCTCTGCCTTGAAAAATGATTCATCCACCACAGTTATGCTGGCCCCAGTGTCCCGGATGGCAGGAGTCTCCTGACCATTCACCTGGACACTGTCCTTATAATACTCTTTAGTATTATCTGGGATAGAATTATAGATATCTAGATTCTGTTGTTCCCACAACCCCAGAGAGACTAAAGAAACACTGGCTGAGACTCCAGTGGGTTCATCAGCCAGTAGTAGAAAGTTTCCACTTGCCATAGGGACTTCCTCCTCTGGAGCGAAGGCTAAGGAGACAAGTTGGATCCCTGAAGGTTTACCCTTACATCTGGGATCTCCTTTCACATGGTCAGTAGCCTTACAAACATAACAGGATCCAAAGGTCCTTTGGAATGGAGGCTTGTTCTGACCTCCTTCTGGTTTGGCACCAGAAGGTATACTACTCTGATTTGGTTTCCCTTATGGTTTTGTTTGGGGCCCTCTTTGGAATTGGAATCATTAGAATTCTCTTTAGAGTCCTTTTTAGGCTGCTTCCCCTCATCCTTCTTCTGAGTTACCCCAGAATCCTTGTGAGTGGCCCTGTTGGCAACCCACAAGTCAGCAGCCTTAGCTAGCTTTCTAGGATTTAATTCCCGTGAATCAGCCAAGTGCTGTCTGAGCTCAGGAGAGCAGGCATCATAAATTGACTCCATCATTACAAGATTCTTCATTCCTTCATAAGTGTTCACTTTGTAACCCTTAATCCATCCCTCTAAGTTTTTCAACCCTTCACACACCCAGGTAGCCCAAGGGGTACCATCATGCTTTTTGAGGCTTCTAAACCTCCTAAGATACTGGGAAGGGGTCTTCCCAAACCTAGCTATTAAAGTTAGTTTCACACATTCATACTCTTTCCTATCCTCCTCCCCCAACTCCATTACCACATCAGTTGCAACAGGGGGGAGCCTAGTGAACAACCAGGTGAGTAACTCATTACCTGTGATGTTCTGGAGCCCATGATTATAAACATAGACAACTAATCTAACACATCCAACCTAGGCTCATACATACCAAACAATTCTTTAGGCATCCGATGTCTTTTAGGACTGGAACTTCTAGAGGAGCCAGAGAGAGAAGCATTTTCAACAGATAATTTCTTCATGTCTAGCTCATACTTGAGCTCCATTTCTCTTAGCCTTAGTTCTTTGTCAGTTTGAGCATTAAGTTTCTTGCACTCTAATTCCTGTTTCATTTTCTCCAGTTCATAGTATTGAGGACTAAATGTGGGACCTGGCAAAGGCCCAGTAGGTACAGCTGGTAGAGCAGACAGAGGCCTAGAGGGAATATCTACAACAGTTTCATCCTCCTCTTCTGGTTCTGACCCAAGATCATCAATACTTTGTTCAATATCAATATCATTGCTGTTCTCTACATTTGCTGGAGTGATAGGTTCCTCTGAACCATCATCCAGACTTTGGTTTTCTAACAACCTTTCTATTAGCTCCATTTTCTTGCCTTTAGTCATGAGATTCTTATGCTTACAGAGAACTCTTAAACAATCAGCAGTTTTTGTAGCAAGGGACTCTTGACTATAAACTTCCATAGTAGACATTTTAGAAAATAACTTTTTCTTTAGTGCTAAGCTTTGTGGTTAGTTGCACTAAGGTATCTCAAAAGTACACTAAAGTGTATACTCAATACAAATCCCACCACTGTACACCAGTGTTTGGCAGAAACCTCTGCAGTTCCCTCTGGGACCACTGCAAAAGATTCAAGACTACAGGTGTTTGGCAGTAAACCCACTTGGTAGCAGTCTGTACCACACAGATTCACTTGGTAGCTGTGGCTGAGCAGTCAGACTTCCCTCAAGAAGAGTTAGGCAGTATACAGAGCATACCAAATAGGTACAGAGGCACAGTAGCACAAGCAAACACTGACCAGAGCTTGTGTAAAAGTATATGATTATTTATTTAAAACACTTGTAAAATTACACTAGCACAGAAAAAGGTAAGTAAATTCAAAACACAGTCCTAATTACTATATGTACATCCCTAGTTATTTGTTGGACAAGTCTTAGTTAACACTACTTATTTCCAGACAGAGGCGAGCGCTTAACGTTAGATGGCACTCCAACAAATTGTTTAAAAAGGGAGGGAAAAGGCAGAATTAAGAAAGCAATACAGCAAAACACTTTTCAGGGAACCACAGTAAGTATTAGAGAAGGCAGTCTATTGAGGAGCAAGGAAGTTCAGTGCCAGGCCCACTTTAGGGAGAGCCAGGCCAAATATGCCCAAGATCACACAATGTCACGAAGTCTCAAAAAATCTTTACAGGTGAGTAGAAAAGTTCTGTTAAACTTAGAAAAGTTTAGTTAGGGTGTCCCAGGCTAACCCAGGTTCGAGGGCTGAGGGCTAAATCTAACCCGTACAATCGGTGGCAAGGGAAGCCGGGCGGAACACAGTACCTTCAAAATGGAAAGGATCCTCCAGCGGTGGCCGTTGTTCCTGGTAGTGGGTGCAAGTCACGCCGTCGTCCAGAGGAAGAGCAGATCTCGACGTGGAGGAAGGCTGAAGGTCGTTGCACTACCAGGGAAGAAACCAGCCGTGGGGTTTTCCGGTTAAAAGGATGTTACCCCTCTTTTGCGGTAGAGGTAAAAAGTGGTATTCCGGTTGCCGGGGTGCTTGGCACAGGCAAGGCAGCCACGAGATGCTCCAGGGAGGCAAAAAGAAGGCAAAAACTGGTTGTCCCCACCAGTCAAGGGAAGAAGACTCTCCGGACTGGAGATCTCCTCTGTCGTTGGGAAGTGGTGAGACGGTTCCGCAGGGCTCCACCGGTGGTGTCGTCGTGGCAGGTCGGCTCAGCTTCTCCCTCTTCGGCTTCTTAGGTCCTGTGGCGACTTCTGAAGTTCCAGTCCCCAAAGCCCTGCTTTTATACAGCTAACCCCCATTCACCAGTCCTAGCTGTCACTCAAACATGCTAAGTGGTGAGCCGGGGGGCTCACCACTGGGCCAATCACACAAGAGTGTGACTTGAGTTGCCAAGGCAACTCAGTCCAGGGTGCCCAAATCCCCCTCCCACACATCCTGTAGACCCAGACACAGTGGCACCACTTTGGAGGGCTTCTGTGCAGAAGCCCGCCAAAAGTGGAACAAAGGCTCGACTCGGGTTCAGGGTTACTGAAGTGAACCCAGACGCCATTTTGGCGGCAAGTTCTGGCAAAAAAATCCCAACCGGTGAATTAATATTAAATAAATAAACCGGTGGTATCTTTAACATTGCACCAAAAAGTGGTGCATTAAAATCAATAGGAAATCCCATTGGGAAATATTCTGGTGGAATATTTCCGTGGTATCCACTGCCACCAGCCAGAAACTCGGCGAGGGGGGACGGGACAGTACCCCCTCGACAAACAGACCCAGGGGCAATCTAATTGCCCCTACCAGTACTTCCAAAGTATGATGGTTTGTACTGGTTCTGTTCACACTTTAAGACTAGTAAAGTCAATGGTGACTTTACATGCCCAGGGAGACAGTAGTCAGTCCCAGGGTATGGAGTCTATGTTTGGGGGTCACTATGACACCCCTGTGTTACTGCACTGAGGGTGCTGTGTAACACACATACAAAAACCAATGATAGCCTATGGGGAAAAATACCCCAAAGCCCATAAGCACATTACAAGTCACATGAATACACTCAAATCATGTCCAAGAGCGATGGTAAAAAGAGTCCCACTCTTGGCAGGAGAAGAAAATAAACCCCAATAATTCAGCAAAGCTGCTGGGGGACTCACTAGGTTAGGAAATTCAGCCTAAACAGAGAATTCTCCCTAGCAACAAGCATAGCATGAGGCAAAGGAATGAGATGGGGTGGTTGGTGTGGAGGAAGGGAGAGATGGTGGGTTCGCAGAGGGGACACAGTGGTGAAAAGATACTAGAATAGAGACGGGGTTCAAGATAGAGAAGAGGAGGAGAGGGTGAAGACCTGAAAGAGGCAGTGTGAGTATGAGGAGAGGAGGAAGTATAACTTCCAACAATTGCGAAAAGGAAGAAGGAGCAGAAGATCTATCAAATATAGCAAGGAGAGAGCAAGGCATGAGTGAGAGTAGGGAACGTGGAAAAGAAGGAGGTAGACAAATGAAAGGAGGTAGAGTAGGAACACAAACAACAAAGGATGGAGGTAGGGTATTTGCGGAGAGTGAATGGGTGAGAAGGATATCAACAAGAAGAGAGCAGAGAGGAAGAGATGAATATTCAGCACAAATAGAATGAGTGCAAATATCGGGAGAGAATGGGAAAGGGATGAATGGTGATTGGGAGAGACAGAACACAACATATATCTCAAGAGCTGATGAGAGACAACATGAGGCTTGAAAGGGGAGTACAGGAAAGTAAGACTTGGCGGGAAGGCCAAAAACTTCAGTTCATTAAAATCTAGGATAGAAGGCTGCTTGCAAACTAGAGAAGCACCTCATTTAGGGCCAGAGTCAAACCCTAGAATAGGGCCTAATGAGAAAAAACTAAAACTGGGATCCTTTGAGACTGAAAAGGAGAGGGAAAGTTGTAGTACCTTGGGGTAAAACTTCTGATTCCTGGTCTGATGCCTGCCCCCACCTGATGTCCCAAAGCTTCCTGGTGGGGGCTCCTGAAAGCTGCTGAGTCCCGGAGGACCAAAGGGAGACCTGCACCAACTCTGCATCAACTAGGAAAGACACTGAGCCAAGGAAGGCGTGTTCTGGACACTATTAACTCACAGAGGCCATGAGCGACTGACTGAACCATCTAAGTGGTGGCAATAAAGCAAGGGATAGAGAGATGTATTGATTGATGATCCTACCAAAAGTTAATCATTTGGTTAATTACCATTCTGCGTGTCCTACCTTTTCTATTCTCACCAATTATGTCTCAGTCAACCCTAATCCCTTGCGTGATAGGAATAAAAAGTAGTGAAGTGGATTCCTTCCTCGGCCTGTGATATGTGATGCTGATAGTGGGTTCTTATCTAGTCTCCACGCATAGTGATAGAAGACTTTAAGATGATCTCATGCCCTTTCTAGATCCCTGAACTCCTGACAGAAGAAATGCTCAGTGCACATTTGCTTTCAGGGGGATTGATCCCCAAGTAAGTCCCTTTATCTTGCATCCTGCATGCCCTTAATGTGGATTGTCTGGGCTTCACCTGAGAAAACATTTCAGCGGAAGATATCATGTAATATTAATGTGTGAGACAAGGAATTTTAACATGAATGTCGTTGCATATGATGAACAAAAGAGACATTTTCTCTCAATTTGCTTCTGAACAGTGAGCTCACATAGGTTGAATCTGGCTACTGAGTAATGATTTACATTTCGTCTGTGTTTGAAGGTTCAGAGGCTGTTGATAAATGAAACAGTAGTTAATCCATAATGGAAGTTGAATGTTTAAAAAACATACTTTTCCTCACCTACATGTCGCATAACCACTTGGCCTGAAGTTGCGGCATAGGTTACTTCTTATAATACCAATCGCATGTGCAATATGTTACAGTACTTAAAGGAGTCTTAATCGTTTTCTGGTGAGGGGTTGTAGACAACATCTTGCACTTGATCAAGGCTAGCTTTTATTGTGTTTTTTCTCTTGAAGATGACTTTTAACCTTGATACTCAGTTCAAAGACTAGCATGAAGTACAATTCATGGCTGTATATAAGTGCTGCAGAGGTAATGTCTTTTTAAAATAGGAATTAAATGGGAATTGGTAATGCTTGTGACCCACTGTGAACCCTAGGTAGCGTCTGTGTGCCAGATGTATGTGTATATGAAAATACGCATCTTCTAGGTAGATTATCACCCAAAATTCACCCGGTTGAAGCCATGGCAAGACCTCTTTTAGTGCAGTGAATTTTGAACTTTATGCGCTTCACATATTTCATTAAAGCGCGTAGCCACTGTCCGTTCTTTTTCTTGACATTTGTCATTGTAACTCAATCTGTCTGATTAATGGGCTAGACAAGCCCTGTTTAGTTTTACTCATTCAACTGAGACGATGCATGGTCGATTGATTTGAACCAAATGTATATAGGTAGAGCAATTTTGTATCACTCTGCAGGCAGAACGAATACTGCTTTCATGGCATATAGGTGTAAGTGTGCGAGTAGGGCAAGGTGCCTAGACCAAGGGAGGGGAGAAAGGTGATTGTCGTGTCTGGCAAGGATGTGGTTAAAGGAGCCAGGCTCCTGACGTCACCATTGCCGGTGGCCTATCAGAGGCCGGAAAGATAACGCATGCGCAAAGCCCCATGCGGGGACCGGGCAGTTGCCACGCTAATGAATAAAGAGTTTAGCTGTGAGTGATTATTCCTCATTACAAATTCAGAACCTGCCATATATAAATACAAGTCATGACAATTGTGACGAGGATGGGATTGGCTCGTGTGTCTGCTTTCCCATGCAATTTCAAAATCTTTTTGTTCCTTTTTCTTTTCTCTCTCGTTCCTGCAAGGGGTGATCAACACAAGCTCCATTACAACTGCAAAATACCAGAGCAAGGACAGGAACAACGAGAATGTCAGGAGGACGACATGCCAGATGAAAGCGCAATCCGTAGGCTGGCGCCTTTCGACATACAAGACCAACAGTAGCTTGGACCAAGGTGGGAGAGATGGCTGCAGCGCTTTGAAAACCACTTGGTGGATGAGCAGGCCCCTGATCGTTAAGCAAGAAGACTGCTCATAAATCTCGTGGGGGACGATGTAGAGGACCTCATCCCACTTTCCCGCCAGAAGAAGTAAAAACATTTGCTGGTCTGAAGGAAGCACTATGCACATATTTTGATCCACAACGAAACATCGACCTGTCTACTCACAGGCTAGAGCATGGACAGCACAGTTTACTGGCCTGGGGTGCCTCAAAGGAAACCCCATAACTCTACACATAAATGAATTTATCACTCCTGTCGCTCAGCACCCCAGGAGGATACGGTTTCATCTCCAAGCACAAGTGGAGAAAGAAATAAAAAGCCTGCTCGAACAAGACATAATATAACCTGCCAGCGGCCCTACCTCTTGGGTGTCTCACAAAGTGTCAGTTCCACAAAAAGGCACACCTTGTGCAATGGGCTTATGTGTTGACATGAGACAGGCCAACAAAGCCATCTGATGCGAGAGGCACCCTGGAATGTGCCTGGACGACATGATTAGCCTACTGAATGGATCCCGTATATATTCTCGAAACTGGATCTCAATAAGGGATACAAACAGATAAAGATAGATAAGCAATTGGAGTATATCACCACCTTTGCCACGCACCTTGGGCTTTTTAGGTACAAAAAGCTCAGCTTTGGAATTTCGTCATTGGCGGAAATATTCCAGGAAAGCATAAGAAAGGTAATTCGTCACATCAAAAACTGCTTAAATTACAGTTATGATATCCTTGTATTTGGAGCCACTTCACAGGAGAATGATGAGGCACTGCACAACGTCTGCACCACGCTGATGGAAGCATGACTAACGCTAAATCATGAAAAGTGCGCATTTTGCGAGGAACATTTCAAATTCTTTGGGTATATATTCTCACAAAGAGGAATGAGTCCAGACCCAAGCAAGGTTCCCACCATGACCAGGATTTTGACCACCAGAAGACGTTATTGATGTCAGATTGTTCTCAGGAATGGCAAGCTACTGCAGTAGATACTTACGTGACTTTGCCACCATCAACGCTCCACTCGAGAGCTTACTAAACAGGGACAAGTTTTTCAATGGACCTCAGAGTGTCAGAGAGCGTTTACACAGATCAAGACCAACTATTGCTTGGACCAAGGTGAGAGAGAAGGCTGCAGCGCTTTGAAAACTACTTGGTGGATGAACAGGCCCCTGATCATTAAGCAAGAACACTGCTCATAAATCTCATGGGGGATGACGTAGAGGACCTCATCCCCACTTTCCCACCAGAAGAAGTAAAAACATTTGCTGGTCTGAAGGAAGCACTATGCGCATATTTTGATCCACAACGAAACATCGACCATGAAAGACACACGTTCGGCACAGCCTGTCTACTCACAGGTTAGAGCATGGACAGCACTGTTTATTGGACTGGGGTGCCTCAAAGGAAACCCCATAACTCTACACATCAATGAATTTATCACTCCTGTCGCTCAGCACCCCAGGAGGATACGGTTTCATCTCCAAGCACAAGTGGAGAAAGAAATACAAAGCCTGCTCGAACAAGACATAATAGAACCTGCCAGCAGCCCTACCTCTTGGGTGTCTCACAAAGTGCAGTTCCACAAAAAGGCACACCCTGTGCAATAGGCATACGTGTTGACATGAGACAGGCCAACAGAGCCATCGGACACGAGAGGCACCCTAGAATGCGCCTGGACAACATGATTAGCCTACTGAATGGATCCAGGATATTCTCGAAACTCAATCTCAATAAGGGATACCATCAGATGAAGATAGATAAACAATCGGAGTATATCACCACCTTTGCCATGCAGCTTGGGCTTTTTAGGTACAGAAAATTTCGTCATTGGCGGAAATATTCCAGGAAAGCATAAGAAAGGTAATTCGTCACATTTAAAACTGCTTTCATTACAGTTATGATATCCTGGTATTTGGAGCCACTTCAGAGGATCATGATGAGGCACTGCACAACGTCTGCACCGCGCTGCTGGAAGCAGGACTAAAGCTAAATCATGAAAAGTGTGCATTTTGCAAGGAACATCTCAAATTCTTTGGGTATATATTCTCATAAAGACGTATGAATTCCAGACCCAAGCAAGGTTCCCGCCTTGACCAGGATTTCGACCACCAGAAGACGTTAGTGATGTCAGATTCTTCTCAGGAATGGCAGGCTACTGCAGTAGATACTTGCATGACTTTGCCACCATCAATGCCCAACTCCAGAGCTTACCAAACAGTTACACGTTTTTTAATGGACCTAAAAGTGTCAGAGAGAGTTTATGCATATCAAACAAGATATAGTGCCTGCAGAGCACATGGCATATTTCAATCCAGACCTATGCACAGAACTAACAGTGGAAGCTACACCGGCCAGGACAAGAAACACCAAGGCAGGTGGTTGCGTACACCAGCAGGAAGCTATCGGATGTGGAAATGAAATATTCTCAGCCACAAAAAGAAGGGCTAGCAGTATATGGGTCTGCAAGCACTTTCAAATGTGTCTTTTGGGAAAGGCATTCAACGCTGACTCCGATCATCAGGTTTTGGCCACCATCTATGGAAATCCATACTGTAAAATGCCTCCTCACATAGAAATGTGGGGCTTACGTTTACAGGACTTTGACTTTTACCATAATTCACAAGCTGGGAAAGGAGTATAACCCTGCAGACGTCATGTCACATCACCCTCTGCCCACCACCACTCCAGAAACATTGATGGCAGAAGACTATGTCAACTTTCTCATGCAACAAGGGACTCTGAAAGTTGTCACCACCAAAGCTCTAAGAGAACAAACTCGACAAGATGGTCTGTTAGAGAAATTAAAAGACATCATTAGGTCCGGAAGGTGGAGAGAAGTGAATAGTGGAAATGCAATAGAACTTACTGCATTCAAACGGGTCATGAGGTGCTCTCGATATCAGCAGGTGCACTGGTAATGCGAGGACATTGCATAGTCATTCCCAAGAGTTTGTATAAAGCAGTTGTTGATTTAGCACACAAAGGACACAGAGGTGTTGTGGCCGCCACACGGCAAATCAGGGACACCATGTGATTCCCGGGTCTCGACAAAATGGTGGAACTTGTTGTCAGCACATGTCATATTTGTCAAAGCACTTTGAGAGCAAACGCTCCGGAACCACTTTGAATGTCCGAGCTACCAGACCGACCCTGGACGCATCTTGCCATTGATCATTTTTTTTAACCATTTTGAGAGAACACATACTGGATGGTCGTCATGGACGAGTTTTCACGATTCCCTCTTGTCTAGCTTCTGACATCTACATCGGCCAGTTCAGTAATACCAGAGATAGACAACATCTTCTCAGCTTGGGGCATTATGGAAGTCCTGAAATGGTACAATGGAGTACCATTCAGCAGCATTGAGTTTGCTCAATTCATATATGGGCATACAGCACAAAAGGATCATGCCAGTATAGCCTCAAGCGAACAGCATGGTTCAGAGATTTATGGGGAGTTTAAAGAAGGTGCTGCAACAAACTGAACTGTATTCTACATCAATCAATCAGGCTGTCTGTAATATGTTGAGGGGCTATAGGAATTCACTACATGGAATGACAGGACAGTGTCCTTCAGAATTGATGTTTGGCAGGCGGACCTGAACCAGATTGCTGCACAGTGAAAACCCTGCCAATGAGAGAAGATGAACTATGAATAGTGAATGCAGCTAAGAAAGAAACATAAAAGAGTATGCCGATGTCAAGCGTTGTGCCACCAATTTAAGTTTTCAATGCGGCGGCAAAGTCCTTGTGCGCCAGAGGCAAGCAAAAATAAAAACAACAGTGTATTCGACTCTGCATATCTGGTAATCACTGATGTAAAAGGTCTGATGATCACTGCCAGATCCCCACACAAGGTCATCACGAGAAACACATCTCACTTCAAGCTGTTCAAAGAGGGCAAGCAGCACAGTGAGGAGGAAGAAAGTGAGGTGCCACTGCTCGAAAATGACATGTGGGAATGAGAAGCTGAGGTGAGGCCAGAAGTGTCAATGAGACTCAGGAGACGCATCACGCGTCCGATTCATCTGATCGAGAAAATGTGACCGCAGAACTGTGAGTGAACAATATTTTTAAACTGTTGTCGGAAAGGGAAGATATTGGGCCTCATTACAAGTCAGCCGGTACGGAAACAACAGTGGCGGTAAATCCGATGCCACCGTTGTTTCCGGACCGGCTGATTCCGAGTCCTGCAGGTGGGAGGTGTCACTCCCACCACTTCTGACATGGCAGAAGTAACACCACCCGCCTGCAGTCAGACATGGAAACATTGGCTCTGTAATAGACGGAACCAGTGTTTCCATGGTCCTATGGGACACCATGGGAATGGGGATTTACTGAATTCCGCCTCCAGAATTACCGGGCCACTGGGGTTGTAATGCCCTGGTGATTCCAGCCATCACAGAGGCGGAATGGTAATAACGGTCTGGCGGCAGCCTGCTGGTTTTTCTGGGACGGCTACCGCCGGACTCGGAATGAGGCCCATTGTGTCCAGCAAGGACGTGATTAAAGGAGCCAGGCTCCTCACGTTACCATCGCTGATGGCCTATCAGAGGCCGGAACGATAACGCATGCGCAAAGCCCCATGCAGGAATCGGGCAGTTGCTGCGCTAATGAATAAAGAGTTTAGTTCCCCTGCTACGTGGCTCCGAGTAATTATTCCTCATTGCAAATTCCGAATCTGTCATATATAAATACAGGACATGACAGTGACAAGGGTATCAAGTGAGAACAAGAACAGTCCTTGTCAAAGCAGGAATACTTGTCGAAATTCAATTACCTGATAACTGACAATGGTGAAATGGTTAAGCTTCTTAAAGTGGTGTCAGCAAAGTATAAATGAAACGAAGGAGGAAAGTAGCCATGCAGGCTGCAGAGCAGGAGTTGGGACATGGAAGCAGTACGTGGTGGTGAGGGGACATTCTCCAGGCATTGGAAATGGGCTTGAAGAGTAGATTTCAAGGCATGAATGTTAAAGGTGTTTTAATTGTGGATGGAGGGGTAAGTAGGCAAAAGGAGCAGCACTCGCATAATGCACAGGTTGGGCGAGGAATAGACAGACTGAGAAAGGAATTTGATCCAAAGGTCTGAGTGGGGGATCATGAGGAATAACAGAACCCAGGTGTGGTGGTGAGAGGATGATCCCATGTTTATATTTAAAAAGAAGGAGTAGGAATTTGGAGAGGGATCAAAAAGGCAGTAAGTGCTAGCCCGAGTGAAGGTTGTGAGGAGAGGTTGAAGAGGAGTGACTAAGGTTGCATGTTGTGTGAATTGTGAAATTGAAGATGATGTCACAGTTGGGCAAAACAATGGGAGTCTTAGGAGGAGTCTAGTGCAGTATGTAAATCAACAGAACACAAAGGTGGAGATTTCAGTTTTTAGAAATGTGGTATTTAAGAAGTGGGCACGTTCTGCTGATGCTTAGTAGGGTAACTCTAGAGCTTCCTGTGGCAGTGGATGTGATACACGGTTGGAGGTTTAGCCTAGTATCCACTAGGGTCCCATGGATCTATTTGATGGTGCATTCGGTGATGGAATGGGACTTTCAGAGCAAGGAGATAAATGTCTTCAGCCTGAGCAGAAATGAGCATTATACAAGTTGCATCAGAGCAAAGGGGATGCCTGTGCAGGTAATATTGACAGCATCGCATGGTTCAAAAGATTCACTCATTTTTTGTAAAGGATACTAGGAAAATACACAATCCCTGAAAAAAAGAAGGAACCCATACTTTGGAAAAGAAAGAATCATCATGCAATCTAATAAAAGGACATATGTATGTATGATGCATTCATGTGCAGTAGAGACTTCCTACTTCGCCTGTAGTCACCGCTAGAGGGAGCTGTTGCTGTTGAAAATATATTAGGCCAGTTGAATGTTATTAACATTGAACATGAACATTGTGCTCCTCACGCACCTTGTACACAGGCTTTCATACTAGTTAAAAATAAATAATTCAAAACAACAACACGTCAGAAAATGAAGGAAGACCAGTGCCTTCTTTAGTTTTTATTTCATCAGGGCCAATCAAATCACATGATTCATGAATCCCTTTTGTAAGTGCAAATGCAGATGCCCCGCCTCCCCCCAAAAAATGCATTCTGCTTTTGCACAAATGGGGGCTCATTCTCAAACTATATATTGAATCATATGCACACACAGATACATTCGAAATTATTCATCCTAAGTTTTTAATAGCCAAAAAAGTCAAGCAAAAATATCATCATATGTTCTAACTTCTTATGAAATAAATGTTTCCCCCGAAGGTGAGCCGAGTTACAATATATGTGACTGAGGCATGAGTTGTAGATGATGTCACTCAGAACCCAGAAATGAAAATTAACTGTTTGTTAATACTTACCTAGGTATACTTTTATTAAACCAAACCCTTTCAGGGCAACCAAGAAGCATCGCTGTAAAATGGTGCATTTGAAAGCACGTGGTTCATAAAATTAATAAAACTTACCAATTGCACAAAGCAATCAAACGGACTCATTTTGGCCCACAGAGATCGCCCACACGGGTCGCTTTCGGTATTTGCCCTGCATACCAGGCCAAGCCTAATAGACAACCAAAACAAATACCTAAATATTTGCCATTATCCTTCTACCTTTGTTATGTACCCACTCCAAATAAAAATACTTGCCTCCTGGACCCCCCGTAACACTCTCACGTGTCTTCTCCCTCACAAAAATCAAAACATATCTGATATCCTTCCATCCTCCATTACCAGCAACATGTGTCTTTCACTTCCCGCCCACACAAAAACTAAAACAATACCTGGGATCTTGCCACACTTCTGCACCTCCATAACGGTGACAGGCAGGATGCTCCAGATCTATCATGCAGCAGCATCACACTGGGAAGTTGGCCTGGCAATACAGACAGGTCTACTTACGGAGGTAGCATTGATGCCTGAAACAGCAAGATATAGTCAATGTCAGTCTGTAGTAGTACATGGTGGGCCCAGTGGCATATGTGAGGGGTCAGTAATGCGAGGCGGACAACTGTTTGATGATTTATCAAAACATGCCATTTTATTCTCAAAAGAAATAAAGTAAAATGCCTCACTATCCCTACTCTGCTGAGGATTTCCCTGCCTAACCAAAGCTAAAGGAAAACACTGTAACACACGGTATCTGGCCCTCACACTAAGCAACAAACACACAAGAAAATGTATGGCAATACAACATAACATGAAAAACATTCACAGTTTCTTAATAAACTCCTAATGTCCTGGCTAAAGTCCCTTCTCCGGGAATCAAGGTTAATTCGATTAATGTTCAACCATAGAAAGAAATGAGGAATCAATGTAGGTAAGGTCTCAAATCAGTTCTTGATGTTTCAAAGTCAATGTAAAGTTGTGTTAAACAAAGTTCGAATTATAGCAAATCTCTTCTCCTTGGTGAAATATCCACTTTCTAGTTCCACCAAATAGCACCATTGGTAATCCCAGCCACAATGCGTTGTCACATATTCAAGAAGACTTGCCACAGTTCAAAAGAAATGCAGTATCTACAACTTTCAGTGAGACAGAGTTCTTGCTTAACAGTTATTATTTCCTTAGTTGCAGTTTTAGAATTCACAATGGTATATTTGTCAGATGACTTATCAGTGCTGTTGCTTCCATTTCAACAACTTCACTTCTGCTTGATTCACCATGGGAACAGTCACTTTTGTCTCATAGTATCCACTTTGTTTACAATACTACAATGTTGCTTCTACTGACAACCAGACATACCACAACAACCTCAGTACTTTGGACTAGCACAACTTCAGTGATTTGTACTTTTAGACAGGCTTTGACAAGCCTCACTTTAAAATACTTCCACACCTTCAAGTAGGCTAGGCACTCGTCCTCTGAATATCTCTCTTAAAAATGGGCAGCCTTTCCGCCTCTCTTGTTTGTCTGCCACAATATCAACCAGGGCTTGCCTTTAAGGCTTACTTATCTGTTTTTTACTGCCTTACTGTCTCTGGCACTTTCTTGGCTTCAGGTAATGCTTACATATATGTATCTTAGGCCAGTTGAACTATTACTCTTTATATGGGTATGGGGAGACTCCTGGCTTGGGCAATGCTTGCTCCCATCTTCATTAGTAATACACTTTCACTTCTTATATATGGAAGGTATGCCCTTTTAAAGGAAAGAATGGAGTTCAGTCTTCCTTCAGGAATCACAATTAGGCACACGCAACCACTTCTTAATTTAGTTTTCAAACGTTTAAAGATTTGTATTGAATTGTATTTCAGTTTTAAACTAAAGGATAGAGTTCAGTCTTCATTTGGGAATCACAATTAGGCACATGCGACTGCTCCTTGATGTAGTTTTCACAAGTTAAAGGTGTCAACAATTATTTTATCAAGGTTAGGTATTTGGTAATGGCCTTTGCAACTTTCCCTCTTCTTAATTAGTTACACGTGACCACTGCTTCAGATAGTTACAGGCCCTCATTAGGACCCAGGCGTTAAGGGGTTTACGGCGCCGTAAACGGCGCCAACCCTTAACGCCTGATTCTAAGGTCCCTTTGCGGGATGGTGAGTTTAACGCCTGCTTTTTGCAGGTGTTAAAACCCATGCCGCAAAGGGACCTTGTTGCTAATTACGCCACCGTAATTTACGGTGGCGTAATTAGCGCCTTTCCCCATTCCCATTATGCCCTATGGGGCAAAAATGGGAATGGGGAAGGGTAAAATGGGAAATGGGGATTTACCGCCCCACTCACCTTGGAATGGGGTGGTAAATCCGCCATCCACCATGGTGTAAACGTAGTTTACACCATGGTGGTAAGGGTACGACCCAGGTGGTAACTTACCACCTGGGTCGTAATGAGGGCCACAGTCTTTTAAGGGTTTCACAATGGGGTTAAGCACTGTTTGCTCTTCACACAAGTAAAATGACTTGCCTAATAGACACAAGCGCTACTTTTCCATTGTTCAAGTATTACAACTTCAATGAAAAGCTTCAGCTCGCTGTAAACCATACACAAGTGAATATGGAACTGAATACTGTTGCTGGAAATGCTTGTGCAAGGTATTAGAATACCAGGCTTCACTCACTGGCTTCTTTGACACATGCTCTGTGGGTCACACAACTTCCACCACTTCTGCCACAACTTCTAATATAGCTGGCTTCTCAGGGATCCACACCCTTCCCCTCTGAAGGTATCTCTGGTCCAGCCACATGTTTTTGGAGCCCCTCTTGCTCTCGAAACCCAGGACTTGACAACTGTTCCTTGCTTTGGTCTCCAGCACGTTCTCTGCACAGCAATCCAGCTTTCATGGGAAAAGACAGCACTCCTCTATGCTTTCTGCTGCACAGCCCCTGCACTTCAGCATTTGGGGGAACAGGACCCTCCCAGAACAAGCAGGTGAAATCTGTTGTGTCCATGTTCCAGCATCCCTCTTGTTCTCCCATGTCTGCTTGGTTTGCCAGCCTCGTGCCTTCTTCTTTCTGCTACTACTTCTACAGCTGGCACTCCACTGACAGTTCCAGCTCATTCCAATTGCTTACATCTGAAGGGGCCTTTCATGCCTCCCAGGTTCCTCCAGTTGTGGACTGTTAGGCTTAATTGCCTCACTACTACTGCAGCATGCCTCTTTAGCACTCTTCTTTGTCCCAGTATTCATGGCATTATGGGACTTGTAGTCCCCTACAACAGTTATTTCTTTTAAGTATTGAATTGATATTAAGGGTTGATGGATTCCCCTTATAGTCATTCCAAGATTGACTTTTAGAATGTGTTGTTACTGAGGAAGACATTTGACTTAGGGTACTTTTGCCAGATCATTTTACATTATTCCTTTGGGAGTAACGAGGGAGGTGTTCATCATGAAATGCCTTACCAGATACTTCTATTGACAAGGCTTTCTAAGATCTGACAGAACTTATTCCCAGAGTCATAGATCGTATATGTGGGTCAGGGACATTACAATGACAACATGCCATCACCTGTTTTGGTAGCCTAGAAAGGCACCTCCTTTCAGAGGGCAAATACTGCACTTCATCCCATGGGATCTCGCCACCACCATGGGCCTTGTCTCATCCCAGGTGGTCCTCTCCCAGTACACCACCCCCAAGGTCAGGATCAGGAATCTTTGGCCTTTCCCTGGCCACCTGGAATGACACTTTAGGCAGGGTTTCAGGGAGGAATTTGTGGGATTCTTCACATAAGACACTCAACCTGATCCAATTTCCTTTGGTTTCAGTGGGCCCCAGAGGGACCCAGGAGGCCCTCGGAATCAACCAATAAGTTATGTTTTTTTATACAGTGATATAATAGCAGTGTGGTACAGTATTAGGGGCTCCAATATAAGCCATAACCAACAGGTTTGTACTGTTCATTATGTGTCTGAAATGGCTTCTAAAAACATTTTTTTAAAGTTGGATTTGCCTTCATATCCATCTACCAGACAAAACGCTATAATTCAGGGTCCTGACAAACATGACAACTGAGCATTGAATGGCATTAGTACCATTATAAAGTACAGGTGGTCAGTTGGTGCAAGTCGATGTAGGTTCACGTGGCCTCTTCCCCACCCACATGTCATCCACTGCTAATTGATTTATGCCTTCCTTTTTTGTCTTTCTTTTTTCCCTACTTAAAAAGCATTCCAGACTCTTTTTTTCAGCTGGTCAGCCGGTGCAAGAGGATCTAAATGACATGGCCTCAGTCCCACACACATGCCTAGCCCTGCACCTTCCTTTCTTTTCTTAACTGTTAGCTCCTAGAGCAACTCTAACACAGGCGTCTGAAGTGAAGGGCAGAAGAAGAAAAGGGCAAATCCTGTTTGACCTGTTCAGACCGGAAGGACCATTAGTATGGGCGAGGGTCAACCAGAATGTAACAAGCATTCTGATTGGCCCTCGCCAGGGAATTACCAGGCCGGGAATCCCTTGCACACACATACGTGCCTTTGTTTGTTCCCGGCAGTTGTGTGGTGGCCCCTTAGCCAATTAGGAGGCTGCCTTCGTCCCCCGCCGGGGACTCAGGTGGGTTATTTTCTTTCCTCCACCCCCCTCCCCTGCAAACTATCTACACTCGGGCCTGTAACTAGGGCCCTGGGAGCTTTACCTGGGACGGTGTTGGCCCGCCGTCTCGGAGCTTATTGCTACAGGATGAGATCCCTGTCAGATGAAGAAAAGGGCAAATCCTGTTTGGACCTGTTCAGGCCAGCAGGACCCAGTATGAGAACTCCACCTCCTCAAACATCATGTAAATTCCCTTGAATATGTGTTGCACCCCTCTCTTTCAACATTCATCACTCATCACCAACCATGTCACCCAAAAGCAACATCATGGACACTGTTTCAGAGGATCTTCATGTACATCAACATAGACCCCATCAGCACACCATCATCCATTGTAATGAGAAAACTGATGCTCACCAATGTCCTCTCAACAATCAGTGATGCAAAAGACATTGACAACATCATCACCATGCATGACTTGGACACCATCTATATTGATGAGACCTGGATGAATGAACTTCCATCCACAACCTTGACATCCTCATCCCGAAAGGGTACAGTATTTTAAAAAGAAACCAACCAGAAAGGATGGGCATGGGCCTCTGCATCAGTCACAAGGCATTATGGCATGGCCATGCACCCAACTGGACATCACCACCCTCTGCTCTTTTGAAATCATATCCTGCCACTTCCCAATCTTCCTAATGGACACTGTCACCCTTCACCTTCACCTCATATATAGACCACCCAATCCCAAAACTTGCTTCATTGGAGACGTCACAGACTTGGTTACCATCATGTCTATCCTGCATGCCAGCAACATCTTCCTCAGTAACTTCAACATCCCCGCCAACCCAGAAACCAAATCCATAAAGGAAGTATTCCACTGCCTTGTCGACACTCAGAACCTCACAAAGCACACGAAAGACCCAACACACAGGGAAAGTAATGTAAGTGGTCTTGTATAGCGCTCATCTGCCAACATGTGTGGTCTACATCCTTGACCTAATTAGTTCTATGCCCAGTGTGAGGATTCAGATATGTGAGGTGGACAATGTTTGGATGATTTCTCAAAATATGCCATTTTATTCAATTCTACATTTCATCAAACGCCTCACGATCCATACCCTGATGAGTATTTCCCTGACTATCAAAAACTAAAGGAAACAGTGTAACAAAGGATATCTGGCACTCACACTTAAGCATAAAATACAAAAGAAAATATATGGCAATTCACAACAACCATCAACATTGGTATTTATCATATGTTCAGTCTCCCTTTATAACCTGGGTGAGCTCCCCTTCCCCAGGTTTCAAGTTAGGTTCAGTTCCAACCTTCAACATAAAGAAAAGACGAAATCCAGCTTTGCTGAAAAGTTCCAACTTAGTTCTCGACACCTTCACTTTGTCAAAAGAAAGTTCAGTTAAACAATGTTCAGTCAACAAGAAGATTTCTTCTTCCTTCAATAATAATTTCCACTTCATCAAATAGCATCAATGATGTTCTGGGTCATGATGCGTTGCCACAACTTAGAAATGTCATAGAAGAAATGTCAGATTTTATGTGTGAAAATCAGTAGAAACGGAAAACTGGAAGGCTTATAATTTATTAAATTTAGTAATGCCATTGCCATTGTTGTAACTTGTGAGCCGGCATGCTGCTCGTATGTGAAACTGCAAGGCAAGCAGCCTCTTTCTGAGACTGCCTGGAACTTTGCCCCAAGCCCCCACACACTAATAAAAAAAACACACACACACACACACATTCTCTAGATATTGAGGAAGATAAAGGGAGAGATGGTTGCAACCCACTACCCCCTTCCCCAAGCACCGAACAACGGGGTGCTTGCCATAAGGAAACATCAGACAAAACGCTGCTTATGAACCGAGCGCTGCGTGGCCGTGGAAATGGCAGCTTTTGTGCTTTTTAAATGCTGCATAGCCAAAATACTCCACTCCCCACTCCCTGCCTCCAACCCCGAAATTCCCCAGAGACTGCCAAGTTCGCTAGCCTCCAGCTACTCAAATTGACCATCCATGGCCACAATATCTAGGGCAGTCCCCCCCTTAAAAACACAAACAGTCCCTCAGCCTCCTCTTCTGAAAGCCCCCACGCCAACCACAGGCGCACGCCTCACTACGGAGAGACTGACTGGCATGTCCCACACATGGAGACAATTCAGTCTGTGGTGTGCTGAATCCGCCCCAAACACGGCAGGAGATTATGAAAGTGTAACATAAGCAAACACTATAGGTGAATAAAATAATGAACCATCAGACATGGCATGTAAAATATATAACAGATGAAAAGGAGAATATCCTTCAGTTTATAACACAAACTCCCTTACATAGCTTGGAAGAAATCTCAACCAACCTTATAATCCAACAACATTTGTTTGCAAAGCGAGCAGTAGGTAATGCTTGGAAGCGAAGCTCCAACGCCATGGTCAAAGCCTCGGAGATCTGAGCTCTGCCACTTGGTGCACTGGTCTGGGTAATTCTGAGCTTAGTTCAGCTCGCTCTAATTTGGCTTCGGAACTAACGGTGGTAGTCTCTCAGATCTTTGATCAAGCGGTGTGAATCAGGACACCTGCCTTTCTGGAAGTCGTGGCTCGCACACTGGGTGCACAGCGTTTATTCATCATGTTCTATTTACGCTGGGCTCAATTGTCTGAACTGACAATATACAAAGCTTGAAAGCTTATGAGCTGCCCCTCTCTGAGCCTTTGCGCTGCCAGACAGCTAGTGGTGCTTCCTTTGTGAGTGACTCAAAGACAGGGACTCAGATTTCTGAATGTTGCTTTCTTCTGGTGGCACGATAAAAAGTTGGAGACAGATTGGCAATCCGAGGCACAAGCACATTGACAGTGGCTTAGCACAAAAACCTTTTCAGAGAGCTATGATGGTGTGATCTATTCTCAAGTGCCATACAGGTACTCTAGTACAGAATGTGGTATTGTATTGGTGGAAAGTTTGATCCTCGCGCCGCTTTTGGCGCTTAAGGTGTGTTGAAGAGAGGGATGGACAAGTACTGAATCAGACATACTGCACTGCAGCTCCTGCCATTTGGTTTGTTTACTTGGGACTGTTGTTGCAGCACTGTTGGCAGTGCCTTCTCGGGTGCTTTGGCAAATGTTGGTGGTAGGTTTCACAGAGCACCATACAAGTGCTTCTTATGCAGAATATGATTGGTTTGCCCAGCCCAGGCACTATCCTGCTGTTACCTCAAAGCTCATTTCAGGGGGCATGCATATGAGAAGGAGTCGTATTGGTGTGAATGCTGTCCCAGTGCTGTCATGGTGCATGTATGGGTGCACGGGCCAAATGTGAGTGTGGGTTTGTTAAAATATATAAAGTGTATGCTGATATGTCATATGATATCACCCCCGGGCTACATGAAATGCCCTTTGCAATGTTCTGTCTGCAAACTGCTGTTGTTAGGGGGCCGGCATTCCCAACCAACACTCATGAATTGGAGAAAACAGAAGTCTGTTTATATTTCTAATGGTACTAATTCTGCATGCACATTTGTTTGAGCTCACTTTCGAATGTAAAATATTTATAAATAAATCTGATGATTTTACAATAACTCTCATATTTGGAGATTATTTGTTTTGGACTGCCATGCTTAGGCAGTAATACAAGGAATACCGTCCGTTCCCATTATGAGGCTTACCTCAGCATTGTAGTAGGTGATGTCATGATGGTTCTTTGGGATATTTTATATATGAAAATAGATCTGAGTGTTAATGCCACCTTACACCTTGCCGCCATTTCATTTACAATATCAGGCATTGGTCTGTTACTGCCTCTTGTGTGCTTGCCATAGCTTCACGCCATTTAATGGCACTGTCATATTCTATGCCATTCTGGATGGTATTCGGTACTTAATTGCTGCATGTTGCTTCGAAATGTAATTTCAAGATATCATTTAGTCATTTATGGCTTGAGGGCAAAGTTGAATTTCATGATAGAATGTAATTGGGGCATACCTACTTTGACATTTCCTATTTCCATTGCTATTCGTACATAGGTATATTAAACATTTATTTAATTTATCCTGGCCTATTTCGTTTTCTTCTGAAATGGATAATAATTTGTCTTCTTGTATAGCGCTTTGTCGCATATTCTTCCTGCTTCTAAGTGCTGTAATATTAGTAATGTTATATTACCCAGTTCATTGATATTCAAATGTATCTAACTCGGAATGATGATTGGCTGAGTTGGAATTGCCGCCAGGTTCGAATCTGTGAAGTGCAGGCTTCACCCCTGCCCTGGTAGACGTCCAAATTAAACAGTTTGCTCTGATTCAACACTCAGAGCCGGCCTGAGGCACGGAAAGTCTGAGTGGGTGCCCAGGGCCCTGCTATCAGGGGGCCTCCGTAGGCACCAGTGCCCACCCTCAACTTACCAAGTACTGTTTTAACGAGTGCCATATTTACAACATTTGCAACATGCAATTTTTTGTTGTAATTTTGGGGCGGGGGTTCACCAAGATTGCTTTCTACCTGGGGTGCAATCTGGTCTAAGACCAGCTCTGGTCCCTTCTTTCTACCGACTTCTGCTTGGATTTCCAACAATGTGCTCTTGCTGTGCTGCTGCTACTGCTGTGATTATTCCAGCTCCCGCTCCATCTAATGGCCTGCACATGAGGTGGCCTTTTAAGCATCTCTGCTGGCTTTCCACAGGTGTGGGTCATGATGCTTAACAAGTTGACTACTCCTGCAACCATGCTCTTTGGCCCTCTTCCTATCCCCAATATGTAGGGGATTATGGAACGTGTAGTCCCAACCAACAGAATTAGGTTTTCTTATTTCTTGTATTAAATATCATTTTATTAACATTTTCAAAGGGAAACAAATAAATACAAAAACGAAATTAATGCAACATTAAAATGTCAGTAAACACATCCTTAATTTTCTTTCCCCTTCCCTCCCACCTTTTTTTCTGACCTGAAAGAATAGAAAGGTCATGCAACCAATCATCAATAGAAGGTCTGGCGTTACTCTTCCAACATTTTAATATTTGCTTCTTTGCAATCATCAACACTCTATATGCCCATAACAGTAAATCTGCAGCAACTTGAAGATCTACAGGGAACAGTTCCAGTACATATACCAACGGGGTACGTGCAAGTGAAATATTCAGCACAAGATCTAACCACTGAATGACAGCCTCCCAAAAGCCAGAAATGTTCTTTCGGGCATGTCCAAAACATACGCAAACTCATTCCAACAACAGATCCACAATTCCAGCAAGTATCATCTTGTGCAAGTTTGCGTTTTTCAACTTTGAAGGGGACCAATAAATATAATTGCTGAGTAAATCTCAGATCCAAATCAATTTTATATCTATAAGGGCCTGTGCAAATACGATTCCATTCACGCTCTGAAAGATCCGACCTAGTTCAGAACTCCATATCTCCTTACCACATTCAGATGCCATGTTAATACCTTTTGGTGCAAGTAGCTCATTCAAGCTGGAGGACGTAAGACGTTCACATTTAGACAAATGCAATATAGGTGGAATACTATGAACAGAAGCGTTCAACTGAGCAAATAACAATTCAAAAATCTCACAAAGTATCCAATAGCGGCGTACCTCTGACATCTGTAGCTTATATTTAAATTTAAAGAAGTCAAAACTAAGCATAGAAATTCCATCAAAAATGTGCCCAATTTTCCAGATGCCCCTTGAACGCCAGGAGGGCCAAGATAAGGGACGATTGTAAAGCAGAATCACTGGGTTCCTCCAAATAGGAGACACCGAGCACAGAAGGTACTTTACCCCTGAGGTCTTACAACATTTCTTCCAGTCTTTCAGAACATGTCTAACAAATGGAGGAGTCTTAGCATGGACGAGAAATTATCTATTGATAAAGAGGCAATCCAAAGGAATTGGATGAACAGAGGATCTCTCTATGTGAACCCAATTTGGGCATGGAACAGTAACATCTCTCAGCCAGAAGTGTGATGTGCGTAAAGAAAAGGCTCTGTGGTATGCGCAATATTGGGGAAACCAAACCCTCCCATGTGCACCAGATTCATAAGTACATCTCTAGGGATCCTTGGTCTGCTTCCCTCTTCCCATATGAAATCTTGAAAAAAGTTATCAATGTCATGAATTAATTTGCCTGTTAATGGAAGTGGGAGCATGCTAAAAATATAAAGCAGTTTTGGGAGTAGAGTCATCCTAATAACATTAAATTTGCCCCACAATGTCAGATTGAGCCTACTGCAGTTTAAACACAATATGGTTATTTGCGCTAGTTTAGTGTGTATATTATAGGACACTAGGGTTTTAACTTGTCTAGAGATATGTACAGCTAAATATTTAAAACCATATTCTGCCCATACCTCCCGTTCAACACCCAAGAGATTTCTGTGACATGCAGGAGATATAGGAAAAAACAGTGTCTTAGACACATACATTTTGTAATTGCACACTCGGCCACATTTGTGTAGAGTTGAGACCAACTCCCTAAACGATGATTCAGTGTCAGAGAGTACAAATAAAAGATTGTCTGCGTACAGTAGCACCTTGGAGACACACTCACCCAACGACACACCTTTAATTTCTAATTTCTTTAATAGAGATAGCTAGCGGTTCAATAAAGAGATTAAAAGAAGAGGGGACAGAGGACAACCTTGTCGGGTACCACGATAAATACGAAAAACCTTGGATAGACAGCCATTCACCAAGACCCTTGCCTCGGCATTTCTATATAATGCATTAAAACATTTTAATATGCAAGATCCACAATGGACTTTTAACAACACTTGCTGTAGAAATGTCCAATTTACCCTATCAAATGCTTTTTCAGCATCAATACTAACTGCGGCATAAGGATCCAGTGAATCACCTTTTAAATGTGCAACATCTAAAAGTTCTGTCAAATTATCAAAACAATTTCTACCGTAAACAAACTGTGTATGTTTTTGATTAATCAATTTCAGTAATAAAGGGTTAATTCTTAAAGCAAAAAACCTTGCTAGAAGTTTAACATCAGCATTTAGCAGAGATATGGGGCTATAATTTCCACAATTTTAGTGATCTTTCCTCGGCTCCGGAATCACAGATATCACTGCAGCTTTCATGGAGTCGGCCATCTGTTATGAGTTAATAATTTCCACAAAAAGATCAATCTTAAAGGGCGCAAGGGAAGCACTAAACGCAGCATAGAATTTGATTGGAAATCCATCCAGCCCTGGAACATTTTCCAGGGGACATTAACTCCATAGAGTCAATAATGTCCTATACTGAAATGTCTCCATCTAAAAGAAGTCTATCCCTATCATTTACTCTGGGATACATATATTTTCTAAATAACTAGCCACTTCAACTTCACTCACAATTCCATCTTCACAATATAATGGAACATAAAACTCTCTGAACGCATCACACATTTCTCCTTTTTTCCTCAGAAGTGTGCCACTGTCTTTTGAAATTAAAAGCACTTGTTTTCCCTTCTCTCTTTCTCGCAATACATCCTCTAATAATGTCCGAGACCCCTCTCCATGCTCCCAAAATGCCTGCTTTGTATAAAAGAAATCTCTCTCTGCCTCACAGTGGATCAGTTTATCTAAAGAGCATTTAGCTTTCATCATGGCTGAGAAGAAATCAACTGAAGGATTGACTGTATGATCAGCTATATGCCTCTTGTTTTCTGATTCCAATTGTTTGTAGTCTGTCTCGTTTACTTTCTTTATATATGAAGCATAACTAATTGGTTTACCATGTGCATACACTTTCAAAGCATCCCAGACAGTTGTCAATTTATCAACTGACTCAGCATTTTCTTCAATGAATAACAAGATCTCTGTTCCAATGTGCTTAATGAAATCTTGATCCAAAAGCAATCATGTATTAAATCTCCATTGTCGAGCTGTTCTCCTATCTCCATGTGTACGATCTTTAAGATCACATGCATATGCCTGGTCAAAAATCATGATAGCACCCATTTCTGATGCAGTCACATCACCAAACAAGTCTCTACTGACCAAAGAAAGATCAATTAGGGAAGAAGTACCATGTGGTACCTAGCAAAAGCTATACTGCTTTTTCCCTGAGTTTAGTCAACGCCAAATATCAAGCAAGTCCCATGACTGCATTATTTCAAGAGACCCTTTCTAGCTCTCTCCTCTGCATATGAACAAGATATTTCTGATTTATATAACACCCTATCTAGGATAGTGTTAAAATCCCCACCTAATAATATTGATCCATTACCAATTCCCTTTAGAATATCCTCCAATTTTCCCAATAAAATCATATTGAGCTTTATTGGGGGCATATACAAATTAAGATGTCTATTTTCCACCTGCAGCCTTATTGCTACAAACCTCCCCTCTGTAACAATGTACACTTTTTCTACAGACAGGTGCAAGATTTTCTTAAATAATATGCCCACTCCTAGAGTCACGAATAAAATAAATAGAGTACTCTTTCACATATAAATGATTTAAAATGTGATCTACTTTTTCTCATTGTAAATGAATTTCTCGCAGTAGGACAATGTCAGGTTTTTTTGCCTAGGAAAGTAAGTAGCTTTATCTTCTTAATTGAGTTGTTAAACCCTTTTACATTCCAGCTTAACACATATAATGAGTCAGCTATCACGGATTGAAAAACCTGTACCTCGCAAATTCACCGCTCAATATAATACATGGCCACACCCTCAATCAGTCTTTTATTCCCTAATGGAAACCTCCAACTATCTCAAATCATAATCTCCACATAAGAGTTGATGACACACGAGGGTAAATCTTCAATAAGGGAAATATCTGTAACACATTGTGAGCTTAGACACACAGGTCTAAATGAAAAATAACACTTTAGTGGAGAAAGAAAAAAGACTTGAAAGTAAAAAAACAAAAAGAATAAGGTCAAACTGAGACCAGAACATGAAGCAAGAGTAGCTAACAAAGGAGCAGCCCTGGCCCAATAATATATGCCTTAAAATGAAGATTAATGTAAAACACAAATAGAAAATGAAGATCTGACATTGAATACAATCAAAATATAAAAGATGTACAAAAGAGTGCACATGTTTCATCATCAGTTAATACATAAAAAACATGCAAAGTATCCAAGGTTTCAGCTTTCAAATAAATTATGCATCCATCATCTTCCTGAAGCAAATTAATTAAATCAAAGTAGTGTGTACAGACCTTGTGTTGTCGTATCCGCTCTAAAATTGAGTGGGATATAACTCATCTAAACTTAATAAATACCAGACCTAAACATAAGCCTAAGCGTTCAACCCATAACATGAAGAACCTCCCATTTATGTACGCTCCTGCGTTTCTGTGCAGCAAAAACAAATAACCAAGGTAGAAATTGCCTGTTAAGTAAGTTTCAGCACAACTCAAAATAAACCTTCAACTTTCTTATTTGTTCTAGTTGGTAATAAGCCATTAGAAGTGTGGGATTGCAGGGAAAGCTAAACAATGGGGGTTCTCAGTCTTCCTGACCTGTTCCCCCATTTTATCCTCCCACAGAACACCACCCCTAAGGTCAGGATCAGGAAGCCTATGACCTTCCATGACCACATCAGAAGGGTTACAGCCCATGTTTGTGGGATGAATCATTGCTGATTCATCACACCAGCCTCCATCACAGCACTCCAATCCTGTTTGACTGGTCAGACAATCTTGCAATCCCCTTTGACATTAGTCACACTACCCAGTTCAAGCTCAACCATCAGAAACTGATCAAACATGCCTTCAGATCATTCAAGTACTTCCCAGTAGAAGATCCCATGCTAGACCTCACCAAACTCCACCTCTTATGGGCCAATCTATGCTTCTCCAAGAATGTAACACCCCCCATGCAACCAACATCATCCACAATGCCCCGGTGAAATGATGTACTCTCAAGCATAAACCTTTCACGACCTGGTACACTCAAGAACTCAAACTCAACAATAGAACCATCAGAAAACAAGAAAAGATTTCTTGACAATCTTGTAGTGCAACTGACCGCACCCTGGTCAAGGAACTCAATGCTACCTGCAGATGACAGATCACCACTGCCAAGACCATCTACTATCAGAACACCAAAGTCAAGACCACCAATGAAAGTGGAGCCCTTTTGAAAGATAGTATGCATTGCATCAACCCTCTGTGACCTACCCATACCACATTCCAATCAAACATCCACCAACATCAACTATATCTTCATCACCAAGATCAGCAGGACCCACCAGCATTGACACCACTGCCACCACTGACAGCACACCACACAACCTTCCTCACAATAAAATCACTACGTGGACACCTTTCAAGACACTTACCATGGAATACCTACCTGCCACTCTAACATCCCTGAAGGTCACATATTATACACACAACATCCTCCCTACCTCCATTCGCAAGACCCTTCCAACTGAAGCACTCCTTCCTTACCTGGCAAACATCAACAGCTCCTTCACTTGGGAGGATAGCTCAGGGGCAACATGCTCGCCTTGGAAGCAAGACAACACGGAGAAACACAGGTTCGATCCCCGGGTCCTTACTTAGAAACCTCTGGGTATTAAGCTCGTTATAAATAACCTATCATATTATATCACTGAAGTCAATTTGCCCTCAACCCTCAAGGCCAGAAAAATCCTCCTGCTTCTCAATAAATCATCACTGCTCTCCAAAGACAGCAGCAACTACTGCCCCGGCACCCATCTTCCTTTCCGGGGTAAGATGCTAAAGAAAGCAGCAGGGATGTTGATTCACAAAAATTCCAGCAGTAGCAGAAGTGACATCACAGACCTGATGACACCACAGGAAGTGATGTCTTTTGACCTTTGACTCAGGTGGCATCCATTCTTCTTTGACCCTGGTGACATTACAGAAAGTGGCGTATGAGAGTAAACAAAGTACATAAACGTAAACAATTTAAAAAAACAAATAAGTACTGAAGTAGACAAGAACATTTTAGATAATAACTGCATTTTAACAAGGGTGCTACCTTCATATGCCATAGATGGGGTCATGTGATAATAGGGTTAGACCCAATAGTACAACATAGACCGAGGCAATATTGGTTCCACCATCAGGTTTGCTTTTTGAAGATTTGAATATATATTTAAGCAATAATTATGACAAAGCATTGAGCAATTTTGGGGATTGCTGTGATCCGATTCTTGCTGAAATGGATTCAGACAAGCTTACATAGAAAGAAAGCCTGGTAAAGATGTACAACAAAATGAACATTGTAAAATGGGGGAACATATACAGAGTATGTACATGTATAAACTACAAAGGGAGCTAACCACACACCTGAAGGCCTATAAGGAGTTGCAGTCCTCCATGGTGAGATTCCCAGGGCTGAAATATTGTTGCATTTACATACACTTTCATCTTAATTTACTAGGCTCCCTACAAAGGTTGGATCCCATGAGAGAGATCCCTTGGCAAGAAAGAAAGTGTCAGCTCTGTAAAAAGCCATCGGAAGCAGAAACCCAAAATAATTGGCAGGACCTGCGACCTGCAGATTACACACAGATCACAGCAGCCCAAACCGCTGAGCTTTCTTACTGCGCTGCTATTAAAATGCAAAAAAGCATGTCAAAATTGGCTGCACAATGTATGCCAGACACATAATAACTGTTATCATGTTTGCTGTAGCCTTGATGATACACACTAAAAAATGTCATGCCACAATAAGACATACCTAGACTGGCAGCACCAACATGGCAATCTAACAATGTAATAACAGTTACTATGTATACTGTATCATAGCTGCCCAGAAAAATATACAATACCACAGGAAGGAGTGACTGAATCCAAATGCCAGTCTATCCAGGTAATTACACTTATGATGATTGCTTTATCAGAGATGCCCAGTACAAAATGTCAAGCAACAGCAAGACATGGCTTAGTTAGCTGCAGCAAAATACACGTCTAGACACATAATAACACTTATGATGCTTACTTCATTATAGATGCCCAGGAAATTATGCCATGACACAATAAGAAATGGCTAGACTTGCTGAACTGAAATGTCAGTCTAGACGGGTAATAGTATTTATCCTGCTTACTTTATCATAGATGCTCTGTAAAAATGTCATGCAACATTGAGAAATTAATAGACTTGCTGTACCAAAATGCGAGTTTAGACACTAATAACACATATCATGCCTGCTTTATCATGAATCTAATTGATTGTTTATTTATATAGTGCCTATACACAATGTGTTTCAAAGCACTTATTATGTGATAGCGCACCCCCACCTGCCACACAATCCTGACATGTCCTGTATCCCTCCAACTCTCCTCTGCTAACTCCAAACTTAGCCCCTTAGCCCAGCATTACCTCCATATCCCTCTTACTCGTCCCAGTGCAATTAGGCAAGGTGTTTCACGGGCAAGTACTGCAACGAGGCAGAGTAGGTCATGGAGTAATGAAGATTACAGGTACGTTATCTAGGTATTGAACACAAGCACACCATTCCCATGTTCATTTACACTGCAACCATCCACCATTCACTCAACACCCAGCAACCCATGCATCATGCACTCACTCACTTACACAACATACATATACAACACATTCATGAAAGCACACACAAACATTTACACAAAAAAACACTTTCTTAGCTTTTTCCAAATCCATTGCTGCTCCAAGGAACTCCTCTGCAGGCAGGCCTATCTCCCATGACCTATGCATGCAAGGAACCAAATCTCGTTCCTGTCATGCACAGAGCAGGGGAGACATAGCCTTCCAACTTGAAAAAGAAATTAAAACCTTACTGAAACATTTTTATTTTTGAAGTCAGACTGACTTCAAAAGGAAATTAATGAAAAGAGGGCTCTCCTCTGTGAGCCCACTTTACTTTCAGTTTCTCTCTGACTCTACGGACCTCAGGTCACAGAGAATGGGCCAGAGATCACACAGGAGTTGGCAGGGGTTGTAATTGGGAACCCTGGTTACCCCCAATTGATGTCCTTTGGAAACAGCAGCCATGCATCTCCTCTTACTTGTTGATGCAAACAACCTCTGTCAGTCCTATCAACCTGGCTTCAGACCTAGATGCAGCAGAGAACGGGCTACCATCAAGGTGACAAATCAATCCTTAGCATCCTCCATGATGGCCATCCTTGTCTACTGGTTCTTCTTGGCCTCTCAACCGCACTTGACAAAGGAGACCACTAGACACTCACCAGCTTTCTGCATCACTGCATGGGGATCAGGGGGGCTGTCTTCAGCTGGTTAAAATCCTACCTCACAAACTTTCACAAATTCGTCTAAATGGATTCCTCCATATCATCAGCTCCACCCATCACCTGTGGAGTCCTGCAAGGAACCATCCTAGCCCCCTCAATCTTCAGACTTTTCATGGTACTGCTACGAATCCTACTGGCTTCACACAACAACCACATCCACAAAAATAGAGATAAGATGCAGCTCCAGATATCCTCCATCAAAGACAGCCACAGGCTCAAGGCCAGCCTCACATTGAACCAGTTCTTTATGGCCAGTGTTTACCTAAACCTCTCTAAAATCCTACTCCTGACCAACAGTACCAAACACCCTGACATCCAGATCTGTCTATCTACTATGAACCTCAGGATCCTCACAACCCAGCTGGCCACTTGTGACATGCCACTTAGGTTCTACATCCATAGCCAGCTCCCTTTCAAGGATAAAATAGCAAGAAAGACACAAAAGGCTTGGTACCAACTTTCCCTCCGAGAAAGCTGAAGGCCTTGATCCTAGCAAACAGCCCCGTATCTGCTGTTCAAGGCTTAGTCCTCATTCACCTTATAGTGGCAATGCCCTCCTGCAACGCCTTCCAATGGCCACTCTGGTACCCCTGAGATGTGCCATACATGCTGCAGCACGACTCATCAAAAGACTCTGCAAATTTGACCACATCACCCAAACCACATCGAACTACATTGGTTTCTGCTGCAAGGACGTATCACCTTTAAGGATCATCTACAAGTCCTCAAACTACCTCAAAATACCTCACTGAGAAGCTCATCATCTCCAGAGGCCTATGATCCACCAGAAGCACACTTGAACTCTGTCAGTGCTGGACTGAATAAAACAAAAGACACGTCTTCTCTGTTTATGCCCCCAGACTCTCAATCCTCCCCTCTGGCAACACCAGACTCAACCCCTCGCTTCTACATTTCAGGAAGGAGCTCAAGACCCTCTTCTTCAAGAAATGGCTCCTCATTAATACATATATACACACTCCCCCACTCCCCACCTAACCTGAGAATGGGATGTTTGCTCCCCTCTACGTCCTCCCCTGGTTCCTGTAGAGCCATTGCTGGCAAATTGCCTGCCCTTCCTCGTCCCCATGATTAGCTCCCCACTCCCTTGTTTTGACCCCTTGTGATCTGCTTCCCTTGCAGTCTACTTCCCCTATGACATATAAAATGCTCCATTGCTTCCATAAGTCCCTAATAATACCAATAATGCTATCTAATAGGCGGAAGTATTTCAGATGTATATATATTAGTAAATGTCTTCGTTTATTGCAAACTTCATATTACATTTACATATCGCTTTCATCATCTCAATCCAACCTCAAATCCTTAGGATAGCCTTTCTCAGAATACAATCCATTCACGAGTGCTGCAAAGAAATAAGCTGGCCTTTTAAATATTGTTTAAGAATTGGTGACAAGGCAGGCGCTCTGTTGCCTGTCACGTTTTCCTGCATTAGCTTCTCCTCCAAACCCACGTTTTCCTGACTCCATCAATCTTCAGGGAGGCTGGGTTTCTTTGTTTTTTCAGGCGTGTCTTCATTTCTTTTGTGCAACTCGTATTAATTGTACAGTTAAAATAGCACGTGATATGCAGCCTACAAAAGAAGGTTCTTAGTTTGGTGTTAAGTCTTAGTCAACCCCCACTTTCGAAAAAAAAGCGTTGTAAATCAGTTCTCTGACAAGCATCATAACTGCATATTAAACGGCATGTGCGCTCATTAAACCTCCTGACAACATTTCTTGAAGTACAATTTAATCAGTGACAATAATTCAGATGTTTCCCCTAAAAACCTGCATCCTAATGAACTGCAATATGTATGAATTCATTCACTAGCACTGCGAATGAATGATATGGCCTGCCATAAATTATAACCCAGTTACAAAACGCAGTATCTGACAACTTCTAGTGATACTACACTTAAAACAGCATGTAGCAAGGAGCCTGTAAAATAAGGAGATTTTCTGTGGGTTGGCCTAGAGCAAGCTCAAAATATGACGAATTTTAGAAACAACTCACTCAAAAAATAATTGCACAGTCAAACATCATTGTTTTTGATTCAATAGTGGTTGAGGGCAACCCCAGTCTAACAGTCGCAACACAGAACAATCACTCACCACGCTCCAGAAAAGAGGTGGGTTTTCAAATCATACGACATGTATACATTCTGAAACACAAGGGTAAGTGATGCACGTTTCTACTTAAAGACAAAGGGCCTGATTCATGGAAAAGTGCGCATTGATCTTGCAAAGGCTCTGCGCTGAGAACAACTCTGTGCGAGCCTGTGCGCAGAAGTTCATCTGCGTGTTCTGCGGATTCATGGAATTGTTCGTACAAAGTAACCGTAACATAAAGTAACACAAGTGGCGGACGGAATGCCCCCAACAAGCCCCATGCAAAGCAGAAACAGACAGAAACAGGTATACATGCACTCTCAAAATAGTGTGTTGGGTCCCCCTGCAAGCAGACCTGTATCCCTGGGACCTGTTATCAGCACCTTGACGAAATGCACATGATTTTTCATAACTCGGGTAAAACTCAGAATATCTGCATGCGATCCCCAACTATTTGTGCACCCCAGTGCACTACGTATGTGCACCCCTAAGTTGGTTCGGAGCCCCGTCTGCATACACGCAGCCCTAAATCCAACACCCGAGCTTACATCTGAGTGGTGATTCCCATGTGCAAGTGTCTGCACGCCTGCTTTCGGGTGGTGTATGAAATGAGGTCTTTGCATAGCCATTTTCCTGCAGCGAGGATGCGCGGTTGGATCCATGAATGCATATTGTTCTGCGCAATAGTGGGCGTGCAATAGCTTGCCTGAGGGCCGTCCCTCGTAACACCTGCATTTTCCCTTGTTCTTCCTCATTTTCCAAGTTCCACAAACTGGATTTTGCATGCAGTTTGGCGCACTTAGTCCCCATTTTCCAAACAGATAATTCCATGAATCGGGCCTAAAGGCGTGTATAGGGGAATGCCAGTGCAACACTGCATGCTTATTCAAATCTCTCTAGAGAGAATAAAAAGCACATTCCTCGGTTAATGTAATGCAATATTTCGTCTGAAAGATTACTAGCTTGTTCTAATGTCTTAATTAAATCACACGGACATGTAGTAGCACCCAGGGACCTATTTAGGTATATTTCCTATTAACATGCCTGTGCCAACATGATTTCTCAGATTCCAATCAGATTCCTAATGTTCAACGTTCTAGGACTGGGGCCACTCCTTTATAGGGGCGGCAGCCCGGGTTCTGAATAATCCCTTCCTCTGGTCTTGAGCACTACGCAGGCTCATCTTCTTTTCCACGTGCTCTGAAGAGCTTTTTATTCTAGTTTTTCACTTTTGGCTTTCTGCTGCCTCATCTTTTTCAGTTAGCGCTGAGATGTCCATGCTGGTAAAGGTGCGCTTTACAAATATTTTAACATAAACATATCGACAAAACAATCCTCAACTGAGCATCTCTGTAACATTTAAAGATAAATCCCCTATTATTTGGGTAAATGATATTTCAGAGTATTGGAAATGTTTGTGTGTGTTAAAAAACCAAATCTCTCTAATCTAACATTGCTTCGGCAAAGGAACACGCATTACTTTTGTGAGCCATAAATTACCTAAAACCAAAATGACTGAAAAAGCTCATCTGCTGTTTTATTTTTTAGAAAAAAAAACTTATGTAGCCCTTTACTGCAATCAGTTAGGGCTTCATTCTTAAAGATTTGGACTGGAACAAATGCAAAACATGGGTAATGTTTTTGATTTATTTATTTATTTATTTATTGGATATTTGTAATACAACAAGTGGTGTTTCAAAGCATCACTAGGCAACAAAGGGGGGGGGGCAAGGGAGAGAGATACAATAACGGTCCTACTAGGCCTTGTGACATTCGGATCGTGCAAATGCAGAACAAGCAGTGTGAGGGAGAGGGACGGGGAAAGTTCAGGACAGCGCAAATGAAGTGCTAAGGTGGTAATTAAAGGGCAGCGGGGCAAAGTGCAAGTGTAACGGGGAGGCCCAAGGACAAGTGCACTGGAAAGCAGGTAAAACACTGGGAAGTGGGGGAGGAATGGACGGAGGGGGCCTAGGACCCTCTAGAACTCAGAAGGGAACCAGGAGCCAGACATAAATGAGGAGGAAGGAAATTAGCAGGAGATGGGGAGAGAGAAGGAGTCAGAGAGAAGAGGGTCTTGACGAGCTTCCGGAACTTAACGAGATCCAGCTCAGGCCTGAGGGGGCAGGGAGACCATTCCAGAGGGAGAGACATCTACCCACCACTCTAGCAGGGAGGTATTTAGGGAGAGAGAGTTGGATGTAACTGGGTCCCAGGCCCCAGAAAGCCTTTTTGATGATTCAGAGGGTCGTGAATGTGCCCCTAGTAGCAACAGGGAGCCAATGGAGAGAAATTAGGGCCGGAGTGATGCGGTCCCTGGTCTTGAGGCCAAGAATAAGTCTTGCAGTCCTATTCTGAATTAGCTGAAGGGGACGAAGGGAGGAAGAAGGAAGATTGAGGAAGAGGCTGTTACAGTAGTCAAGCCTAGAAAGCACCAGAGCTCTGGAAACATTGAGTTTCTGGGGGAAAGTGACAAAAGGGAGAATGCCTCTGAGGAGGTGCAGATGATAGTGGGCCTTCTTGGCATGGTCTGCGATGTGATTAGAGAAGGAGAGAGAGGAATCCAAGAAGACACCAATATTTTTTGCCTCACAGGAGGGATAGGGGTGGGGGCCCATAGAGGGCAGACGGAGGGAGAGAGGGAAGGCAGGGATCCCAATGGAAAGGATCTCAGTCTTACTGGCATTAAAACAGAGATCATTGGCAGCATGCCAAGACTGAATGGCAGTCAGACAGTCTGTGATGAAAGAGGTGGAGGAGGAAGGAGAGGGATGCTTGAAGGTGAGCTGTGTGTTGTCTGCATAACACTTGAAGTGAAGAGTGAAAGAAGAGATAAGATGGGCCAAAGTGGCAAGGTAGATATTGAAAAGTCACATTGAGAGGATAGAGCCTTGAGGGACGCTGCAGGTGGAGAGAGTGACAGGGTAGAAAAAAGGGCGCAGTTGGACCTGGAAAGGTCTGTCGGAGAGGAAGGAGGTCAACCAGTCCAGAGCCAGAACATTGATGCGAAGGGTGTCACAGAGCCAATTTATTAGGGTAGCATGATTGACAGTGTCAAAGGTGGAGGAGAGATCCAGGAGGATAAGAATGGAAGGAGAGTTAAAGTCAAGATTAGAGAGCAAATCATCACATGTGTTCAGTAGAGCAGTTTCCGTGCCTCTGGCAGCTCTGAAGCCAGACTGGTGGTCATGGAGAGAGCCAACAGAATAGGAGTGTTGGGTCATTTGGCCGATGGCAAGCTTCTATTTTGCTCAGGAATGGCGTAATAGAGTTGGGGCGATAGTTAGCAGGGCAGGTGGAGTCAGCATACATTTAATTTAAGGGGGGGTGCGCAAGGGAGTGCTTGAGGGGTTGAGGGAAGGAGCCAGTGGCAAAGGAGGCACAAGGGAGGCAATATTTATCTGGGGGAGCATGGGAGCACCTGTTTGGAGGAGAATTTCATAGAGAGGACTAGTCTAGAGACCGCATCCAGTGCTATGCAAGAGAAGGAGAAACAAGTGACAGGGAAGGAGAGAGGAGAGTCAAGGGAGGCAAGATAGCTGGGGAGGGAGGAGGGAAAGAGGTAGAGGAGAGAGAAGACAGAATGTCCTGGATTTTGGAAAGGAAATGGGTGGCTAGAAAGGTAACAAGGGTCTGGTATGAAGAGGAGAGGTGGAGATTGCAGATGGTAAGTTCCTTTCAGATTTTGAATTGTTACCCAGAGTTGTTAGTGGCCCCGGAGATGCAGGCTTGGATGTGAGGCCTCTTCTTAGAGCGAATGGAGAGTCTGTATTGCCTTGGGAGCAGGCAAAAGGCAAGTTTGTCAGAGGATGAGACTGAAGCCCACCATTTCTGCTCAGCCACTATGTACTTGCATTTCAGAGAGTCTTGGTAAGAATCGTACAAGGTATTATGCTTGGAGGCAGACTTCATTCATATCCGCCAGACAAGGGCAAGGATACCCAAGGTGTTGGTGATAGAAAGTTGAAGATTAGCAAGGTCAGAGTCAATGTGGGCATCTGTGGCTGGAGTGGGAGTAAAGGTGGAAGCAAAGGCAACTTACAGTCTCTTCATCAGTAGAACGACAGAGAAGGAGACGGGCAGTACCGGCAGATTATTAGTAAGGGGACCGAAGAGATCCAGATGAGAAAACAGAAGGAAGTGGTCTGACCAGGAGAGAGGAGTAATGAAAAGGTTGGATAAAGGAATGTCGGAAGAGATGAGATAATTTAAGGTATGTCCAACAGATATCCCAGTATACATCATACTTTAGCATTGTGAAGGTGCACAGGGATATGACATTTCTTGTCCATTGTGAATAAATCGTTGCAGAACTGAGAATTAACAAAAAGGGCACACATGAGGTCCCACATGATAATACTGAGCTGGCTACTGTGGCAATTCCCACCCTTATGACCTGTCAGTTCTTTGGGTTTATGCGCTACCGGGGTCACCTTTGAGTTCCCCATAATTTGACGGCAAGGACCAATCACGTTTAATCTTTAATGTAAGCGGGTCCCGGCTGCCAAATTCTGGTCATTTGCACTGTGGGCTGCAAATGTAAAGGGCGAAAGGTCATGTACAAGCATGTATTCCGCCTTTTGCCCTTCACATTTTCACATTACAGTGCAAAGTGAGTAAACACTGCCTGCCAAGCAGTGTTTACTGAGCCCACAATTATAATTATACGCTGTCCTGCAAGATTCCATGTCAGAGGTCATTTACAGCATTTATTTCTAATTGTAAACACTGCCTTCCATGCAAACGTGGTAGGCGGGTGTTTACAAAGGATCCCCATGGGGTTTGCTAGCTTTATGATGGTGCATAAAGCTGGCGGACCCAATAGGGATCGCCAGCATATGTGCTGGCAGGAAGATCCATGCTGGTGTGCATGCTGGAGCATTTGTATGATATGATATGATATGGCATTTATAACGTGCCTATACACAAGTGTTTCAAGGTTGCGATGAGGCAAGGGAAAGGGAACAGAGGGAGGAAAGAGACAACGATCTTACTAGGCCAAGTGACATTGAGCTTGCGCAAGTGCAGGGGAGAGAGGTGGGGACAAGGTCCCAGGGGAGGGAGAAAGGGGGCAGGCCAGCAGGTGGCAGGTGCAAGAGTAAGTGCAGACAACAGGTGTCCAATAAGTACAGGTAGGGGGACTGTAGGGTTACAGGGTAGGGTTACAGATACAGACCCAAGTGCAAGGGTTGCCAGGAGGCAGTGCGGGTGTGCAACTGGGCGGGCAGGGACCTGGGCCTGGAATTAGAGGGTAGCCAGGTGACCAGTGCAGTATCAGACACGAGATCAGCAGGGGAGAGTAAGAGAGTATGCAGAAGCAAAGAGGAAGGTCTTGAGGTGCTTCCGGAACCGGAGATGGTTCTTCTCAAGTTTCAAAGAGGCAGGGAGGCTATTACAGAAGGAGGCCCCAGCCCGAAGAAAGAGATCGACCCCAAGCATGTTGCTTGGAGTGGCGTCTGACCCTGAGGGAGTTGGAAGTGGAAGAGCGAAGAGCTTGAGTAGGAAGGTATTTACAAAGAGAGTTGGAGGTATTGAGGACCCAGACGCCAGAAGTCCTTGTGGACAATGTAGAGGGTCTTGAACTTAATCCTTGCAGCCACTGGGAACCAATGAAGAGATTTCAGTGCTGGAGAGATACGATCCCTGGGCTTGAGGCCAAGGGCTAGTCTTGCAGTCCTGTTCTGGAAGAGTTGCAGAGGGCAGAGAGTAGAAGCAGGCAGATTTAGAAAGAGGCTGTTGCAGTAGTCCAGCCCAGAGAGAACCAGAGCTCTAGAGATGGTGAGCTTCTGGGGGAAGGAGAGGAAAGGAAGAATACCACCTAAGAGGTGCAGTTGGTAGTTTGACTTCTTAGAGACATCAGAGATGTGAGGAGAAAAGGAGAGTGCGGGGTCGAAGATGACCCCGAGGTTCTTAGCCTCACAGGTGGGAGCAGGAAGAGGGCCAAGGGAAGCAAGCCACAGAGTGACAGGAAAGGAGGGTGCAGGTATGCTGATGAGGAGAATCTTCGTCTTACTGGGCATCGGGAGGATAGCTCAGGGGCAACGTGCTCGCCTTGGAAGCAAGATAACATGGAGAAACTAAGTTTCGATCACTGGGTCTGTGCTTAGAAACCTCTGGGCATTAAGTGCGATATAAATAACCTATTATATCCTATCATTAAGGCAGAGAGCATTGGTGGCACAGCACTCCTGGATAGCAGGCAGACAGTCAGAGATGAGAGAAGGAGAAGAGGTGGCAGAGGGGAGCCTGAAAACGAGCTGAGTATCATCCGCATAGCACTGAAAGTTGAATCAGAGGGCGGCAATGCTGTGGGCGAGTGGTGCCAGGTATTGGTTGAAAAGGAAGAGAGGTGGTGAAACACAAGTTATGTTCCGCCCCTCCTCCTTGTCATACAAATAAATACAAATGGTTCGTAACATAGGAAACATGCATAAAAGCCTGTACGTAAGGCGTTCACACATTTCATTCTAAACACATATCGATATTAATACTGAGTAATCTAACAGACAGAACTATTGTTGGAGGCTCTCCTGCAAAGTTTGAAGTTGGAGTCCTTTTAAACTCCAACACAATAAACACATGAGACAGAGAAAAGTAAACACAGCAAATACAGGACACAGCAAACAAGAAAGCACCAGCAAGATCCATGCAAACACAGACATGTTTAGAACCCATAACCAGGATCCACGGCCAAGCATCAGGTGAAGGCTCAACCCCAGCCTAGTCATCCTGAAATCACTGCACCTTCCTGAAACAGGCAAGAAGAGGTCTAGAGCAGTCCTTATCATCAAGTGGAGGGGAGTCCATCTGGACATCCGGACAGAGGAGTGCAAAGGATTGCAGGAATACACACAGAGAAATCGCAGGTCCAACAGCACTCCCTCGCCTGTCCTGTTTTTAACTACAAACGTTTTCAAATTAAGTGATTAAGTGAACAGATACTTTGCAAGTGTGATCCACCTTGGCTAATAAGACAACTAAACGGTTTGCTGGACATAGTGTGCGTTAAAAAAAAGAGTGTTCTTGATTCCTCCAAATTCTCAACCCTCAATCAAAAAGCAACAATTTGCTTTTGTAATTGAATCTTATTTATGTAAAACAGCACACCATACAAATAAAGAATGTATTGGTACATAGTTAAACATTTTACTCTCCCCTGAAATAGGTCCCTTACATCTTCATGGACAGAAGAGCTTTATTTGTGGCACTATATGCATACAAGTGTTTTTTTTTCTTCTAGTATTTTCATCCATGTGTCTTTTTATTCATTGCAACTACGGCCAATAGATTCTCTCTTGTATGTGGTGTGATGTATTAAAACGTTGTATAAGTATGACACTATAAATAAAGCAACGTGCTGCTTTTTGTTTGGGGGTTATGTATTTGGAAACATCAAGAGCATCTGGAAAACTATCAGCTCTTCATTGTACCTACACCCTGTTGAACAAAATCATTAGTTGTCTTCTCTTTGGATATTGCCCAATTACTCTGTTTCTGGTGTCTGGGCTAACGTCTCAGATGTTGATACACTAATGATTATTATTATTATTCTGTATCTTTATAGTGCAATGCTAGCTCAGTAGCAATGGCTCCTTCAGGTGATAGAGCAAACAACTGGTAGCTAGATTTGAATACGTCATCAAGTAAACAGTAGTAATAATTATCACAGTACAATATATGGATGGGGGGTTCACAAGTCAGTCGGAATCTAGGTTATACCTTGGTGTCATTGGGAAGAGCCAGGTCTTCATTTCTTTCCTACACTGAAAGAGATTTGGAGCAGTGCAGAGTGCCACCGGGATGGAGATCCAGAGGACGGGAACAGCATGAAAAGGACTGTTTCCTCGTTTTCTCCTGGCGAGCTAGTCTAGTTTACTGTCTGATGATGGTCATGGAGGAAGGGTGGCACACCAGCAGTGGTTGCTTCCTAGGTGAGCCTATTGATTTTGAGCCAGATCACAGCCATAATGAGAAGCCAGCGTGGTCCTAGCAGGTCCTACAGGCCTAATTTGAGGCTTTATAATGTTATACTTGCATCCAGCGGCAACCGCGTTCTCTGTGCCCTGGCTCATTACCCCTCCACCCAACTTCCTGATTCTCCTCACTGCTCCCACCTTCCATCCCTCCCACCTCCCCGATTGGTGAACAGTAAGCCACAACAGAGGCCTAGCCCCCACGACCCTCAGCTGCGAGCCACTATTATATGGCACTGCAGGTTAGTGTGCTAAGCCCCCATGAGACCTTAGAAGGCTTTGCCGGCTTAATTTGAGTCTTTATAAATGTATACTCACATCCAGCGCCCACTGTGCTCTATGTGCCCCGGCTCATTTCTCCTCTACCCAACTTTCAGTTTCTGCTCACTGCGCGTGCCTTCCATTCCTTCCACCTCCCCTGATTGGTGAACAGAAAGCCACAACAAAGGCCTAGCCTCCGCGCCCCTCGGCTGCTTGCCACTTTTATCTGGCACTGCAGGTGAGTGTGCTAAGCCCCCCTTACAGCCTAGCAGGCCTTGCATGCCTAATTTGAGGCTTTATAATTGAAAAGTCCCATCCAATGCCAACCAAACTCCCTGTGCTCCAGTTCCTTTCCCCTCCACCTAACTTCCTGATTCTCCTCACTGCTCCTGTCTCCCATCCCTCCAACCACCCCTGATTGGTGAACAGAAAGCCACAATGGAGGCCTAGCCCCTGTGACCCTCGGCTGCCCGCCACTTTTATCTGGCATTGCACGTGATTGTGCAAAGCCCCCCTAAGGCCCTAGCAGGCTTTGCAGGCCCAATTTGAGGCTTTATATTTTTATACTTGCATCCAGCACCTGTGCACCAACTCCTTTTCCCTCCACCTAACTTCCTGATTCTCCTCACTGCTTCCACCTTCCATCCCTCTCACCTCCCCTGACTGTTGAATAGAAAGCCACATCAGAGGCCTAACCCCAGCAACCCTCTGCTGCTTGCCACTTTTATCTGGCACTAAATGTGAATGTGCTAAGCCCCCCTCAGATCCTAGCAGGCCTTCCAGGGCTAAATAAAAGCTTTATAATGTTATACTCGCATCCAGCGGCAACCACTTTCTTTGTGCCTCGGCTCCTTTCCCCTGCACCCAACTTCCTGATTCTCCTCACTGCTCCCACCTTCCATCCATCCCACCTCCCCTGATTGGTGAACAGAAGCCCATTTAGAGCAGCCGCCCAGGGCAACCCCTTGTCCGTGCAGCCCCTGTGGCAAAGGACCCCAAGGCAAAGGACGTCATCTCCTGAAGTATCAGCCCCAGACCATCTGACCTGATTGTGCCAGATAGTCACATTTCGCATCTAACCTGATTGTGCAAGATCGCCTGATTGTGCTAGATAGACACTGTTCACAATTAGTGTAATTGTGCCAATTAGCCTGATTGTGCTACATAGCCTGATTGTGCCAGATAGCCTACTGTGCCAGCTAACCACATTTCACATTGAACCTGATTGTGCCAGATAACCTGACATCTTCAAAAAGAAACTTAAAACCTTCTTATTGTATAAGGCACCTGGAGCAGCCGAAAGAATCCTGTGTCATATTGGAACATGAACTGAGATGCTCTGAATTGTTGTTGTCCTGTCTGCGTTTGTTATGTGTGCACCCGTAAGCATTCGGGTACCTGGAGCACGGTAGAAATGAAAGTAAAGTAAAGTAAAGCCTGCTTGTGCCAGATAGACACATTTCACATTCGACCTGCTTGTGCCAGATTCCGACATTTCACATATAACATGATTGTGCAAGATAGCCTGATTGTGCTATATAGATACTTTTCACATTTAGTCTGATTGTGCCAGTTAGCCTGATTGTGCTAGATAGATACTTTTCACATTTAGCCTAATTGTGCCAGAGGGCCTGATTGTGCCAGTTAGCCTGATTGTGCCAGATAGCCACATTTTACATATAGCCTGATTGTGCCAGATAGCCGGATTGTGCCAGTTAGCCTGATTGTGTCAGATAGCCACATTTCACATTTAGCCTGATTGTGCCAGTTAGCCACATTTTGCATTTAGCTTGATTATGCCAGATAGCCTGATTGTGCCAGTTAGCCTGATTGTGCCAGATAGCCTAATTGTGTCACATAGCCTGATTGTGGCAGATGGCCAAAGTTTGCATTTAGCCTGACTGTGCCAGATAGACACATGTCACATTTAGCCTAAGTGTGTCAGATTGCCTGACTGTGCCATTGTGCCAGATAGACACATTTCGTGTTTAGCCTGATTACACCACATTGCCCAATTTTACCAATTAGCCACATTTTGCATCTAACCTGATTGTACAAGATAGCCTGATTGTGACAGATAGCCACATTTCACATTTAGCCTGACTCTGTGAGATAGCCTGCCTGTGCCAGACAGCCTGATTGTGCAAGTTAGCCTGATTATGCCAAATAGCCACATTTCACGTATAGCCTGATTGTGCCAGATAGCATGATTGTGCCAGGTAGCCTGATTGTGCCAGATAGCCAGATTGTGCATGGACTTGGCCCTATTTCGCATTTAGCCTGGTTGTGTCAGATAGCCTGATTGTGCCAAATAGACACATTTTGCAATAAGCCAGATTCCACCACATAACCTAATTGTACCAATTAGCCACATTTCACATCTAACCTGATTGGGACAGATATCCACATTTCACATTTAGCCTGACTCTGCCAGATAGCCTGCCTGTGCCAGACAGCCTGATTGTGCCTGATAGCCTTACTTTGCATTTAGTCTGATTGTTCCAGATAGCCATACTTTGCATTTAGCCTGATTGCACCACATACCAATTACCCACATTTTGCATTGAACCTGATTGTGCAATATAGCCTGATTGTGATAGAAAGCCACATTTCACATTCAGCCTTACTCTGCCAGATATCCTGCCGGTGCCAGACAGCCTGATGGTGCCAGAGAGCCTGATTGTCCCAGATAGCCTGATTGTGCCAGATAGCCTGGTTGTGTCATATAACCTGATTGTACCAGACAGCCGGTTGGACCTGCGAGCCATAATGCAACTATCCAGGTGACTTGAATCTTGGGTTGTCTCTCAAACTACTGTGCTCTGAAACGTAGGACTTTCAGGAAACACTCATCTAGTTGTCTCTTATTAATTGCTATATTCTGAAGCTTAGGCAACCCTCTACCTAAATAGCCAGCCCCTGCCCCAACAAAAAGCCTTGAATCCCATCAAACCTGGGACTTCCCCACCATACTCTGTCCCCAAGCAAATCCAGTGGTAAGGTAGGGACGCCCCGGCTACCTTCTCCGACAGCCTTCCAACCCCACAACCACCGGACACATCAAGCCACAAGACCACCAGCGCTAAACCGGTACACCTATAACCACAACGCAAGGAAGCAAAGAACTGTCACAATCCCAATCTGCAAGATGTCGCAAGTGGGCTAACACCCCTGCAACTTAAAGGCAAACACACTGGTGAACCAAATTACTCCTAACAACACCTACAAACCAAACAGAAACAAACTTCTACAATCAACTTACTCCTAAGGAGTGCAATATGCCACAAAAACAAACAGGCCCACACGAAAGATAAACTGACACGAAAAGAGGTGGGGGAACAGAGTATTTATACTGCTCCACCAAACTTGCCCCCTAATTTAGGAAAACCTTAATATAACATACAAAGCGTTTGGTGAACAGTGGAGTAGCACAGATGAGACATGGACCTCTCGCTAGATCAGTCTTCCAAACTGGGGGGATTTTATCACCACCCTAAAGTAAGGGATCAAACAACCATATTGACACTGCACAATATACATTTGGAACCAAAAAATTACCAACAAATATATAAATGTTATTAAATTGATTAACAATGGTTAAAAAACACCTTCAAACGGCTATTAATTTTTCAGCAGCCCAATACAATGTAAAATGTAAAAGAATAAACAGGGAAAAACTCAAGAATATAATACATGGGAACAGTGTAAAGTGAAGGAAACCACATTAAATCAGGTTACACATTTGAAATAGAGGAGAAATCACTATTCACAAAAACACACAGGACTAAAATTAATTCACCTACATTAAACTCGAAACTAAATAACCCAAAAAGACTCACACCGCATCATACCCAATCAACACAACATGTTTCATTCCTCATACAATCATGTCACACAAAGTAAAGGGAAATTCATCAGGGGCATGTATTATAAAAAGCTACAACAATTCACACTAACAAAAGTTTGTGCAACTATGAAGGCTAAAAAAAGTGGCAGAAAAGCCGTCTTTATCAGTGCAAAGTTTCCTGGTCGGTTCCAGGGTCAGCCGATAGTACCCACTATCAATGTGGTATTATGGCTAGACAGTGGAAGAGAAAGGAAAAAAGAAGAAAAGATGCTGCCTTCACCATCAACTTGATCTCTGATTCAGCGGGAGGTCGATGCTGAACACCTATAAACAACGAGAAGGGATAGTCGGGAGAAGGCTAATCAGTAAACCCTCTCTGCTATCAGAATGTGTAATTACAATTCTGAGGAGTACACAGTAAGGTTTATAAAGTGACTCCAAATCCCCATAACAACTTTGGTATGTAATGCTGGGACACGTATTGAATTTAGAAATACAAACAGAGAAAAGGGAAACAGAAGAAGGAACAAGCCAAATGGAACCACACCATATAGTCACAACTGCGGAACACACCCCCACAAATATGATGGAAAATGGGACAAACACCAGGAGAAGAGAATCGTCTCTATACCTCACACCATAGCTTGCAACCAACCACTCACCAGAACAAATTAACTTGGCCAACGATGCAAGATATACCAACAACGTACCAGAACTGCGCAGGAAAAGAACAGAAACACCCTTAAGGGATAAGAACAAAATCAGCACACTCACTCCATATATCACAAAGACACATGGACACCTTCAACTGCAACAAAATATAGACAAGGAACCTGAAGAAAACAGAAACCCAATACGTAACCTAGCAGACCTACTCAATGATGACACAGATGCCACTGAACTACCATCAGATCCTGAGAGCAACTTGGGAGCAAACAAAAACTTCAACCACAAGACAAAACCGATATTAAAAAACAAAATAAACCACACCAAAATCTAATAAATGCAAGATCAATGTCCAAAAATGCCACAGAGAAATATGACCTGCTATGCGACAGCAACATCGACGTCCTATTCATCAGAGAAACATGGTTAGATGACAGCTATAAAATCACACTGCACAGCTGCCTACCCGACAACCTCAAATGCGCATAGTTAAGCAGAAAAGAAAACAGAGGAGGTGGTCTTGCAATAGCATTCAAGGAACATCAAAAACTGTGAATCCCTAGTCCTTCACTTGACAGCATATCCAAAAGTAAACACAAAATTCATACTGGTCTACAGACTACCAACATAAGACGCAACTGTCGGTGACAACTTCATAGAAGCCATCGCCAACATAGCCATCCAACATGAACATCTGATAATCCTCTGGGACTTCAACATCTGGTTTGAAGAAGAAAGCGCAAACTCAGAAAAAACACTAATCACACAGCTAAAAACCATGAAACTATGACAACTGGTTAAAGGAGCAAAACGCACAGCGGGACACACAATTGATGCAATCTTTGCTAAAGAAAACCTTATCACCACTGCACCACAAATACAGATACTCTGGAGCAACCACCTCATCATGCCATTTGTGATCAAGCTACCAACTAAAGCACCAACTAAAGCAGCCAAACAGCCCAATAAACTCCCAACTATCACAAAAAGAAACTGGAAGGCCATCAAAATGCTTCACCCCCCTACTCAGCACCATGAAAAGGCGCAACAAGAAGCTCGAACTAGAATGGAGGAAAGAATACGACCAGGCAAAGATAGTACAATTCCAGTGACAATTCCGACCCTACAAAAAGGAAATCTAAAAGGGCCAAAAAGAAATACTATGACAACAGAGTAACCAAAGCCACTGTTCAACATCATAAACGAAATGTGGAACGTATTGGGATGCAACAACACTGTGATACCATCACAGAAACTTGCAAAACACTTCAAAAATAAAAATCAGCAACATCCATCAAATCATACAAAGCAGGCCTGTCAACCAAAACACACAACCAAACCCACCAAGCTTGAAACCATAGTATAAACTCCAAAGCTTCCCACAAATATCAATAGAGAAATTCATCAAGCTGGTAAGACACAGCACCAAAACAGGCTCCCCCATGGACCCCTGTCCTCCAGACATCTACAAATCAATCCTCAGACAGGGCGCACTACTGGAATACTACAGAAACCTCTTTAACTTATCACTGGCAACAGGGAAATTAGTATGGTCATTCAAATCGGCGCTCATCAAACCACTCCTCAAGGACAAGAGAGGTGACGTGGAAGACCTCTCCAACTACAGATCCATTTCAAACATCCCTACCCAGCAAAACTGCTAGAAAGCTATATCTACAAATGAACACAGGAACACATAGAAAAACATTGGTGTCTGTTAGTTGATTACATCCGGTTCTGAAATGAAGAGCCACGTTTCTGCTGCCAGGTGGGAAAATGATGATTCCCCAAGTTTTTTTTCCTTGTGTATGGTTTTGGTTTCAGGCGAATGTTATTGCTTGATCTGAGAGTTACTGTTGGTTGGTAAATGGTTCATTTCTTTTGTAGGAATTCTGCTGCTTGGCCATGGATTGCTCTGTGCTTTATGCAAATCGTACACGCCAGAAACAAACAAAGCATGTGGCAAGAAGTAGCCAGGGAAGGAGGAAACCCAGGATTCACCCTCTCCCAAGCCACACCCGTCTGCTAGGCTAAGCCCAATGACAGGGTCCGTAGGTGGGGACGAAGGAACACTAATAAATTATTAGCACCCAACAGAATAGGGGGCCCTTAGGATTCAGAGGGAGGAGACCACAACCCAGGAGCTCAGGGAGGCAAGGGCAGGCAGAACCCACTGACAACCACAGAGCAACCGACAACCTTAGCGATCTCAACCCTGGGGCGGGGGAGGACCTCACCACCTTCCCCCCCCAGAGCTCACTAGACAGTCACAGAGACATGCCATCGCCTCGTGCTGAATAAGACAAATGAACCACCAGAGGAACGCTCCTGCAGACAGGAAGGGAAGAGACACCCAACACAGATGTCCGAAACAACGAGGTAACTCCACTAACCCATCTGCTAAAAAACCTCAACTCTCTGCTTACAACTCTCACACCCTAAACAAACAGAACCACTTTCTTGCACAGCAAACCACATGAACATCACTACATTGCAACAACAACAAAAAAACACACATAGGGCCTCATTACACGGTAGGCGGTAGCCATGGCGCTATTAGCACCCCTTACCGCATTCCGGGTCTGTGTTCCCGGAATGGGGACTTACCAGGTCATTGCGACCCTGGCAGGACCGGTAAAGCCCCATTCCGGGAACCATTCCCCATTCCCATTTGAGCCCCCAGAGGGCTCAATGGGAATGGGGAATGAGCTAATAACGGGCCCGCTATTAGCAGGCCCGTTATTAGCTATAAAGTCCCTCAACGGGTCCCTTCCTTAACGCCTGGTAAAACCGGCACTGGTGCCTTTACCGGTGCGGGAATCACTTACGTCATACTGTGTAATGAGGCCCATATTCTTGCACAACAGCACATGGGAGTCTACCGATCCGTAAACCACTCCCATGCTCAGCAAACCTTTTTAACTGAACTGAAGCTGCCAACAGGACATCACTAATCTTGCTCTACCTTTATCCCGCTAAACCCTACTAACCCTCCCTATGCTCTTACCTTTCAGATCCACCAGAGCGTCAGGGGACCACTGCAGTGGTGACAGTGCATGTTATAAATGTCCTTTAACATTAACATCAACATTAACATTAACATAAAGAAGTGTTCGATGGCCTCACACTTCTGCCAGGAATCTAGTACCTTTCGGGGCTGGTGAGGTGTTTTGAACAGTGTTTCATTTCTGTGAAAAGGGGTTTGCTCCTGTTAAATGATATTGTAATTGTGGTAGTTTAATAAGGGGCCGTGGCTTTGAATATCAGGGTCTGCCATTTAGAATATTAGGCCTTGAAGAAAAGACATTTTAAAGGACAGATTACATGGTTCTGGCACGGGCCAATTTTTCCAGGACGACACTATAGACCTCATCAGGATTTTGGCAAATCACAACATAGCGAGCATGTGTATTGGTCCCCAGCAGTAACGCTATTTGCACTCGGCAGAAATAGCACTGAAATACGGGATACCACAGATAAAACCTGGGGCAAAAAGCGCAATCGCCCATCCCTGGCGCTATTATTACCGGTGGAAAATGCATCACCATTGGGATGGAAAGCACTGTGGTGGCCATTTTAAAAATCACGATCCATTAAATATCAGAGTTTCCTGTAGCCATCCAGACCAGCAAACCAGACAGAATGTCTCAGTAGAGGTTCAGGGGCAAAGCTGCACAAGATTGGATCGCGACAATGCATGGACCAGGAGGGTCACAAGCGCCAGTATGGTTGCTCTGACAGCATATTGACAAAGGGTGAGGTAAATGATGGAGGGCAACGAGCTCCAACGGCAACCGCTCCAGATGGCAGGCTACATCCCTTCCCATTCTACTACGACAACAGAGGAATCCCAGGAGAGCACACCTAGGTGCCAGTTCCTGCGATAGCTGCATGCCAGATCACCAGCTGCTGGGAGTCGGGGGAAGAGGCCACAGCCACTGTAATGAACATGCCAACTATTGGCCTGAATGGCCATTCATGGACTCGTTGGAGCGTGAGGGAGGGGGGACTGTGTGTTGGGGTGTTGGTGGTGGATGGGGGAGGGAGGACAGTTGGTGCACAACGTTACATAAACATCTCTTTTGAACATCATTAATGCATGGACATTCCTGATTGTGTTCATGTGCAGATTATTCACAGTGCTGGAAGTGGACAGAGGCAGGGTATTGTACTAGAAAAAATTATCTATTGGTGCCTGCCGGGCTAGTCTCCCTTCCCTCACGTCATCCCTGGGAGTGGCTGCTCTGTCTCCTGCCTCATTCTGTTCATCTGCATCTTCCTCCAGGTGTTGCATGTCCGCGTCGGGCGGTAGTTGCACATTTCTCCTCAGGAAAATGTTATGTAGCATTGCGCACACCAGCACAATTCTGCCAACTTTGACAGAGGCATACATTAGGGCTCTGTCAGTGAGGTCAGTGAGATCTAGGCACCAGAATCCTGCTTTGAAGAGTCAAAGGTGTTCTCGCCACACACACGGATCCGACTGTGGGCATGGTTGTAGGCAGTCTAGTGTGGTGTCTATGGGTCACACAGAGGGGTCACCAGCTAAGCCAGCTACATATATCCAGAGTTACCTACATGGGGTGGCATACAGACATTAGTCACTTGTCTCATACATGTGTATGCTCTCACGCGGTATTGGAGCATTGGTCGACGTGTGCATGCAAGTGTACATCCCGGCCATGGAATGTGGATGTGTGATATTCGTGCAGCCTTTGTCAATGGTGACATGCATACCTTTGCCTGCACTCTCTGTGTCACTGGCAGACCTGCTGTTGCGTGCTGCAGTGTGGATGTGCACTGTGCCACATTCATGATACATTGTGGTACATGTGGTCGTGTGTGTGTTGTTGTGATGGCAGCAGTATGTGTACATCAGCGTGTGTGTCCAGGTATGTCAGACGTGTGCATGCTCCCTTGGATGACCCATGTCATTGGTGCAGGCAGTGGCCGGGTGCTGCTAGTGCATCCACTTGTCATGCCATGCTTCTTCTCAGTGTCTCCGCCCCCAACTAATTTTATTCTGGTGCTTCACTGAGGATTTGGGGCAGAAATTGTACTCACCGACTATCCACGTCTGTGTCCTCTGTGCCTCTCCATGTATCCGGGCAGTGTGCTGTTCCATAGGACCATGGAGTTGTGGGTGGAACCTGAGTAGTGGGCACAGCAGAGGATGGTGGTGAGGTCAGGGCCACAAGTCACCTGCACATTGAGGGAGTGGTAGTGCTTCCGGTTTCTGTATACGGCCTCATGGGCCTGGGGTGCCACCAACACCACCTGGGTGCAGTCAATGCCTGCAATGACATTAGGCAGTTGGGCGGTGGCATAGACTCTTGCGTTCATGTCATTGAACTGGGCCAGGGTGATGGGCAGTGCAATATGGTGGTTCATGTGCTGCAGGAAAGCATACAGCACCTGGGCCAGGATTGTACAAAATGTGGGCTGCACTATGCTGTGCATCATTGCCACAGAGTGCTGGAAGGTGCCTGCCCTAACGAACTGCAGGATTGGCACCAGCTTCACCACTGGGGGCACAGCTGTACGGATATTGATCCTGCTCCCTATATCTTCCTGTATTGTGGCAAAAAGCTTGGTGATGGTCTTCCTGTTGAGCCAGTAAAGGGCGATGGCCTGACCCTGGGGATGGGTGTTCACCTTGCTTGGACGTTCTCCTCCTCCTCCTTCCCCCCCCGCTGTCCTCCCTGTGCCCTTGCCTGGTTGTCCAGCATCTCAAGGTCCAGACGCAGCATGAACAGCTGTCTGTACCAGCTTGCAGTAATGAATGGCAGCATTGTGTTCAAAACTGTTTTTTATATGTCTTATGTAGCCCTCTGATGTGCATTGGGTGCACCCGTGGCTTCATTTCTGGCACATGTGTTCATTTTACTACAGCTGGAGGCTTGAGGTCATTCTCAGCTGTATTAGCACTGGATTCTGGCTCTAATACCACTGTAACGCATTTGTGATACGGCTGTAATTGCACTTTGTTTTGTCAGCACTGTTAGTGCCGGGTGTGATAGTGTCAGCTGCAATAGCGCCAGCTGTAGTAGCGTCGGTACATTTTGTGTCCGGTGGTATTTGCACCAACTCAGAAACTGGCAGAGCGGTCTTGGCGGCGCTAATTCCATTACCGCCAGATTTAAAGGCTACCACCCAACTCCTGATGAGGCCCTATATGTCAACTCCTTTGAAGTTTGCTTAAATGTTTCTAAATGTAAGGTGTTGTTCTAAGAGGCTAAAATGGCAAAACTGTTAGCCAGTACCTCTACTGGAAGGTTTTTGAAGGTGGAACGTGCCAGCCGGGGATAGGGGTCTTTATCCTGACCTTTGTCGGCTGTCAGGAAGTGTGATGAGTAGAATGCAAAGGCTGCATGGTCTGTTCAGTTAAGCTCAATGGGGTCTGCAGAGCTTTGCAATGGCATGAGGATAAATTGAGGTTTAGGATATTACCCCTTATGTGAGATGGGGCAAATAAATGTTGGTCCAGTGATTCTGCCAGGGACAGGAATGTGTCTCAGGTATTTTTGGTTGCTTGGGACCAGGAAGGTTGAAACTGTAGAAAGTGAGTCTGTAATAGCATCTAGGACGGTACCACACCTGTGAGGTGGTCTATAGATGAGGTGGAAATTGGCTGGGACCTTGTGAATTAGTGGGAATGGAAAGTGACAGTTTCTGTTCAATGATAATTGAATGTGTACCATACAAGGCCAACCTGTCCTGTGTGATTTCCACAGAGCCACTGTTATTTTCAGACCAGTGAACATGTGGAATTCTGTATCTGGTGTGGATGGCAAATCAATCGCGAAGAGGAGGCTGGTACGAGCCTGGTTTCGGTAATGAAAATGGCATTGTGTTTGTTGGCATTAATCAATTCCGAAATGTTTGCTTCATGTAGGATGGCTGAGTGGGTATTAATCAGCATTAAATAGGGTGTGTGCTGTAAGGGGAAAGGTTGAGCGGTTATGAGGGGATTTGGAGATGTTTGGCCAGGTTAGGTGAGTGGTGTGGATGAGTGTGTTTGCCTAGGTCTTCCCTGGAGAGTGTGGGGATGAGCTTTGATTGTTAGAGTGACATGGATATGTCTTACTAATAGTGGGTTGCAGAGGGTCTGGCCACTCACCCACCCCGGCCCGCACAGACACAACCAGGTGGCATCCTGGCTTTCGTATGTCCTTTTCTGATGATATCCAGTGATGAGGATGGCTAGGTGAGACTGCTTAAATGAAGCCTGGGGTAAACATGTTCCGTAGTGGAAGGCCAGAATAGCAAGATCATGTGACATGCTTTCCCAGCAACTGCTGCTGGAGCCTGAATTGACTTACACTCCTTGTGCCCCTTAAGTGAAGCCCCATGGGCATGGGCATCAATGGATGGAGGGCAGAAAGCGTGAAGAGCAAGGTCACGTTATCTGCTCTTATTGTGTCTGCTGCTGAAAGCTGGATTGGGTTACACCACTGGTGTCCATTAATGGAAGCCCAAGGTGATTATGGTCATTGTATTAGAGCAGAAGGGGAGAAGAGCCGGGTCACATGCCGTGTGGTTACCATGATGCAAAAACGTAGGGGTTCCAGCCCTTTTCAGGCCATAGCAGGACCAAACAAGATTGGCCTTATTCTTTGAATACCTAGCGAGAGCCACCCTGTGATCTAAGAGTTAAGAAAGACAAAAGGGGGCAGGGCTTGTATGGTGGGTGGGATGGAGATCACATGACTAGATGCTCTTGAACCAGCTGAGCATCTGTAAAAGAAAAGATGCTGGAAGGCAGCTCATGTAAGGGAACAATGGTTTATGGTTCTGAAAAAGAGCACCAAAAAAGATACCAAAAGATTAGCAGTGATCAGCAGTGATTGCTAGGTGGGTGGGGCAAAGGTCACATAACCTAGATCCTCTTTCATCTCTGACCCATAGTGTAATGACATTCATTGACTGCAGAGGACAACGTCTTATTGGGGAGACTGAATTAATACATTTACCAAGGTGATTGAACTCCAATTGCCTCGCCAAAGTATTGGTACTGACAGTAATGTATGTGACCAAGCCCTACTTTTTTGAGAGATTGTAATCTTGACGGAAGAAGCCATTGACATCTGATAGCTCCCTGCATGTTTGATCTGCCGGGCGCAACATGAAAGCATAAAGCAAGTGGGTGCTTGCCAGATAGTTCCCCTTCACATTTAAATTGATCATATTATTTATATTGCTGAATACTGATCTGAAAGCATTAGCCAATTCGTTTTCTTTTCACCAGGAATAATAACACAGCATGGAGCTAGTTACGAGAGATATGTGGTTTTCCACAAAAGTAATAATACTTTCCGACACTCTGACATTCCCTTTTGAAGTACCTTAATAGAAGGGCGCCTGATGGTGAAGGCATATGACAAGCTGTCCGTACTTACAGTAAAGATCCCAGATAAATGCATCCCTGAGAAGCGTTTACTGTTATATTAATGATCTGAGGGGACACATTATAATTGAATGTGAAGGTCTTTGACTATCTCTTTATTTGAGTGTCACGTGTAGCAAGATTTCAAAAGGCAGGCGGCATTGCACTTTCCAGCCTTAGTTATTTACACAGTGAGATTATTATTGAACCCTATGGTGCAGGTCTGTATATATTGCATACATGCCAAATCAGACATAATACCAATATTGCAAATCAACTATGTTATGGGCCAGTGCATTGAGTGAGATTGCTGTGTTTTAGACATTAGACTGGGTTGAGTTATCTGTTGCTGAATCAGAGTATTAAGGTTTGATTGCTCAATTCTTGGGTGTATTCTTAAATTGTCCTGAATTAGTGTCAGCAGTTTAGGTATTGCATACAATGTGATGGACACTTATTGAAATACTCACATAAACCACAACCATAAATAACAAATCTTATTTATTTTCTGGTGGAATAAACGCATATTTATTTATTTCGATTGTGTCGGTCATTGACTTGACAGGCACTTTGCATCGTTTGTCAGTGTGATCTAAAGATGTTTGTTACAAATCTCTACATAGTGGTCTGGGATTTCGATTAGGTTATATCATTCTTAAAATGGGACTGAATTGGACCCTTGCATCATTAGCATCGGTTTTGATCAGTGTCTTCTTTTCAAGTAGGGCTTGATGCCATAAACTCTCTGAGGTAGAAGACAGAAAACATCGTACACATTTACTTTGTGTTTCCTCTGACTTGTAGTGTGGTTTGGGAACTGCCCTCCTTTATGGCATCGGGAGAGCCATGAAGATGGACAGTTCACAATGTTTATATCTACTGTAATTAAGTGTGACATTTGCAAATATTGTTCTTTTTTATCGACTGAATTGGCTATCTCACTAACACATCTCAGCACTCTTTTGTGCCCAGAGTATCACAGACAAACTTCCAAACACTGTTTATAATTCCACAACTAGTTGGCTCCTTGTCATACAACGAGACCAACATGCCTGCATCTGCATGCAATGACTATGGCCACAAATGCACCGTGAAGAGGAGAGTGTGACATAGACATCTTTTTAAGCCACAGACAATAAGCCACCATTGGTTCCCTGTAACATTGGGTGGCATAAGGCTTAGCTGTCTGCCTGGTCTTCGCGTAAATCATTTGGAACTAGGGCTTGAGCCTGGCACTGCCCTCATCAACTAGGTGAGCCCCACAGTCAACTGGGCACAAGTTTTCGATCCACTCCACCAATGTTATTTTGTTGTACATGATGGAAAATATGAAGTATGCTTTATTTTCATTTTTGTTCAAAATGATTTATTGTTTTAATAGAATCCCTGGTTTGTGGGTGTATTTGTATCTAAATTGAATATTTGTTGCGTACATTAACTCCTGTAACCTAATAGAAATAGGCAGGTTTTCCAAGTGAGTATTTTCAGTATTTATTGTTACAGTGGTCTGTTGATTTCTAGTGAGGTTGACACAGTATAAGTGACATACATAAATGCATGCATGCATGTGTACATACTTACATATGATTGAAAAGGCCAAAATGGCACACAGTGTAGACTCTGGGATGCAGTGGTGGGGTTCTCTGGGACCAAGTTGGTTACGGTCAGGAAGATTACAAGCTTCTCACAGACAATGTTTGCTATGAGAAACTGAGTAAAGATCCAACAGAAAATCTTACGGTTTCCTTAAAATCCTTACTTGAAATTAGTGGTTTTGGGAAAGATGTATCAATAATGATGAATATCAATATATAAATGTTAAAAACCCCAGAATTGTGATACTGCCATAAATCCCTAAAAATCCATCTGTACCACCATGTAGAGCCATTGTTAGTCCCATTGGCTCACTGACCGAACCTATGTCAACCTTTAAGGATTCCTTCCTTCCCCCTTTTGTTAAAGTTAACCCTCCTTTGTTAAAGATACAGGTGATGTCCTAAATAGGTTACAGGATATACCATGGGAGAATGACTTTATTTTGGTCGCTCTTGATGGCACATCACTGTTCACAGTCATTAAACATACTGACGGAATAAGAGCATCTGAATTCTGTCTGAGGAATAGTATTTCCATCTTTAGTAGGCACAATGCAATGCTTTTAGAGATGTTCTTTTTTGTCTTGGATCCCAAATGTGTTTTATTTAATGGTGACTTCTATCTTCAACTAATGGGCACCACTATGGGCACTAGTTCGCAACTCATACGCACATTTGCTGGTGGGGTACTGGGAGGATGTGTTTGTTTTGAACAATCCACATAGCACATGGAATAATAATATGGGCACCTGCCTTCGATTTATAGATGATTTGTTTTTAATCTGGCAAGGGAGTCTGGATGAGCTTTATATGTTCTATCAGTTTTTGAATCAAAATGAATTAAATCTAAAATGTGTTATGTCTACGAGTACAGAGAGCATTATAGCATCGGCAATAGAAGGAGTGATGCAAGCGCTAATGTACCTTAAACCCACTGCAGGTAGTTCAGTCCTGCATGTAAAATCATGTCACCCTCCCAGCACCAATACCAACATTCCGTATGCAGAGTTTCTAAGGGCTAAAAGGAACTGCACACGTGCCCCCGAATTTTAAGTTGTTTGTGATGAGAGGTTGACTAGATTTTTGCAAAGGGACCACATAAAGGAAATATTGTACAAATCAAAATGGAAAACTGATTTTGAACATTTGTTGAAGTCTAACAAAGATGCTGCTATGAAGTGCGATACGATTAGACTTGTTAAATCATTAGTACGTATTGGCATATACTGTTAAAAGATACAACAGATTTGAAAGCTGCACAAGGTTCCATAGCCCAAATCACCTATAGACGCGGTAAAAGTATTGGTGATTTGGTTACACACAGTCATGTGTAGGACATGAAACAGCTCAGTTGATTCCAGCAGCAGAAAGGTTGCTTTCCTTGCGGTTCATGTAGTATTTGTCCACAGGTTATCAAGAGCAGTAACCTCAAGTTCAGAGTAATCAATTGGATACATTATATCAATTCAAGGATTGATCGTAACTCAGACTTTATGGTGTATGGACTGATCTTCCCTGTGAAACATTATATGTTGGAAGCAGCAAAAGAAAAATCTCAAAATATGTATCCTTGAACATCTATGAGCCATTAAGACAAAAGGTTAGAATTACCCAGTGGCTATGCACTCTGCAGAAACTCACAATCAAGATAGATCCCTGTTAAAATGGATTGGATTGGCTCTTCCTGTCAAGGATATATGGAGCTTGTTCTTTGCAGATTAGAGGCCAGATTGATATGACAGTTCAATTGTAAAATCCCCATGGGCCTCAACACGAGTGATGGCAGTCATGCATTCTTATGGGCGTTTCAGTACCGTGGGTTCCTCATACATGTGGCTGCGTAGATTTATATACAGTGCTCATTGCGAACAGGAATTGGCTTTCTTTTCATGATGTATCCATTTACTCTGTATATTTGTATATTAATCAGGTATATTTTGTGCTGTTCTACTACTATACGGCTTAGGTGAAGTTACTTTGTCCTTGTTTAGACATTTGTGAAGGTGTATTACTGGTTAATTTTGATTGTTATTGATTCATTCACTAAGCCTATCTACTATATGGAATTCTGCTTTTTTAGGGTCACTTTACTCTTTTAAGTGGGGATTGTTACAATGTTATTTTATATATGTAGTGTTTATCGCACATGGTTTGTAACGGCTACTTTCTTGAGAATTACTTTACCTTTTCAAAAAGAACCCTTTAATCTGCGTTACTAAATGTACCCATTAGTTTGGACATCTCATTGGATTTTCTTCGGTGGTTTAATTGACCCTACTTTGTAAGTCATTGGGCCCTATTCTAAGTTTGCTGGTCCGTAAACAACGTTGCCGGTAAGCTTACCAGCACCGTTGTTTCCGGACCGGCAAACTATGGGTTTGCATGCCGGAGCTGCCGTGGCCGACAGGTCTGACCGTGCCAAGCACAGCGGCCATGGCAGGCAGACCCGTCACAGAAGCACTGGCACCGTTAACAACGGTGTTAGTGCTTCCGTGGTCCCCATTCCCATAGAGTCCACTAGGACTCTATGGGAATGGGGACTTACAATTTACTGGCACCTGACTTTGTGCGACACTCCGAACATAATTTATGGCATCAAATGTCCGTGTGGCATTTATTATGTAGGACAATCAAAGAGACCAGGTAAGTTACGATGGAACGAGCACAGATCGTGCATTCGGAACAACAATTTGAATTCGGCAGTGGCTAGACACTGGAACACAATGAAGCACAATATCAGTCAGATGAGGATACAAATCTTGGAAGTTATCAGACAACAAAATGCACATGAGGATTTGGGAAGAAGATTGAATCAACGAGAATCATTCTGGATAGACCGGCTTGACTCCCTAAGACCAGGGGGTATCAATGAAGAGCAGAACTTTATGTGTTTTTCATGAGGAACACAACGACCTGTTGATATAGTGTGTCAAGTGTAAGAGTCTGCGGTATGTCCCGCAGAGATTCTCCTCTCTGTGGGACGTAAGGCAGCTAATCATTGCCTAGCGGTGGACTCTTTAGATTCAATTGTACATAGTGTGTTAAATGTTAGAGTCCACGGTATGTCCCGCAGGGATTCACCTCCCTGTGGGACACAAGGCAGCTAATCACTGCCTAGCAGTGGACTCTTTTGATTTAATTGTATATAAGACCACCAGTGATGATTTATGCTAACACCCCTTTGTAAAGATAATGTACTGGTAACTAACCCCCCGTAATGGGATTTCTCGGAAAATGTGATCAATAATATAATAATGTGGAAATGGGCTGTAGAAGTTCGTACAATTAATATTTGTTTTTAAATATTTCTTAAGTAAACAAGTAAATACATTTTGTTAAGTGAAGAGAGACACTACATATGGGACCACAGCGCATGCATGGGCCCCCAAGATCATAGTTGATGTTGCGCGCGCACGCGCAACATATAACTGTGGATTTGAATTTAGTATCATATGTTGCGCAATTAAATATGACTCTGATCCCTTTAGGTCACGAGCAAATGGAATAAGACAGAAATGTCCACGAGTAGAAATATACATATTACAATCCGACTCTTCACAGGATTGGAAGTACGTAACTGAGATACGCGTGCACGCGCGAGAGAGATTAGTGTTAGGGAATGGGGCATCACGCGCATGCGTGTGAATGAATAGCGTACATAAACGCTATCACTAATGGTGGCAGCTCTTTTTGGGCAGCTGGCGCGTTCGAAGAGCGGAGCAGTATAGAGGTAAGCACAGTGAAGAAGGATCAAACGGAGAGGTATAGGAGGATGGAGACCTAAACATATGGGAATAATGAATATGAACATTTGATTCACAGAGCACGCGCTAGATAAGGATACTTGCAACAGGGGTGAATGTACACTCGGGGGACTAAAAGCCAAACAGGTAGAGACCTATTGGAATATTATGAATTCACATTAGAAAATGATGCTTAACAATGATCTATAATGGATGTCTTTGTATTTCTTGTATTTGTTACATTGTTTGAACGCCATGACGGAACACAACCTTAACCTGGTATGTGTAATGTATTTTTCTTTATGAATTTCACTCAATGGTGAATAATTGGGAATGGATTATAATAATGGGTATTTGACTGATTTGCAAATAATAGTGTTGATAGCCCTGATGATGGACGGAGGTCCGAAATGCATTGGCAATAATTTTGGAACACTGATTGGCCAGGAATAAATATAAATATCTAAAATATCATATCAAGAATGGTGAATTGTTATTGGAGAACATAACTAAAGAAGGAAATATAAATCATTGATGAAAGTTAATTGAAACCCAACGAGGGGAGTGAGAGTGAGCTCATCCAGGGATGGAAGTTGTCTAGCCCTACTGTATGGATACGGTTGCCACCCGACCCGTAATGATGCCTATTGTCTGTAAATAGCACTGTGAACTTTATTGACATGTCAACACAATATACATCTTGCAGATATGTAGAGGCACCATGCCATTTACTTTTTTTTAGAGGCAATGTCCAGCCTAATGGTATGTAAATGCAATGATTGCCATCTTGCAAGCTATTGCACTTATCCAAAATGCCATCTAATTTGGACTATTAAATGGACCCACTAGTTCAGACTGCCAATTGGGCTTACTTCTATGTTTTAAATCAATCATACTGTGTAAGTTACTGTCCATAAATGGCATTAACAATTTTTTTGGCATGTCATTGCATTATACACCTTATCGGTATGTATGTGCACTATGCACCTTATCGGTATATCAGGCACTTTGCACTTTATTGGCATATATTGCTATTTATTAAATTACATTGTATGGTTTTTAATTGGTACAGGTGAACTTGCTTGGTATACAATGTTTGTCGTTGTTGCATTTATAACAGCACACCAAACCCTCAGGCATCAGGGCGCTAGTTACAGTAAATGCGACGTGACATTCTTAAAAGTGCAAGACCACATATACAGATTACCAAATACAAGTGGTTCATAGAAAGCATTTGGCAGAACCGCGCCTCATGGTATGAGGGGCTACCTCCCATAAGCATCAACAGGGGTTTAGGTCTACTTGATCAAAAATATTTAACTTTTTCCAATTTGACCTAATTCTTGGGTCTTTTTTTGGTCCATAATTAGAGGGGAGAACCCCTGCACCCCCAAATCCACCACCCTAACCTACTCCCTTATGCCTCCCCATATATTAATTTAATTTAATTAGACCGAAAAAACAATCCAAAAATTCAGTCAAATTGAAAAGGTAGATGTTTTCCGATCAAGTATGCTAATACCGGAATAGGTAGGTTACAGATAAGCATAACTGGAAACATATGTATGGGAGCATGCACTGGAAATGTCATGCCTCATGGTACAAAGGGCCACATCAGTGTTGCAAGTAAGCATAACATACAGAATAGGTATGGGTGCACGCACTGCAAATGCCACGCCTAATGGTATGAGGGGCTACCTTAGGGGTTCAAGTAGGCATAACAGACAGAATAGATATGGGTGCACGTATTGCAAAAGTCACGCCTCATGGTACGGGGGCTACATCAGGGGTGCAGGAAGGCATAAAGACGAAATTGGTACAGCGTAAGCACAAGGCTGCAGAGTCAAGATCAGGTTCATACCAGGCACGATGCATATTTTACCATTAAGCTAAAAGTCAAATAGGGTGCATAACAGGCAGTATGTCAAAATCAGGTTCATAGCAGGTAAAATGCATGTTTTAGAATTAAGTTAAAAGTCAAATAGGGTTAATAAAAGTCTTGGGTTCTGGTAGGGTCTTGGACGCGTAGTGGGGCAATGCAGGAGAAGAAAGGCGAGGGTAAAGCGGGGAGATTCCCACGTACAAGATGACCAGTGTGGAGTAGTAAGTAGGCTAGGAAAGTTACGGCGGATGGTGGAAGGTGTGGCCAGAGTAGGTAGATGTGATTGCTGCGTAGAAGTGGACTGACTTAGAGGAATAAGGGGAGATATCATGGTGAGGATGTGCTGATTAGCAGATCGTGCTGAAACAGAGTATCAGAAGAATCAGGCTTCTTCTTAGGTTTACAGATGGCCAGTAATCCGATGGGGGTGGAGCAGGACGACCGGAGCAGGGCATGGAAACCAGACATGCTGCACGGAGGAAAAGGCACCCAAATCTGTATCCGTGATTTAATGTACTGCTACCGTTACCATCACATGCATGCACAGACAGGCAAAGATAGGTTCAAGGAGCCTTTTAACTGGGTCTTCGGCAGGGCCGGCTTCGCCTGCCGGCTCCGGGAGGTCTGGGTATTTGCACAGCACATTGGCCAATCGGGTCACTTCACGCAGGGAAGTGCAGCCAGGGCAGATGGAAGTTGGCTTCTTGAGGTTTTCACCACAGCAACTGCCATCTTAGCAGGGGGATCAGCATCCCCAGTGGATGCAGGAATCATCGTGGCACCAGATGTGAGATCGATGGTAAGGCTCTCCACAGCATGCAAGGAAGCAAATGAGGCCAAGACAGGCATGAGGAACCTTTAAACCGTGCCTTCGAACAGGGCCGGCTTCGCCTCGCAGCTCTGGGAGGTCTCAGTATTTGTACAGCACATTGGCCAATCTTGTTGCTCGACGCAGGAAAGTGCATCCAGGGCAGATGGATGTTGGCTGCTTCTTGAGGTGTTCACTGCATCAGCAGCCATTTTAGCAGGGGGACTAGCCTCCCCAGTGGATGCAGCAATCATGGTGGCGCTAGCTGGGAAATCGATGGTATGGATGTCGCCAGTGTGCTAGGAAGCTAAATGACTGTGATTTGATGTGTTGCTTTTTAAAGCAGGATGCACTTTCCTTTTTTTTCAGCACTGTAACTTTTCACTCATTTGGTATTTTTTTCATGTTTGGGAAACACTACAATATTTGAACAATAAACATGGGAAATGTCGTTGCAAAATGGGTATATGAGATCAGTTCTATTGTGTTTGTTAATTCCATGATTAAGCTGTGGAAACAGTGAAATCGTGGTTCTTTTCTTGTTCTGTGAAGATGAGGAAATAAAGGCCTACTCTATTACCCCCGCTCGTCACAGATGTTTTTTTGTTTTTTTTAGCATTTTTCTAATCTCGTACTCAGCAGTGCCCAACTGACGAGCATTCTACCATGCTCATTTTCTCCTCTGGTTCCCACTTATTTTTATTTATTATTTATTGTTTCCTTTTAGGCAGTGAAGAGTACCAGTCCAGCAAGCAAGAAGTCATGTCAAATTGTAGTTTACTGAATGTGCTTTTATCCAAATCTATTGTTTTTTTTGGATGCGCTCTACTCCTGTAACCTGATAGGATACAAGTCCTGCACTGAACCGAATGCATTCGGTAAACCGTACATTTCACACGTGCCCTTTTGAAGGTACAGTTTCAGGACAGTACTACAAGAATGTAGAGATGCTAGAACTTCCCAAAATGTGCACATTTGAGCTTGTCTGGGCTAGTTTCATTTAATTTCATTTTGTCACTTGTATAGCTCCTTTCACCATGGCTATGGCCTCAACGCCCTGTAGGAAGAAAGGCCTCCGTGGGACTGAAGTATGGGAAAGGTAGGAGGTGCTAGCATGCATGTGTGCAAAATGTCGTTTAAAGGTTTTTAAGGTTTGGCTGAGTCCCTGCTAGCCCCCATGTCTAAATGGCATGTATATGGGTAGAGAGATGTACACTAAGGGAATGAGCTGGAGTGTGTAAGAGGATAGTCAGTTATGTGTTCAGTTCCATTTCGAATTTTTGTCATTAAAGGTAGCTACATTTTTAAGGCAGAGGTGTTGTGCAAAATGTCATTCGAGTTGAATGCGAAAGCAGATTTGTGGAGGAGTGTGGCAGTGCCTTTGGCTAATTCCAAAAGCGCAGAGTGCAAGACAAAAATTGATAATAATCAAATGAAGTCTAGAATTGGTACATTTGACAAAATTCTAAAACATGTGTGTTTATAAACTATGGCGGATATAATCTGCCTGCTTCCAGCTATCATTAGGTGGCTACATTTAAGACCTCACTTTCTGCCAACACCTGCATTCCCTGTAGTGGAACACATTCTACAATCGGCTAGAAATCATAACTTGGTCGCCCTCATGGACTCGACTAGGTGCAGCACCCTGCTCAACTGCATAACCCTTCCAAGTGCTATACAATGGATATCACAATAGATACTATATTCTCTTGGTACAAAGTCTACAGTCTGTGAAATACAATGACTACCCTAAAACAATACTCAGACAGCAGCACCCAGGTCAGCCTGCTGAATTATTCCAAGTGCAGCACAATGGCCAACCGCACAAGTCTTCTAAGTGTACCATGTTGGCTACTCTAATGGATATTCACAGAGCAAATGCCTTGGCTACATTTATAAATCATTTAAGAGCAGTAGCAAATGCCATCTTTCTAATGATGTGCGTGGTGCAAAACATCGACCACCCCCAAAATCCATCTAAGTGTAATACATTGCACACTCCAAAATCCATCCAAGTGCAATACACTGCGTACCCCCAAAATTCATCGAAGTGCAACACATTGCCCAACCGCAAAAACCATCTAAGTAGAACACATTTCCTATCACCCTAATTCATCTAAATGCAACACATGTCCTATCCCCGAATGCATCTAAGTGTAGCACATTTTCTGCCCCTGAATTTATCTAAGTGCAACACATTTCCTACCCCCAATTCATCTAAGTGCAACATACTGGCCACTCCCAAAGTGCACACATGTGCAATAAACTGCCTGCCCCATGAATGAACTGAGTGCAACAATGGCTACCTAAGGTGTATAACAGGGTTTAACACAGTGGCTATCTGGAGCACTCACAGAATAATGGACGATAAAAGTGTCTGAGTTTTACTGGAGCCCAGTAACCGGTGTGCCCCCGCCCGTACCACCTTAACTCATTTGTAGTTGTAGGGTGTTCTGTCAGGTGTCCACAGGCGAACAGTGGCAAACAGGGATGGGAGCTGCCCAGAGGGGAGCTGCCCTTTGCCTTGAGCCAGCTGTCCAGGCATGACTGCCTGGGAGGGCCTCTTGAATGCAGCTGTTCTGGTCACATGAGGGGACGCAGAACAATGAGAACAAGGGGAGGGACAGGGAATGAATGAAAATGGGTGGGAGAAAGCAGAGGGAAAGCACTCAGAGAAGGCTGCCAGGACAAAGCCAGAGGGGCACTTGCCTTAGCCAGTTGCCAAGGGGCTGGTTGGGGGGAATAAAGAAGTCAGGAACAAAGGACTACACCACAAAGTCAGGGTACCCTACTTGCAGATCAGCACAAAAAGCGTATTGCAAATCATAGTAAAACACAGAAAAATCCCTCTAAAAACCACCAACCAGGCCAAAAAACGGATTGGAAACACACAAAACATCCCTCCAAAAGTCACATTGCATGGCAAAAAATGGATTGCAAATCTAAATTAAACACACTCAAATCCTCCAAAAAGCACCAGACAGCCGCTAACACCGCTTACCCAGTGATTCTTGTTCAAGGTGTCTACAGATTACTTTAGCAAATACTATTGAAAAATGCAGCATGCATTATTGTGAATAAATAAAAGTGAGATAATATGTAAAACAATGCAAGGTGTATTGTTAGGAGTACTTAGATAAAGCGCAGTTTCAGGTGATACCTAGGTAGGAAAACACAATGGAATACTCAGGAACATTTCAAGGTGCAATTTCAGGGATAGCTAGATTTGTGATACATCAGAAACACAATAGGACTCAGTATGAAACAATGTAATGTGCTTTCAGAAGTATCTAGATGCGATATACAATTTTGTGTGTAACAGAGCTAATGCAATGCAGAACACAGAAAGGAAACAAATCATTGAGCACGATATAGAACAAATGAAATGTGCTTTTGTCTAGATATTGTGATGAGCTGCAGAAGTTCGGCACTTCTCCCCAGAGGGTGGGGGTAAGCAGGCCCTCACAGGGAGAGACCCTCCTCTTGGGGGCAAGGACTCCCTTTCCGTGAAGGAACTACTTAACCCCTTGTCATATGAGTTCAACATACCATCAGCGATTCAGGAAAACCGTCTTGACCAAATCACTGTTGGTTACTGTAACATCTCCGAAGAAGGGGGAAGACTTGCCTGACACTGAGTTGAGGAAAGCCTTAGGGAACAGTGAAGATGAGGAACTGAAAAGGCGTCATAAAGAATGTGAGTCCAACAGCAAGAAAGGACTACAGCTATGTACTGGGGTAGTCTCAGAGTAGCATAATAAAAGGAAGAGTTGAAGAATCGTGGAGAGAGACCAGAGATGTTCAAACCTGGGACGTGCCAGACGCAAGCATGAAACCTAAGATCCTATGTTAGGGGGATAAGCATTGGAAAGTGGAGACACAGCAGTTTCATTGCCTCTAGTATCCCCATGGGATTTTATGAGGGTCGAATCCTGCCACTGGTCTCAAATCAGGGTTGGAGGCCCGCTATCCAATTGCACGACACAAAACTCGAAAGGGGAGTATGACCGCCAATCAGAGTTCCGAGCCATTCTAAAACAGGTTAGAGAGTCTTCAAAAGGTTCCAATTCTTTAGTGTGTTTGTTTTGCTGTCAGGTTAGGCGATGATAGGAAAGGTAGAAAGCTCCCAAAGCAGTGCCTTTGGAGGCATTTCAAGGTGTTTATTTCTGAGTTTAGGAGAGTTTGAGTGTGTAGGGTAGTTTTTTAGTCTTTAGTGGTGTTTTTGTTGTTCCTTGATCCATGTTTTATCACCTTGTATCTGTTCGTGTGTGTGATTTATTTCCTGGGTGCAAGCTCAAGACTTTGTCAATTGCAATGAGGAACGTTACTGTCATTTAATCTGTTCAAGCCCCTCTTCTCTGTATAACTTAAAATGCAAGACAGCACCCCCTGGCTACAACAGGTACCTTTTCTTCAAACGGACAAGGGCAGATTTTGAACTTGCCGATAGCTACTTGCCTGTGGTAAATTCTAGGCTTGTGAGTGATGTCAATAGTATGTATTTCTATTGATGTTTGGCCTCAAGCACATTTCTGTGTTGTACATTAGCCATGTGTCTATGAAATGCTGCAATTTTGTCTCAGAAATGTGTCTCAGAAAGGTGTACCTTTAAAAATAAAATAGATAATAAAGTGTATTCGTTACACATTAAAATGCTCCATTTTCTATTTGTTTAGATAACTGTTCAGGGAAAGAGGCCTCCTGCATGGACCCTTAGCAAGTCTAGCCCACCATAGCAGGATGGTAACATAGAATTAGCCCTCTTGAAGCACACACTTGCACACCCCTATTGCAATTGCTTCCATGAGGTTTTATACGTTTCTAGCATGATGGGGAGTGAGCTGTGCATTACTTGTGTTAAAGTGTGTTGGAATATTTATAATTGGTGTGTAGTACTGAACAATGGACCTCATTTTAAATTGAGCGGTGCAGTAAAAATGCAGCAGTAATATTGTTACCACCACATTACCGCATCACCCTAATACAGGTTTGGGGTAAAGTAGAGGAAAAACCTCCAGCAAGAAGCTGTAATTCTGCTAAATACCCAATTTGTAATCTGGTGGTAATACCACCAGACCAAGCATCCATCTACCCAACTCTTTCTACATAATTATTTGATTAACTTGTTTGAAAATATACATGATTCCCAGGAGAAAAACAGCAGTGTCTAATCCAAACAATAGTGAATCATCTGTAGGCAAAGGAGAGTTGTGTGATTTCTGCAGATTGCATCAAGGGAGCTGGTCTTAATCCACAAAAAAGCATGCAGAGCAAACAGATGGTTTTGAAGACCCCAGATATGATAATGTTGAAGCATTGGGAATTATCTACAAGGGCAAATCTACAATAATATGTATTGGTAAAACCATTAGGTCTGTCTTTGCAAATTGGAGATTATGTCCAGTGGGGGGTTTTACAGACATATCTTTCCCACTCCATTTTCAAATGCAGACCTTCTGTATTTGCCTGTGCATGTTTTTAACAGTGGTCTGTTGCTTTGTAGTAAAGTTGCCACAGTATAAATGTCATACATAAATGTATGCATGGATATATACATACAGGGCCAGTAGCTAGGTACAAAGTGGAGACTCTGTGATGCAGTGGTGAGGTGAATGAATGCTTGTGTGCACCTATTGTAAATTTACCTTTTCTAAAGTAAAGCTGTGAAGATAGCAGAGAAGCAAAGCATATATGGTATGTAATACAGTTCATAGGTTGCACTTCAATTGCCCCCTAACAAAGTAATAGTACTGTCAGTAATGGATCCGACCCAACCATTTGCATTTGAGAGATTGTTATCCTGATGGAGGAAACCATTGATATCTGTTGGCACACTGGTTGTTTGATTTGTCAGACCCAACCAGGAGTTATTAGAAGGAGCCAGGCATTTCTGTCTTTTAATTTTATTGCTATTCCGTTTAGGGAAAGGAGCACAAGAGACTTTATATTGAGGATGGTTTGAGTGCTTCTTCTAGTGGAGTGTGCTCAACACTTTGTATCCTGAAAAAGTAAAGAAAGCCATTTTCCCTGCAATCAAATAGATCCATCCCTGTGAAACCAAAAAGCAGGATCATTTTCTTCGGATACACTCACCAACTTTCCACTTGGACGAGTCCTAAGTTCCACAACTCAACAAATCTGCTTAAGCATTTTGAACCAGTTCTAAGTTCTGGATAGGAACGTAGACCACATTCTGAAGGGCAAACAAGAGCCCATTCCTCAACAGCTCAGGTTTGACCACTAGATGTTTTGAGCTTTATTTTTTTACTAGCAGAAGTACCCGGTCTCGGAAGAGGTTCTTTAGACAGACATGATAACACTGAACCTGCAGGTTGCTGTTCTGATTTGCTTATCGCTTGATGTGCTTTGCACCCTGAACTAAACAGCACTGAGAATGGGCGCATGTAGCTGGCTGACATACCCTGGATGAGACATTGGGGGGAGGCGAGAGTTGGTGTGCTGCTGCATACTGGAACCTTCTGTGCTCTCTCCTGTAAGTGATTTCAATCCGGCACACCCAAGTCAATCCCGGCATGTAGTGCACAATTGGAACCCTTATTTATTTTTGTCTATAAGTTCAATATTCTGAACGACATACCACTCATATCAAACCCTTCTCCTGGAATCCGGCCCCTCCTCCCCCCGGTAACACTGAACCAGGAATCAAGTTAGATTGCAAAGGTAAATATTTATTTATGTATTTAAAATAAAATAAAAATTATCACAGTGTATTTTGCTGGGTAAACAACAATCACCAATGGGGTGACAGAACACAGAATAATATCTTTAATAGACTATGAATCAAGGAATGACCACAAAAACAAATGCAGAACAGAATACTTTTGTGTTGGTTTGGACAGATGGGACTATGGTTAGAGGTTCCCCCTGCAACACCCCTCACTCCCCAATAGGCAATGTAACGAGATGGGAGGAGAGAGCAGGTATTCAGGAATAGCACAAATCAAACAGAATATCAGTCCCACCATCCCCCTTCAAACACCAGAGAAAAACGGAATTGACTTTTCAGCTGTCAGCATGGCTTTAAATTTGTCTTTAGAATTGACTGGGCAAAAACACCAAATATGGTCAAAAATACTTAAATTGTGCTAAATTCCTATGCGAGCCGCTTTGAACAGTTGCACTGAATCACAAGCAATGATTTAGTCCAAAGAAAACATTTGAAATCTTAAAGTCCAAGTAAGAAACAATTCAAAGCTATTTCACACGTGTAGAAATCTTTCAGAATTGTAATTCGCGGCAAACTTTTCCTTGCACGATATTCGCGATAACGGTAGAACCGCACTGTTTTCTTCAGATGAGAAAAGAGTCAGTGCAAATATAGTTCTAACAATACTGGTTCTGAATGAAAGAGGGGATGGGTTTGAGGTTGAAGTAAGACAATGCAAGTATACTATGGGTCACAGTTCTTCCTATTAATACTCACAGGATAAGTTATTAAATGGGACCGTCAGTTCTGGTCATTGGATTGGGTCTGGTCTAGTACGGACAGCACTTCAGTGCGGGACTGGATCAGCTAGGCCAGTCAACGGATTTGCACAGGATCTGCCCTTCTTGGTGTGGGTCTTTCAATCAGCTGGATAGCGAGTTCCTGAGGCAAGCCTTGTGGTAGCAAGCCAGGGAAATTCAGGATCTTGCTTCACAAGGCCTTCTCCCCCCACAGCGCTCCACTGGGTGGGGAAAATAAGTTTGAGTATTTGGGCCTTGCTGGAAATCAATTGTTCTATATTGCTGGCAAGAGTCTTGGCATCTGGATCTGGAAGGATGTTAAAGTTGGATGTAGAATGCTGGATCAGAGTGTTTCACCTGAATCAGGAAAGTGAGTGTATCTGTGAGTCCTATGTGGTGTCAGTTGTCTCTATTTATGCTTAAAGAAAAATGTATGATAAAGAAAAATGACATCACAAAGTGAGTGTATGGGCTGGCTTGGCTAAGCTTGCCCCTGTGAGCTGGGATAGGATCAAAACTTCATCTCCACCTTGCATTTGGGTGATTGGATCAAGGCCGGATGATGTCACATTTTATGGTTTGCTTTACATTTCTCAGAGACCTCCCTTTAGCCACTGGTCTCAAAATCGGATTTTCTACTAAATACACATTTCTACATTAGTCACCTTTATACAAATCACACACAAAGATGCCATATTTTATGTAGCACCTGTTGCTCAAAATTTTGCTATGCACACAATTTCCAAACTTTATGCACATTTCCACAAATATGTGTGTTTAACATAGGGATGTGCGTGTACATTTTCACAATTCTAACATCAATACATTTCACATAAAACCACATATATAGCCATTCTTGTCAGGAACATGTCACACAGTTCTACCGCCTCTTCACACGTGCAGCCAAAAATTAGATTAACAACTCTGTCCTTTTTATATTTTTCCACCCACTTTGAATCACAAGTTATGAATCTTTTAAAATTGTTCATTGTTCATTCATAACAGCAGATCGTCACGTGGCACAACCCCTTTGTCTCTCCCTGCAGTCCAGGAACATCCCCCTCCTTGTTTGTTCCTTCCAGGAGCCATTTACGACCACCTTCACACCTCCGTTTCTTGGGCTGAAGCTCTGTCATTGTTCCTTCTCTTTCTATAGACAAAGGTCTGAGCTAACCCGCAATTACCATCTCCCAGTGAGTTTCTATTGAGAGGAAGACCCTCCCGCTGTGATAAACCAGCCTTTCCAGTTCTTGCAGCTCAGCCAGGCTAATTAACTTCTTAAATCCAGCAAAACCCAAACTTGTTGCATCAAACATATATACATTACTTTCTTGGCTTTACATCTGGTGGATAAAAACACAACTAAAATCTCTATTCCTTTTAGCAAAAATCCTTTTTATTTTTGCTAATCCAGCAGACTTTATATTTTTAGCTCACTTTAAAGTTTCATCAGTGTAACCCATCTGACAGTTGTCATTCAGGTGGCCCAGGGTACTGCACCCAGATTCTGACAGAGGCTGTCAGTTTACAGACAATCCAGTTTGTCTGATGAATGTTTTCCTCTTCATATTAGGACTTTGTATGTTCCCAATGCTTCATTAGATACATGAATTTTAGCACCAGGCAAGATTTTGAATGTTGAGAAGTGTTGTGTTATAGGCATTTTGGAGTTTTTAGCAACAAAGCAAATGTCATTTGTAGGCACATTTTGGGGGTTCACTTGCAAAGTGCTGCTTCTATCTCTGCACTGTTTGCTGGTCATGGAGCCCACTGGCACATTTTTTGTGGTGTGTGCTCTATCCCACCACATATGCACCATGGGTGGCAGGTTGTGCATCCCTCTTTTTGTGTGCTGAAGCACACGGTTTTTGTAGATTTTTGTAGGTTTTTGGCGTGCACAAGGGTTTTGCTGCCATTGTTGCAATTTCTTTCACCATAACTGGCAGGGTGATATCGCATAGCATAGCGTAGTAGGTCAATACATCCCACACTCCCCACCTGTTGTCTTACCCTGGCATGGTGCAGTTCAATGCTGTGCAAATATCTTGGAAACCGTGCATCCAAGGGCCTGGACTTTGAGTTGCATTCCTCATGTCGGAACCAGTCCTTCTATGACCAGATTGGTGTTTTGCTGATTTCAGGCAACCGTCTCATGTGTGAAGATGCTGAAATCCAGGGAACATGGTGGGGTGTCTAAATGGCATGTAGCCAGCAATGTCCGGAAGGGTCCTAACAGGTAACTATGCAAAATGTGGTACAGATTGGTGAAACAGTGTGGATTTGTATGAGGAACAACGCTTCACCAAGCTACAAACCCACAAACAAAAATGTTGACTTTTGCTTAATTATGGGGCAAGGGGTGGGGTGTCCAGATGTCATGTAGCCAGTAATGTCCAGAGGGTCCTAACAGGTAACTATGCAGAATGTGGTGCCTATTTGTTAAACAGTGTGGAATTGTATAAGGAATAACGCTTCGCCACAAATCCTGCCACAAACCCATTTTCACTTTTAAACATATAGATTTAATTTTTGTGATTTGTACGGCACCTCTTCCATGGTAACACTTATTGGTGCGAGGGAAGGAACAACGGGAATGAAAGAAAAAAGGATAAGAAAAGAAAGGGCAGAGGGAGACAAAATCAAAATGGCTACAATAACCATTTACAGTTTGAGCTATTAAAGAGTGCACTTGTCTCCATAATAGGAATGGCCATGAGGTTATGTAATAAATTCATACCTCACACCCTCACTATTGATATCCGATTCAGTGCAGACTCTTGTTTAAATATTAGGTCAACAGCTTACAGAGATTGTTATCAGTTCCAAGGTTAGATTGAGATGGTACAAATAAAGATCTTGTTTTATTAATAGTTGTTGTTTTGTGTGGTCCACACTATTCGTACGTAGATTGTTCCAAAGTTTAGATGTCATATTGAGATGATCTTCCACCCATGATAGAGCCGCATGATTGTTGCTAATTGGTGCTATGTGCTGGTGGACAATCTCATTCTCATGACTGGCTAGTGAATGTGGATATCTTGTTATAGGCACGCTTGTTGTTAGCCCCAGAAGATGTAATCTATAATCCATAATGTTTAGAATAGATTCTTTGATCCAGTGGAAACCAGTGCACAGCCTTGAGGTTTGGTGGAATGTGATGTCTTCAAACATAAAGAAACCCACAGGAAATCTCCTGTGAGAACCACAGGCTTTCGTGATGCCCTACTGTTGGGGTGAAAAGGTACAGGGCCTCATTACGACCCTTGGGGTCCCGTAATGAAGGGTGCCGGTACGGGACCGGCACCCTTCATTATGCGAGAGCTGATTACGAGGTTCCCTTTGCGGGACCCGGAACAGATGTCTGGTAAAACCAGATGTCTTTTCTGGGTCTCACGAGGGGAACAGGGAGGTAATAACGGGCCATTTGTAATGTGCCCGTTATTACCTCCCTCCCCATTCCCATTGAGCCCTGTGGGGGCTCAAATGGGAATGGGGAATGGTTCCTTCAAGGAGGAATTACCGGGTCCTCCAATGTTGGAATGACCCGGTTATTCCTCATTGAAGGAACCTGGTAATGGAGCCCGGTTTGGAGGCAGCCATGGTGCCAATAGCACCATGGCTACCTCCAAACTCGTAATGAGGCCCACAGTGTCAATTGTTAGCTAGTTAGATCAAACATTCTGCACTAGTTTTCCATAAGGTTTTGAGAATCAAAGTTGCCAGAGCAATTTCAACACAGTGATGTTTTAAGATATGCACAGGGATGAGGCAGTGAAGTAATCACAAGGGTCAAATTGGTGCCTATCCATTTCGGATAGAATCATCAGGGCAAAACCCTCTATTCATTTATACACATGACTAGGTAAACAATTAGAAAACAAACCATATTCAGGGATATGAAATTCAAGTCATGATGGTGATGAGCCCAAACGACAACAAATGGAGACAAAAGTGAAAATAAAAAGAAAAACACAAAGACAAAATACAGAGAACTCTGGTTAATACCTGTGAGTATATCAACAAAACATGTAATAAAAGAAACAAGTCCCAAGTCCCAAAGACATGTTTACCTTAGCTTTCTCTGCTAATAAAAACTGCAATAAATAAGATATACACTGTTCAAACTCATGTTAGTGGTATATGACACACTGTCACCTAGTGGCAATGTAATCCCTCACCTGTGTTGTTCTTGGAACGTCACCAAATGTGTGGTGAACATTTATGGGTTGTCAGCATCTGGGAATATTAAAAATGCAATGTGTGTGTTAGAAATGAGTGGATCAGGGACATTATTCAAAGAACTGTGGGGCCGAATGCCTATCATCTTACCGTCAGTATACCGCAGGTAACGCTGACATGTAGAGTCAGTGATGTAGTTGGGCCCTGTCAAAGCTCATGAAGAGCATTGGGACCCGTGACATCTCGCACACAAATGCGTGAGGATGTCATGGGAATCCGATGATGGAGTGCCCCGATGACATCGCTCGTGCATTGTAAAGAAACAATGCGGCATGGCAAAAACAAGTAATGCACTTAGCAATGTGGATGAGTGGAGCGTGGCCAATGTGATGTCTTGCCATTTGGTCCATGGTCTTCCTGAAAGCACAGCTTAAAATCCTGATAGCCTCTAGGCTAATGAGTAGAGATGGGAAGAGTATGAGATATGTTGAGCCATCTGCCCAATTTAGTTGCCAAATGTTACATTTGTTATCTCACTTTAGTCCCACATAGTTATAGAATGGCATGATGGTTATGCATTGGAGGAAACCACAATTCCACAATCCCAACAAAAAGAATATTTCAATCTTCAAATAAAACATCAGTGGTTGACCAGATCCTCGTCAGCTAGGCGTTCTTTATGATTCAAAGAGGAAGAACTTTCAAAGATAATCAGTGTTGGGGTTTAGTCACTGCCAGGACAACATGCAGTATTAGTGAGGTGCTTCTGATAGTTTCCATGGGAGATGGTGCATTGGTTATGCAATCCTTTTAAAAATGAGAACCAATAATATTTCATTCCCAAATGGGGTGGCCACTACATCAATATAATTGGTGAGATACTTGCCCTACCACAAATGTGCACTTTTAAGTTGCTCCCTTTTAGAATAGTAACATGGGTCATCTTTCAGGTCAAGATCACACATTCAACCACATGAGCTGATTTGAACATTTGATCCAAAGGCGCCATATGATTTTCTTTTTAGTTAGAGTATATTGAGAGTCTTGCAATCTTAGATGTTAAGATTAGAACATTTTGGGGATAGAATAATTTCCTGAACCGTTTCACTCGCAACTCTTCTAGTCCCTTAACGTGTTGCATGTCCTTTCAACACGTTTTAACACGTTTTTATAAACTTTCCCTATTGTTAAAGGGCTGGGAAGTAAAGGAAAGCTTCAATGTATAATTGTACATGTTTACATCTACATCTTGCATGAAACTAAGGACTGGTACAACAACCACATTGAGTTTCCCTTCCCACATCAGATATTGAATCATCTAGTGGGTGCCATGAAGAAGCCATGGACTCTCCATTTTTTGTGTGGAATACAATTTCTGGACAGAGGCTGAAAACAGATGCTTATTCAAATGCATCCCATGCTACGAGAAGAAAAATGAGGGGGAAAAGGACGAAAGGATGTGGGGTCAATGTGAACATTAATCAGGCTTGTTTATCAATTCTATTGATGCTTAAGCAAAAAAGAGATGTATTAATATGCTTGCAAGACAAGCAGGTGACATCCAAGCCTTTATCCCATTCCCTTTTGACTAACACACCTCGCCCTCCAACCCCACCACTTTTATAATGTAACGAACGTAACAGTCACATGACTTTTGTTGTTTCTTCTACAACTCTTATACAAGGCCTTCTGACCTGTTATTCCCTCCTCCACCCAAAACAATGGGACCCATTCATTCAGATTCCTAGTCCGTCGGTAGTGTTGTTGCAGACTAATACTAAGTGGTGATGTGCTTCAGGGTAAAGATGGCCTACAAGGTTTATTTCCGGTCCTGTCCTCTTCAGGTGAGGGGTGTAGAGATGCCCGGATGAAGAGCTCATTCTATTAGCCGGCGTAAACCACCATGATCCATTGCCTCATTGGAATGATCTCATCCTAGTGCCCTAAAGCTGGCATAAAATTCATAGTCAGCGGCTTTGGTGTACGTCCTTAATCTAGTTCATGATGGACAAGTTTTGCCCAACATCCTCAGGGGAGAAGGGCTTTTACTGATCCAAAGTCATCTAAAGAAAAAGGAAAACAATACACATTAACATTAGGGGAACATCATATTACACTGGGGAGAAATATATACTTTTCCTTTAAAGTTCCCCCTCTATCTTTCCTTCAATACGCTCACCCCAATATTTATTTATGTATTTATGTACCAACTAAACCAGGTCTGCTCTTTTTGACACATCATCCATTTGTGCTTCTAGTGAAACAATCATAGCAACAACATACAGTGTTCCTTCTTTTTCAATGATGTATACAGGTCATGCGATTTTGTAGGAACTGGCCCATCAACTTTCAGCCTTCACTGCTCCTCTGAATTACAATCTAAACAAGGACTAGCTTATTCATTCACATTTACATTTTAATTTACTTGTGAAGTTCATTTTCTAGTGTGTGTGATTCCATGCACATCTCTTGTAATACAAACGACCAGTACAAATCATGTGTGGAACTATGGTGGACGTCTCTTGAGGGCACTGTATTAATTTACGATATTCCCAATTCGCAAATCTACTGCACTGTATATGAAAGCATAAGATATAATCTGCCAATAAAACACGGAACAGTATTACATATACAGGGTTGACCATACTGGGTAGTTCAGAGACTTCTGTTCTAATAGAACAAAGAATATGATTAGGGGTACAAAGAATGGCTGTACGGTGAGCAAAATCAAAAGAAAATGCTTTTCTGTAATTTAAATTAAAGAGTACCTCTAGCACCCACAAGCTTTTCTAAATTTCTATTATGTTCTTTACCTCTGTGATCAATGTCCATACGTCTTCAAACCATCTGAGCACGATCTTAGGCCATCCTTGCAAGAGATCTGTGTGCAGACTATCTTGCTACTGCAAGCCATAAAATAGTTACTGTTGTGTACATGTGAGCAACAGACAAAGAATTTCAGTTTTTGGATTGGAAACCACCTCAACACAGATATCTCCCCCAGAAACATGAGTCTACCTGTTGGCAATAGCCCAGCTAGCCTTCTATCTCAACAAATCCTGTTGCTCACTAATAACACCTGATCTTTTCCTGACATATGTATGCATTGCAAGTGAGAGGCCTCAAGGGGCCATAATTTCCAAGTGGAACCGATTCCTAACCACAAGTCAGAGGTAATCATTTGGACAGTTGTCAAGTATCTGGCGGAATCAAAAGGCGGTCGCACTTCCCCAACTTCTCGGTGCGATATCTAGTCCCAGTTATGATTCTAGTGGTGGGGACCCTGATGCTTCTCACTGGCATAATTGCTTTGAAGTTGCATTGTTGAACTCCACAGATCCATCCACTGAACTGTCAGAAGTCTCTCCAGATCCACAGGTTTTCAGATACTCCTGAAACATCTCCCAGAATTCTTAGTCAGCTGTTGTGCTTGACCTCTTCGCATATACTCAGTAGTTAGGTATTCATGCAGTTTTGCACCTATTTCCATGCAGTGCCCCACTGTGTTTTCCTCCCAGAGGAAACTACTTGTTTTATAGGTTGTATTAATGTTATTCTCATGAGAGCACTGAGAGTCCCAATTATGAGGAACTCACCTATATTTGTATTTGTATTTGTTTGAAGAACAGGGATGTCAATCATAAATGCCTTACAATAACACATTAACAGATGGTGGAGGCATTCCCACGAAAGGTGACTGTACAATAGGACCAAGTTGAGAACAAGTGGTAAGCTAGTTTATGAGGGTGTAAAAGAAGTGGAGCATGTACCAGGGACAAAGCAAAAAAAGCAAACATGTATATGTTTGTAAACAGGTGGCTTACAAAGATAACATTAACTTAAGAGGGGGGGGGGGACAAAAGAGGTGTATCACTTCAAACTAAAGAGGAGTACAATTTAAAGATACAAAAGTAAATTAAGTGTCACTGGAGGCAGTGGTAGGGTCAGGTAGGGAGTATGGGGCAGAGGGTAAGGGGAGCCGCTTCTTTAACAAGTAAGTGAAGTTTAAGGAGACGTTTGAAGAGATCCACAATTGGGCTTGATTGTTATGGGCAGTGGGTTCCAGTGGGGCGAGTAGGCACAAGGAGGGTATGGGATGGTGTGATTGAGTGCAGAGGAGGCTCGGAGGGAATGGGATGGCTAGTCAACTGAGATACAATTACACAGGTACTGAGGAGCAAACAAATTAATAGCTTTGTAGGCCAGGCGAAGGAACTTGAGAAAGAGAGTGGTTGTGCATGGAAAGCCAACCAGCATTCTGTTGGTAGGTAAAAGGTGTGGAGGAACTGGGTAGGTTGAAGAGAGCACAGGTAGAAAAGTTGAGGACTTTATCTAGAGAAAGGATGGAGCAGAGAGAAAAGCCAAGTAGTTTGCACAGTAGTCCATTTTGCTGAGCACAAGAGTGGAGATGTGCGTTTTTGTAGAGTGGTTAGAAAGAAAATAACACATTTTCCAAATTGTGAGAGAGATGTTAAATAGCTCAGAGAGGTACAGGCAAGTGATAGAGACTAAGTGGCTGTATCAGTGAGCTGTGCCCAGAGACAATTCTTGCTGCCATTCTAATCAGCCAAAACAAACATCTAACTGCTGCCCCTGGTATAAACCTCACATTGCAAGGGCTGTGTTAGCCCAATTGCAGACCTAATTAGCTACTTCCCTTTTATTAATTGTGCTGTGTAACTCCTCAAATGAATAGTGTCACCTTCAGTGCAGTGGTAAACAGTGTTGTGGTGCAGAGAGGAGTGTTGAAAATTCATGGTTGCTAATGTGGTTTTCAAAACAACATATCTGAACCCTGAGCTATCTGTCTTGTTCATTGTGTCATATCTCAAGGACTGGCCACGTATCTGTATATTTCTCATAATCCCAGCCACCCTGAGTGTAGGCAAAACTGGCTATTGTGTCTGCACAAGCATGTGTTCTTTCGGAGCACACCCTTAACACTTTGGTGCTTTTGCTGTAAGTCAAAGTATTTAGTAGAAAAGAATATAGTTCCAATGAATGATTAAAGACTCTCTGTAGCATTGCAGTCCGTACCTTTATGCTACACTCTCCTGGTACTACCACTCTCGGGAACCTCTTGGCAGTGATATTACATAAGTGCAGTGTCTTTGGTTTTGTTTGTGCTCTGAATCCTTTCTCTTACCACCACTATTGTGTTTGTTATGTTAGATTGGACATATGAGATTGTTCATTGTACATTTTAGGAGATGAGTTTGGTTTTGTAATAGCAGTTGTTGTCTTCCTTGACACATATGGGCTAGGGATCATTTTTGATAATATGTGATTTGGTATTCAAAGCATGGAGGTAATCATTGTTGAAATCCCGTTTGGGAGGTCTTCACGCAGTAAGGAAGCACCATGTGGGGGCACATGTCTGGCTGTGGAAGAAAACCTCTTAGAAGATACATACTACACTCCTAACTTCCCATAAATCTGCACATTCTCCCCCTTGCCACTGGATAATGCGTCATCTTATATACCATGGGCATGACTCTACCTCAGAGGTTGTCACCATATGTGAGAGATTTTAATGCTACGTTTGTTCAGAGGTGAGACCTATGAGAGACTAAAAAATCAACAAGGATGTTAATTCAACTCGGATACATAAAACAGACGATTTCTTTCCACAATTGATTTGTAATGCAGCACTTTTATAGTGGGTAACAATGACTCGCATAGGGTGTCCCTGTAACTTTACAGCCGAGTGTAAGGTTACAAAACTTGTAGCAACCCTTTCACCATTTGCATCTTGGTGGTAGAGCCGACCTCCTCTGATGAATCTTCACTAGCACAAATTTGCCTGGCTGTAGGAAGTGGGAGGCCTCTGTTCATTCCTTTAGAAGGCAGACTTGGTCATACTGTGGACAGAACAGAACAGACAGAAGAAATCAAACACTATTGAAAAGCATTTGCATTAGTTAGATGTAGATTAACATTAACAGATTTCACAGAAGAAGAGGAAAGAAATCTCATGGGTTGCCCATAAATACAACCTTCTGTGGGCCCAAGTCTTCCTGCTAGGAGTACTTCAGATACTGAACTACCAAAAGTAAGGGCATGTTAGAGATATTTTTTGTAGTGGTGAGCCTAAATATAGTGAACTGCCTGGTGATTGTTTTTATACTGGGGTCACTAACGGTAAGCCAAGATTGTACACTTTAGAACATAACTTCACCCCTTGCAGTATTTTATTTACAATACCATGTTATGCGGCATCTCAGAACACATTTACCAAGTAAAACAAATATGAACATTCAATCAGAGCCTCTTAGAAGAACACAATGTACAATGACCATCTTTGCTTTGTATTTTATCACATGTGATACAGTGAAATACCACATGTGGTAAAATGCAATTACCACTTGTTTCACCTTTGTATGATAACACAAGATACCAGGGCACATAAATAAGTACCAGAGCTGATGTGTTGCTTTTCCAAGCAGTTTAAAAGTAATTGAGCCTCATGAATAAAACAAAACAAACATATAATGCACTGAAGAGATATGTACCTTAGTTCACTTGCCCATGCTATCTTCACAATCTGTTAAAATTATACCATGCATTTAGAATTCCAGCAGCAATATTTAGCAGAGGTTTTGCTCTCTTTCATCCCGGGCGATGATCCCTCCAGAAGTTCAGAGAATTTCTGAAGCTCTCTCTCCCACCTCTAACTTTCAGAGAAGACTATGCAACAACCATGAGACACTTAGCACTGAGAGCGGTAACGTCTTTCTTTTGCAATTATAATTTTTTGCCAACTGATTTTGCATTGTAAAATGCACTTCACTTCAGTAGAATGGGAAACAAACAGACTTTGGGGTGCTGGATATGTAGAAACCCATGCAAAATCGATATCTACATTTGTGACTTAAAAACTACAGAAACACCTCAATTATACTGTTATGCTCACCTAGAGGATATTTAGTTCAGCGTTTGCCCAGACAGAGTAAGGTTGGGATTCCCCCTCAGATTGGCTGTTGCAAAACACCCCCACGGCAGCCCTCTGGACAGCACTCACCCTGGATCTTCCTTTCTCTGCTTTCTCCCGTTCGTGCTTAGGACAGCTCAGCCCACACTTTTCTGAGAGAAAGCCTGCACACCACCAGCAGGTGCCCCACGCTCCAAAAGACAGCCCAGGAAGAACAGCCCCTTTGACATCACTGCACAACCCTTTTAAACCAACCCCGAGAGATCTGCCTCCTGATGTATGTTCCTTTAAATAAAATGCAATCAAAGCCTGCCACTGATAGTGACATCATGTGTTCATCAAAAACCACCTCCCTTTGGAAAGTTCCAAAGAAACACGTGTTCTGCCTACCACCTTTGACCGTGAACCAGGCTGTAGCAATGGATGCAACAAGATACATCTCTGTGCTGTTTCCTTCTCTGAAAGTCTTTAAGCAATAAGCTAATTTTGAGTGAAACGGATTTCACATTTCACAATTCTGATTTGTCATGTCTTCATTCAAACACAGCGCAGCCTTAATTGTTCATGTTTTATTTATTGCATTTCCAGGCTAACCTTGCACAACCCAAATGCCTTGCATATTCAATTTGTCAATCTGCACCAAGTTTTTATAAAAGTCATGAACTGAATTGCTCTGAATATTAGTAGGGTATATTAGTGGTTAGGGGATTTTAGTGTAATTTAGTGTATGTTAGTCGCATGTTTTTCAGTGAAGAGCTCAGCCCACAAGTGTGGTGTAGTGGTGCAAAGTGATAGCACAATGTTATGCATGTGTTGTGTGCATTCAAAATACTGACAACTACTAGATTCAGCCTGAGTCTCACACATGAGTATCAGACTCTTGCTCACTATTGTGATCAATCTTTTATCCTTTTGAAATGTGGAGTCTTAGCTAAGATTCAGAGCCTTGTAAACATTCTGAGTCTCCTCTCCCTATACTCCCTTCTTTTTTATGCTGGGCCCTAACCAAAGAGTCGCTGCAGAACAACAAAATAATCTGGCCTGCAGCTCTATGTTTGATCTTGGGCATAACATAAATAAATAATTTTGTACCTTGATTTCAAACTATTAAATTAACCAAATGAATCTAAAACAATAAAACAACAAATTCAAATTGTTCACATATCTCTGAATGATATATTACATGGCCTGCGGTTGCAGCCATGTAGTTATGGTTACGTTGCTAAACCCACAGGAAGAGCACTTTTTGGGTGACTTATAACTTCACTCCCCCTGGACGAATCATCACCAAACTAGACGGATTTTCACCAAATGTGCGGCAGGAGCAGTGGCTTGGTCCTGAAAGCATGCTTTTGTTAATTTGGTGAAAATCCATCCAGTAGTTCTTTTTAAAACGACCAAAATGTAAGTCCAAAAAATTAGTGATATCTATGTCTGCTCCGCAGACACACTTCCCTCTTCGCTCCAGGGACAGGACACCGATTGGCTAGTGGGGCTAAGTCATGTCCGCGGACAATCAATGTGTTCGCTGATTGGTTGGAGTGAAGCGTGAGGTGCGTCACATTTTCTCGATGCGCCCGCCCTCTTGGATTCGCGGACAACGGCCTTAGTCCGCGGACATCGCAGTAAAAACATATTAAAAAAGATTACATTGCACTTGTCAAACTTATAAAAAAATCTCTGGGGAGGAGAGGGCTGATGAGGATGGGATGGGATATTGCTGCAAGAAGCAAAAAAACAGATGTTTTTGTCGTGAAAGTCTGGGAACAGTTCGGATGTTCGCGAACAGTCCTGAGAAGTTCAGGGACACTTCAGAGGTTTGGGGGCAGTTTTTGGATGGCATATAACTTTAGCACTACTCAATGAAACTGAATGAAATCTTGCAATTGTGTTTCTGACCTGATTCCGAATGCGTTTGGAAAATTTGGTAAGATTCTGTCAAGAGGGGGCAAAATTAGAGGTGGGTCCCAAAATAATGTAAAGGCTTATAAATGAGGTGCCATTTGACGAATCTACACTTAATTTGGCAAACTGATAATAGATCTAGATATAAATGTTTTTGCGAAGTTTGGTGAGATTCTGTCAAGAGCGTGCAAAATTAGAGGGGGGGTCCCAAAATATTGTAAAGGTGTATAACTGTGGTGCCATTTGACAAATCTACACAAAGGTTTGCAAAAAGATTATAGATCTAGATATAAATGTTTTCGTAAATTCTGAATGGATTTTGTCAAGTGGGGGCTAGGTTATTTGATGATTGTATGTGATTCATTTGATAATTTTGAAAAAATAAAACATTGGTGGATTTGCTAAACCCATAGGAAGAGCACTTTTTGGGTGACTTATAACTTCACTCCCCCTGGTCGAATCATCACCAAACTAGACGGATTTTCACCAAATGTGCGGCAGGAGCAGTGGCTTGGTCCTGAAAGCATGCTTTTGTTAATTTGGTGAAAATCCATCCAGTAGTTCTTTTTAAAACGACCAAATTGTAAGTCCAAAAAATTAGTGATATCTATGTCTGCTCCGCAGACACACTTCCCTCTTCGCTCCAGGGACAGGACACCGATTGGCTAGTGGGGCTAAGTCACGTCCGCGGACAATCAATGTGTTCGCTGATTGGCTGGAGTGAAGCGTGAGGTGCGTCACATTTTCTCGATGCGCCCGCCCTCTTGGATTCGCGGACAACGGCCTTAGTCCGCGGACATCGCAGTAAAAACATTAAAAAAGATTACATTGCACTTGTCAAACTTATAAAAAAATCTCTGGGGAGGAGAGGGCTGATGAGGATGGGATGGGATATGGCTGCAAGAAGCAAAAAAACAGATGTTTTTGTCGTGAAAGTCTGCGAACAGTTCGGATGTTCGCGAACAGTCCTGAGAAGTTCAGGGACACTTCATAGGTTTGGGGGCAGTTTTTGGATGGCATATAACTTTGGCACCACTCAATGAAACTGCATGAAATCTTGCAATTGTGTTTCTGACCTGATTCCGAATGCGTTTGGAAAATTTGGTAAGATTCTGTCAAGAGGGGGCAAAATTAGAGGGGGGTCCCAAAATAATGTAAAGGCTTATAAATGAGGTGCCATTTGACGAATCTACACTTAATTTGGCAAACTGATAATAGATCTAGATATAAATGTTTTTGCGAAGTTTGGTGAGATTCTGTCAAGAGCGTGCAAAATTAGAGGGGGGGTCCCAAAATATTGTAAAGGTGTATAAATGTGGTGCCATTTGACAAATCTACACAAAGGTTTGCAAAAAGATTATAGATCTAGATATAAATGTTTTCATAAATTCTGAATGGATTTTGTCAAGTGGGGGCTAGGTTATTTGATGATTGTATGTGATTCATTTGATAATTTTGAAAAAATAAAACATTGGTGGATTTCGAGCAAACTTGTGTAAGGAGCATTGGCAAGGACATGAAACCATGGTTTTGCGAATGTGCCCGTTTTTTTATTTTTTGACAAGTGTCATGATGTAGGTACAAAAAATAGTGATATATCTTTGGTGACTGAGGTGTAGCCTGTGGCCATGGGCAGTGGGCAGATTGTCCGGGTCATGGAATAATGTCATGATCCGGACAATCTGGCTACTGGCCATGACCACGAGGGACAACACATGAGGTTAAAGTGGCCATGTCCACATGGGACTGGCTTTGTGGTAAAGTTATCCGAAAATGGGATAGATTTGAAAGGGAAGACAAATGTGTTCCTGGTAATATAGTCATTGGGTTCTCTTTTCGCCTTCTAAAGGTGTCCATGGAAAGCGAAGAGGGGCCCTGGATGGAACCCCGCCTTCCCTTTCCATGGTGGCCATCTCGGAAAAGGAAAACCGGGACGCTGCATGCATCACAGTGTAGGAAGAAAAATCCTTTTCTTAGCACCCCGGGTTCCCGCTTTGGGAACATAGGGTGCTAATGGCCTTCATCCACCATTACAGGGGCTGGAATGGGGGGATAATGGTCCAGAGACCTCATTATCCACCCTCGCTTCACTTGGGCTGATAACTTGGGCTGCCAGGCCGGTATCCACTGTTCCAGTCCCTGGAATGGAGGATGAACGCCACAATATCTCCATTAGCATAACACAAAATGCAAATGGTAATGTTGGAAAATCTTATTGATTCTATGTATTTTACTGAGAAATATAACATAGATGGAGTCTATACGTTTTTTTTTTTAGTTCTATTTTTTAACTGTGAAAGGTGGTTCCTAAAGGAACATTTCTTTTGTTGTTTTTGAATGTATTTTTTTTTTTGGCAGGAGAGCTAAGAACGAAAGGTGGGGAGGCAATGAGGGAAGAGGCACCAAACGCTAATATTAAGGGATAGGTGGACAGGGGAAAATGTTGTGCATGTGTTATTTCTAAGGTAGGGGGCAGTGTTTCTCAGGCTCCTTGATTACAGCAGTGGTGGTGGCTCTTGGGGAGGAGGGGTGGCATTAGCTGATGCCATTTTAAGATAAATAGCAGCTTTGCTAAAAGTATGTACTGTGTGCTAGATTGTTAATGGATAATGTAGTAGGTGTTGGAGCTGTGCACGGGAAATTTTTAAGTTGAAAATTCCTAGATCGGTAGAAAATGCAGTACTGAACTGTCTGCGAAGCATGGATCTTATCTTGAAGTGTGGACGGGCTCTCGGACACGTCATCATGCCACGCGCCACCGTATGGTCATGTGGCACTGTCCGGAAGGTCCGCAATGAAGTCAGATGTTCGTAGATGTCTACAGATGAAAAACTAGTTGAAATAGTTTATAGAAGTGTTAAAAATGATTCTAGAAGGTGGGAAATGGCAAAGTTTTAAGGTGACACTTTATAAATTGGACACAAATATTGCTATATTGGGTAAGTATGATATTAGTAAGTTGTAGGAAAATAGCATGCACTGGTAAAACCCATGAAATTCAATGAAATAACCTTGTTAAAGGGATGTTATGGTTACGTTGCACTAATAAAAACTTATGAAATTCAATGAAAAAACGTTGTTTAAAAGGGATGTTATGGTTAAGTTGCACTCATAAAAACCTGTGAAATTCAATGAAAAAACGTTGGTAAGGGGACGCTATGGTTAAGTTGCATTAATAAAAACCTTTGAAATTCACAGAAAAAACTTTGTTAAGGGGACATTATGGTTAAGTTGCACTAATAAAAACCTATGAAATTCAATGAAAAAACTTTGTTAAAGGGATGTTATGCTTACAAGTAAAACCAAAAACCCCCTGAAATTTGCCAGTTATGGTAAGCTAAGCAACCATAGCTCGCGCCACCACTGTGCACTGCTACGATTAACACCCAGGACATTGTGAATCCTATTTCTACAAATAAATCCTGACTTTATTGGATCTGCCAAACATGGCACTTTCATGAGACAGCCTTTTAACTTGGCCACTGCCTCACTTAGTTCAGTTTCCCATTGACAGAGTACGCTCTGCTTCAGTAACCTCAGCAATAATCTCTGCATGATTTTCAATACATTTCCTGTTGTAACTTGTCATTCCTAACAAGCTTTTTAAACTTTTCAGATTGGTGGGGTTTTTTAGTTTCTGAATTGCTTCAACCTTTTTCTTTTGCAGGGTTAACCCATGTTCTGTCATTCCATGGCCTAGAAAATGTACCCTTTTTCTGCACCACTGTGCTTTCTGCAGAGATAACTTTGCCCCAGCCTTCTGTAGCTGGCTGAGTAAATGTCTAATTTCATTGAAATGGTTTTTCAAATCTTCATTTTTGATTAGCACATCATCCACATAAACTATGGTTCCTCTCTCAGCTGCATCTGGGAGGGTTTTGCTCAGGAATATCTCAAACTTGCTTCCACTATTAACATACCCAAAAGGGGTCCGGGACCATGCATATTGTGATTTGTCAAAGAAAAATGCAAATAAATGTCTTCAATCAGTGGTACACACCAGTATCCAGCTGTAAGATCCAAGGTGGTAAACACCTTTGACCCATGAACCTGTGCAAAGCACTGATCAATACATGGAAGTGGTCATTGTAGAACAGCTACTCTCTTGTTTAAATCTCCTAAATCTGAACACAGGGTTGGATTGGCCCCTCTGCCTTTCGGCCCTGGGAAGTGGGGGCCTGTTTCTGGCCATGCCTGGGCCGGTTTGGACAATGACAAAAAAATATGAAAAAAAGAAATCTGAAAAAAAAGATATTTTTGAAAATAAAAAATACCTGCAACTGCATAATTCATCAAAGCAAGGTAACACATGTTACCTTGCTTTGATGATTTATTTGCATGCATGATGTGTGCATCATAAATTATGATGCATGCATCATTCACATGCTGCTGCAGCATGCAAAGTTGAGCGCTGTGGCTGCCGCCGGGCCGGCGGCTGTACGTGTGCCGCCACTCCAGGGGGCACAGTGCCCCCTGGAGATGCTGTGCTGTTGTATTAGTGATAAATATGTATTAGTGATATTAGTGGTAAATAACCAATTTTAGAGTAGAGTAAGCATCCATTTCGGACTATGTTTTTTGCCTTTCGCAAGTTTCAGTATGTTTTATTTTCTGCCGTTGTCTCTGTTACGATTATCACAAGACATTCCATCTCGGTGTCCTTGGTCACTTGAAAAAATCCTTGTGCCTAAAAGCTTCTGTACAGTGTAGAAATATTTGACCATAGCACATCAAGTGGCCATTGACTTCATTGTGCCACAATGAATGCTTTGTTGTAATGTGTCTATCTTTCCCATCTCACTGGCATGCTGTTCTGGATGTTTGTTTGCATGTATGAGGTAACAAGTGCTCAGAGTATGGGATGTCCTGCGAGTGCGCTGCATTCCCTATTTCGCCAACCTCTGAAGCCTGAAAGTAGATGCATGCAGGCTTGGCATGCGGCCAACATTGCACCAGACCTGCAGATTAACTTAACTGGTCTGCTTTTAAATCTCAGTTACCAGTTTAATGGTTTCCACTACAGAATAATTGCTCATTTTACTAGAGTCGATATGATAGCTCAGTGGGTTGAGTGCCCGCTGCTGCGATGTGTGTGTGATCTGCAGGTTCGAATCCCAGCAAGGCCATCTTAGCCTTTCATCCTCTTAGGTTGATAAATGAGTACCAACACAGGCTGGGTGATAGTATATGCATATTTGTTCTATAAAAAAGAGCTTAAGCGTAAGTGCTATACAATAAATAACATTATCATTTGGCCTTGGACGTCTGCTTGCATTCACAGTAATTTGACAATATGGATCTATACACACAGTTATTAATGATATATATGGTGATCCATTCTTGTGTGAAATGTATATCACATTAGTGAAATCATAGCCATATTTTTCGTAGTGTACTTAGGAACAATGCTGTTTGATGCCACTTCCTGTTTTGTCAAGAGGTGAAAGGTTGTGTTTCATTGCTTCGCGGGATGTCACTTTGGGTTGGGGTCAAATGACATCACTTCCGGTGATGTCATCAGAGGTCAAGGGTCGTGAGGCGAGAGGTGGGACACTTTTTTGAGGCGAGGGGTGGGCCACTTTTCTTTGGGTGTCTGGGCCTATTTCCTGTCCCAGTCCGACCCTGTCTGCACACAAACACCAATGGCCATTGGGTTTTAGCACACCAAATATGGGAGTATTTGATGTACTTTGAATAGGCCTAATGATGATTCTAGATTCAACATTTTTAATTATTTCAGCCACTGACTCCAGACATGCCAGGGGTAACCAATATTACTGCATACATACTGGCTCCCTACCATGTCCTTCTGGTAGTGTGGCAACATGTAAATCGGTAAGCCCACAGTCATAGGCATCTTTGGCAAAAACCTGTTTAAACACCATAAATATTTTCCTCAATTGGTCTTTTTCTTCGTAATTTGTGAAAGCATCTGTGCTTTGAATCTGCTCCTCAACCATTTTAGAAAACTCTAGGAATTCCTCTTACCGTATGGCAGTGTCTCTTTGGAGAGTCGCTACCCTCAAATATTTTGGAATATTGACCTCCACTTCAATATGCTGCTTTTCTCTTTTAGATTCATTTAATTAAAAAATGACAGAGTTATTCTGATGACAGCATATCACTTCACTTGGCTCATAAGGGTACACAGACTGAACTTTAAAGATTCCCTTTGGTTCAGAATTCAATGATTTAGGTAATGCACCCTTTGCAGTCACATGGCTTTCAGGAATGTTCCCGGTCACTGGGTTACTGAAATCAGCAGTGTATTAAGATCCTGTAATGCCATTCCTATTGCTATATTTTCCTCCAAATGAATGTCTTGACACCCTCTATTGTCCACCTGGATTTGAATGGGTCATCCCCAATCTCTACCAATGATGTATATTTGCATTCTAACCGTTGATGCTATGTGAATTAAGTTGGGCACATTTAGGCACAAAAAAGCCCAATGTGCTTCCATCTATTTCTGTTTGCCAGTTTTTCTTAGAGTCAAAATAAATCTCCAGAGATTGCTTCTCTTTTTCTCCTTGCCATTCTTTGTAACACATGAGAATAATAGTGATGTTAGGCACACAGCCATTCTGAAGATATACTTCCACTGCACTTTTTTTTCTGATTTAGCAATGGTGTGGAATTCTTTTATACTGTTACTTTGGGTCATTATTTTCTTAGGTTTCAATGGTTTTTTCGCTAAGGACCACAATAACCCAGTTACCCCATCAATGAAGGGCGACAGCCTCCTCAGGCACTTTGTTCTTATGAGGAAGGGTATTTTATTAATGGGGTGATCAATACTTCCTGTCTCATCCTATGCATCCCTAGTTTTATGTCAACCTCAGTGACACCTTTGATAGGTATTTCTTCCCCATTGAATTTGTGCACAGGGCCTTCACTCTGCCTTACTTTTACATATTTTTGTGTGGACCTCCCCTCATTGATACTTTTCATCAGTTCCCTTGACATTATTGTTGCTTGGGTATCTGTGTCAATCATAGCAAACACGTTACATTTCTCTTAAACAATCCTGGCTTTTTGCTAGGCAAAGGGGTATATGAAATGACATTTTACCCTCTTTTTTTTGCCCATTTCTTTTTGAATTTCTTTGTCTGTTTTTCTGTGCTCCGATCTCATTTGTAGTTTAGCAACTGACTGCCCCTCTGCCTTGGGACCACCAGTGTTCACACACCAATCTCTCATTGTTCTTTCCCCATTGGCTGGGTCCTCTCTACTTACCTCCACTCTGGAATCTATTGGCTGTATATGTTCACAAGTGTCATGTGTCAGCATGTCAATTTATATTGTATGACACTTATTTGCATTGTGCACAGTGCGTGTCATTTCTATCTCTTGGATTATCTGTGGTCCAAAATACCCCTCAGATAATTGAGCTGCATCTGACTTTTGGGGAATTTTTACTTCTGTCAGGGTATCAACAGTATTTTGATTCTCAGGTAAGGGTAAATTATCTGTTAATCCCGACTCTTCGTTTTGTGTTTCATTTTCACAGTGCATATTCTTTTTAAATCTACCTCTCTGTTATTTGGGTTTTTCCTGTTCATTGTCTCCTTTTTGCCCTTCATCGTCACACCTGAATGATCTGGTTCAATTCTAAGTTAAACCACGCTCACTTTTTTTGTTATTGTTCCCTGTCTCACTTTCATTCATATTTTCTTGATTTAGAATTGGCAAGCAATTCAGTGTTTTTATTTAAAGGTGATTCATGGGCATCTGTGTTTTCATCATGGCATAGTTGACTAGCTAGTCACTTGTTGGCGCTACGTGCATGAACACTCCTATGACCTTCTGCACCTTCACTTGGTTGTTGCTTTTGAACTGTACATTATTTTACTATTAACTTGGGCCTCTAAGCACTGAAACATGTCCATGACTGATATCCTCTCTTTGTGGCCTGGGCTGGTAATGGTTATTTTCACCCTGATTAGGCATGTTTTGGTACTTTTCGGGAGATTGATTTCTGTGTGTGTTTCCCCTGAAATCTGTGACACAGGTGGTGGAGAACGTGGGGTGACCATCCTCTGACCATGGTCAATCCGTGGCAGGGACTGACTATATTCGCAGTGAACATAATTCATATTTTGTCTTTCATTTGGTGGGAACTATTCCATATGTTGATTTCCATTTTCAACAAATCTATCCACATACTTCGCTCTTTCTTGATGGCCATAAACCATTGTGTTTGGATCAAATCTACTCTGGGCCCCTAATGTCTGGTATGGACCGTTGTATATCTGATTTTGATTTGTTATTTAAACCTGGCATATCATGGCAAAAACCCACTCTGGGAGATTTACCAAGTCAACAAGGACTAATGTAAGAATTTCTGTAACTGGGATCAATTGATTGGAAGATAGGAGCCTGGGGTGGTGTTCTCTGTGGAGCTACACCCCTTTCATTAGGTGTCATGTCATTCTTTGCTGAGTTTTGGCTGATTCTAGCAGCATCTTTACAGACTTTCCCTCCAAAATTGCTGGTGGGAATTCCATAGACTTTTCTTCTCTTTATTTTTAGGTCCCTCATCTTTCTGATTAAATATTACCTCATACAGTTTTTTTGCCTGTTCAATTATCCATTTTATTGTTTTTTTTTCTGTCAAATTCACTGATTAATTGGGAGACAATAGGCCTCATTACGAGTTTGCTGGTCCGGATACAATGGTACTGGTAAGCTTACCGGTACCATTGTATTGGGACCGGCAAACTCTGAGTTGTGCTTGCGGGTGCCTTTCACTCTGCCAGGTCTGACCTGGTGGAATGAAAGGCACCTGCGAGCACAGCTTGCCTGTAGCACCGGCACGGTAATGAACCGCGCCGGTGCTACAGGCATCCCCATTCCCATTGAGCCCTATGGGGCTCAAATGGGAATGGGGATCACCCGATTCTGGCAAGGGGATTCATTTGGTTGTGCAGCCATGCTACAACCAGCTTTCACCAGTGTAAAAGGTAACTAAATGTAACCAAATGTACTTAATAAATATATATATATATATATATATATATATATATATATATACAGCTTTCATTGGCTTGTTTGTATAGACTGATATAGCAACAATTGGTGTCTAATTTATTTCTCAAAATCTTCCCATGACAAATGTTCCTGTTCATTCAGTCTTGTGGAACAAGGGTTGGATGTTGCGTAGACAGGCTTCCAAGAAATGGTGCAGTAATGTTGGGAAGTGAGGGGGGCAGAAAAGGAGTTGGTTTAAGGAGTTAAAAGTTGGGAAAATAATGGTCATGTTGAAAGCAATTGTCTGCTTAATGAGTGTATACACATCATACTAGTTGGTAGAGCTTGTCATCTATGGCAGCTACAAGACTCAAAGACAAAGGGGTGCAAGTAAAACTGCTGACCTGGATTGTCCGTGGCCTTAACAACCCAGTTAAGGGAAGGAAAGTGAGTGCATATGTAGCAAGGCACGGCCTCAGATACTAATGTTGCAGGAGACACATGCTCTGGAGCAATTAAATACCTCCTTTGCGCATAGCTGGGGCCCACTAAGATATTATATGAAATATTCCACACAGGCCAGAGGCGTCCTCATTGGGTTTCCGGTTCACTAGAAGCAGGGTGGACCCACTTGGTCGGTATGTACTGGTGTGGGGTGAGGTAGCGAGCCATCCAATTGTATTGGTCAATACCTACGTACCTAATTCAGATGATACAGGGTTCTACCACACAATCGCCGAAATGTTGATCCCACTAGATGAGTAAGAAAAGGAAGGGGGAGAGTCCCTAGTAGGCAGCTGTGGATGGGGACATTGACCTGAAAACATAATATTAGGGTCCACGCTGCTGTAAATTAAATTAATTCAATTTTGTTTCAATTATTTAAATTGTTGCATGTATATAACAGATATCATGCTGAAACATGTTTTTGCCATTTCTATTCTGGATGCAATCATGTTGTCACAAGTGTGTGATTAAGATACTGATTTATTTAAATATAACATTTGAAAATTCAAAAACAAAACCAAACAAAGAACTTTTAAACCACATATACAAAGAGTTTTTTATGAAAGAGAGGAACATATTGAATCAATGACAAGTTCACCAGAAGGACAAAACAAATAATTCTGAATGAGAAAACGAATGAAATTAGCTAGATTTGTAATACACAACAAGGAGAAAGGAGATAAAATTCCTGTGATACATCCTAACGGACCAATTTTTCTGATTCATAAATTGGTTAGTGCAGGACTGCCTACTTGTACGTATGAATCACAGTTCAGTTTAAAGAGTAAATTTCATCGGACTACTATGAACATTTCAGCAACAGAGCCACCTGCTGTGTGATAGTATCAAAGAAGTATCAAAGGGGCTTTCCTCAGGGCATATTGCAACTTGACCCTAGTATTTGGTGGGCAAGACATATTGGGACAGGCCGAAGGTGACCTCGTCAGTGCAGTGCGTGTATAGAAGAGTGAGCCTGGAAGACCAGTTTGTCTGACCTCACAATCTTTTTCAACAGAGCAATGGATTTATCTGGAACTCTGTGTTACACTGTTTTATGTTTGTGCCAGGCCAAGTCAGTAGATGCTTATCAGCAACGGCCAAATTGCAGGGTGATAAAGTTTTGACATTGTCCTGGTTATTCCTGGTTATTCCTGCTTTTCAGAGCACTGAATCAGAGTTGGAGTAGATGTGCAGAGGGTCCAAACCACGCTGTGTTAGCTCAGGACTGTATGTTATTCAACCTGGAGTGATATGGGTGATATGGGGGGCGGGATTTTAACACCATTCTAAACACAAGGTTGGGCCGGTCCTCAGATGCTCCACAGTCACTCACCAGAGCAGCACATACACCACAACAAATCTTGCTGCAGCTCCCCCTCACGGACATATGGCGAACACTTCACCCACAAAGCAAAGAATTCACATTTTATTCCTCAGTCCATGACTCAAAGTCCTGAATTGATTTCTGGCTGTTAACCCCACTGATCGGCAATATGGTTCAGAATTGTGTCATCCTTTCACACACATTATCCGATCATTCTCCAGTCTCCATGACCCTTGAAATTGCAGACACTCTAGCACATGCCCTGAGATGGAAAATGCCTTCTACTCTCTTAAGAGACCCCTGTGTGACCGAAACCCTACATGTTGAAATTACTGAATTCTTTTCAATAAATGTGGAATCGGATCAAGAGGGAAGTGGGCCAAGTTGAAAATCAACTTAGGGAACAGGAAAACAAACATGGTAAAGCACACAGTGAAGAGACCCTTGCATGGATATAGAAGTTATTGGGTGAATTCCATAGATTGCTGGACATGGAGGTCTTATACAATGCTGCCCCTACCAGGGCTCAGAGATATGGAGAAGGGGTTAAAGATGGTAGATCATTGGCAAATCTGGTAAAAGCAGAGAATCACCATAATTCTATTGCTGGAATTCAGGGTTTGGGTGGCATGGTTAAAACCAATGATAAAGACATTAATGACACATTTACACAATACTGCTCCAATCTATACTCTAATCGAGATGAGGTTACGGAGGAGGAACTCACCCTATATTTAATGGCCATGGAGCTCCCCACACTTTCGACTGAAGCCAGGCTCACTCTGGAACACCCTGTAACACTAGATGAGATCATTTGCACCATTCGGTCATTGGCGTCTGGTAAGGCGCCTGGTTCGGATGGACTGGGGATCCATCCGAACTCTATAAGGAGTTCCATCAGGAAATAGCTCCTATCCTATTGGGGGTGTGGAAAGAATGCATGGAACAAGGTAATCTACCACAATCTATGCACAAGGCCATCATTACAGTGTTATTTAAACCACTTCGACCCCCCTATGACGTGGCCTCTTATAGACCACTGTCATTAATCAATACGGATGCAAAAATATTCACAAAAGGATTGGCTTCGACTCGAGACTTCTCCCCAACTGGTGCATTCAGATCAGTCGGGCTTTATCCCCACAAGGTGAACTGCTTTAAATTAACGGGTTCATCATTGGATATACCCTGCCTTGTTATCATGAATGTCCCATAGAGACACAGGTATAGAATTAATTAATCCTTTCAAATCCTCTGACCACTCCCCCTCACTAAATTATTCCTCCTCAAGGCACACCTGGAGAGTTGCAAAATGCAGTCTCTATATTATTATGGGAATAAGTTCAAAACTACTCCACACAATATATAGTGCACCTGATTTTGAATAGGAGATCTCTAACTAATAGATTAACTGGGGCTGACAGGCTTAAAAGGAAAGCATGTGTATCAGTTGTAGGTCTTAAGGTGATCATCAGCGGTTTGGTAACTGAGTCTATAACTGTGGTGTTTGATTTCCCTCCTGCCCTCAAACTATCTGTTGATAAATGTACATGTGGGAAACTATCCATATCTACTGGTACCAGAGTCAACTAAATGGGATTCCATCTTTCCCGCTATTAGGGGTGTATCGAATAGTAGATTTAAGTATTCAGCTAAATACCGAATAGTTAGACAAGTATTTGGTAGGAGCCAAATAGTTGCCTTTTTAATAAATAAAGTTGTGTAGACAAGAATCACATCTTATGCTTCATTCCATTTCATTTCTTTGTTGTCTGCAGAGGATGTTTGTTTAAACCATGAAAGGAATCAATGATCAGAAAACAAATTGTTCAATAACAGCACAGTTTGTATTTTTGTGCATTCATATGTGCTGCTTGTTGGGCTGGGACCAAGTCACTAAGACTAGCCCAAAAGTGTAGTATGTATGTATACAATAACTATGAGGGGAGACTGGGATATGTCTACTTGGATTTTTAAATGTTCCTTCTGGGCCTGCCTATCCTTAGCCTTCTGGCTCAGCAAGGCACTGAAACACAAAATAAGTGATTACATCAATTAGCACTTGGTGACGTGCTTCAGAATATAAGCCTTTGGGATGCCAAGGACATGCAATCTACCTGTGGTACTGAAAGGGGTGGTAGCATTTGAAAAATATGTATTAATATATAGTACTTGTATTTTCCTTTTCAGGTGGGGTATGTTTCTGGTGCTTTGGACATGGTAAAAGGCACCAGACAAAACTATATAGGGAATGCTGAGTCCTCAAGGTTCTGGGCAGTCTCTCTTGGAATGGACAGTGCTGATTTTTAGATCTTTAATTGGCAGGTGTATATTTAGTTTACTTATTTGCTTCACTTGTACATCCACTTGGTCCAATGCTTCTAAATTGTAAGCTTGCATCTCATTACCTTTATTTCACAAATACTCTCTAATATTGGGAGGAATAGTTCTGCTGCCACAGACTGGGGCATTGTGGTTAGAAAAATATAGCCATGTTCTTTAGTAATATGTATCACTTTCACTCAATTCAAAGGTATCACTTTCGCTCAATGCAAAGGGACTCATTTAGGCAACATGAGAAAGTTGGAGGGTAGTAATTGTAACCTATGTTTCGATATAACAAGCATGTATCTGCGGCAGGCTTACTTCCCACAGGGCCATCTTACTGGCTTTATAACCTTCCCCAGCAAGCTGAATTCACTTCTTTGCAGCTCTTCTGAGCTATTTTACTAAGGTGTTGGAACTTACTGGGATCTCTGCAACAGCTATATTAATCCACTTAATTCTATTATTTGGATTGGAACCTGTAACTTTCAGATTTCTCACACAGGTCATCAGGAAATTTATAAGCGCCTAAAGAAATTGATATGATATGATATGATAAATAATTTATAACACACCTGTACACACATGTTTGTAGGCGCAAATATACAATTTATTTTTCCAATAACAACTTCATAAACTATTGTTCCAGCTCAATGGTTTTCAACTGCAAAATAGAGAGGAGACCAGGGATACATTAACAATATTGAGAGTTTTGCTTCAGTTCATCCCTCCCCGGCATAAAACCAGATGAAAATCTGTCCAGCACATGAAGGGCAGGGACTTTGTTTGCACTTCCCCTCCTCTGCTCTGCCTGTACTCAATCAAAAAAGTGACAGCAGCATGTGTTTAATGATCCCTGTAAAGGATATGTAGACAAAGCAGTATATTAAACTTGATGTATTTTGTATGGTAAACTATTTGGCTCTGAGTGATAATAAAGTAAGTGTTCGGCCAAAGCCAAATATCTAATTCGGCCGAATACTTGCTCCTGCCGAATTTCGGTACACCACTACCCCCTATGCTGCACTGTACATATAGACCTTTCTGATCTACTGATATCAAGGTATCACTCAGCAGCCTGTCTTCTCCATTTAATCAAAAAATATCCTGAGCATCCTGGGGAATGAAAGGGGTTCTGAGAGCGTAGACAGGTGCATTGGGATTTGAGAAAGGAGCTATGGCTTTCAAATTCACACCCGCCAAGGTGATAGGGTTGCCTGCAGGAGGGCTCTGTAAAGTGATTTTTGTCTGACTGCTTTGAAAAACAGCCACTAAGGTCTATATGGGCATTTGGTCTTCCAATATCCCACCTGTTTACAGTCATTATACACGAATATGTCTGTCTGGTTTCTTCCTGGGCCCTCCTATCCCCACTGCTTTTGTGAGTCTTGCTGGTTCAGGTATCCCCCCATATACCCTGCTTGTCCCATCTATCCTGTTTTCCCCATTTGTACTGCTTGGCCTGCCTGTCCTGGATATGGCCCTCCCCTGCCTGCCTGACCTTTAACTCCCTTCGGGGCCCTCTGCACCTGTCCCTGTAAATTTTCCATTTGGAGGGACATTAGTGTTTGTCAACGGTTTCCTTTTGTCGTTCTGCACATGCTAAGCAGTGGTATGCAGTGGTGCACAGTGGTTCACCACCACTCCTAACTCTGCAAGTGTCTTAGTCTGCCACCCGATGCACACAGCTTTGAATTGTGCTTGTACTTTGGGTAACAGACTGGTTACAAAATAATTTGCTGGGGCTTTTCATGCGGTCTCATTTGGTTTGGATAAACACTACCTTAATATAAAGAATCTGCAGATGATCTCCTTTGTTCTGCTTATAGTTTGCTATCTTAGCTCAACCAGTCTTCCGGGGGCAGACTTCTGAGATTGCAGTCACTAGTCTTTCCTTTGTCACAGCGTGATGTGATCTGTAAGGCACTGTCTCACTTCAGATGATGTTATCACGCTCATGAGCTGATTCATATCCACCCAAGCAGGGTTATAGCATTGTATAACTATTAGCAATTCCTCTATAGATCGGTGTGGTTCTAGTCTACTATTGGCCGTTGCCATGCTCCTGGGGAGGTTGTTTCATTTTTTTAACACCTCCTCAGTAACATACATAGCAAAGTGGTGTGTAATCCCATTTATACGAGGAAGGAAAAGGACATCAACAAGAACGAGGCCCCATGGTTTAATGCAGAATGCAGATTCCTTAAGTGGAGCCTGAATATGGAAACAAGGGAGGGAGCTCTGAATGCAGGGCAGGTATATGCTAAGAAGCAAGCATATAGGAAACTGCTTAAATTAAAGAAAAATCAATATATAGAGCAATCATGGGTGGTGCTGGACAAGGCAGTATGGGACAACAACCTTAAAGTATTTTGGAAACTCATGTCTAAGGGATACGAGGAGGTGTAGGAGGGCGATGTGGGGGTTATCCCTGCGTCAGTGTGGATATCACATTTCCAGAGTGTTAATAGACTGGTGGGTTCCAGTTTTGGAGGAGGTATTTAATGCAATAGGCCAGGCCCATACCAGGCCAGTATCGTGGAAGAGAAGCTTAGTGGTCCCATTGTTTAAAAAAGGATTGCTATCTGAACCTCTTTGATACCACACAATCTCACTCTTGGATGTTTCGGGCAATATTTTCACAAGTTGTCTGGTCTGGAGGCTGGAAGAATGGCTTTCAGAAAATATGGACCAATGCTTTCTGTTGTATACCATTATGGAAAAATACATGAAAGTTAGAGGTGGATTTCCCAGACCTGTCGAAGGCTTTTGATTCAATCAATCACCTTTTCATATGGAAAAAGCTAGAACAAATTGGTATACTGCAGGGCCTCCATCAGTTATTCTAACTTCTGCACAAGGATACTTCAGCTGCTGTCCGCTGCTCCAAACAAATGATTACTCAAAGGAGTTCCCATCAAACAGGGGGTCAAACAAGGCTGTCCACTTGCTCCATTACTATTAATTTTCTTTCTGTCAGAGTTCAACCGGATCATCCCACCTTTATTAAATTGGACTAAATTCAGTTCTCTGCAGTATGAAGACAATGGTGTTCTACTAGATCTTTCTCTTGGTAATCTACAGCAGAGTCTATTGTATGCAAATCTATATTTTAATGATCTGACATAAACGCAGATTGTGGTCTTTGGAAAAGGAAGGCCTCAGAGCAGTTGGATTCTTAATAATGAGACGGTTATTTCTCACAGATACTTATGCTTGGAGTTTGAGAACAATGGTAGCTGGGCTACACTCATAAAGAAGGCTGCCAAGCAGGCTGTGATAAACTAAAAGGGGCTGCTTTTTTCTATTACTAATATGGGGGGGATACATTGGAAAAACGCGATCAGTGTTGGATGTGAAAACCCAGATGTCAGCTCTGTATGGATTTGAGATCTAGAGCTTTTTCCCTTGCGCACCTGTGGAGGTTCTGCAGAATACATTCTTGGGGAAAGTGGCATGGTTATCGCCTAGCACCACAGATGGCGATCTGTGCCTTCAGTTAGGTGTTCTTTGCGTGATCTCCCAAGAACAAAGAAGGTTTCTTGAATTCTTTCTGAAGATTCAGCTAGACCCCTCAATAAACCACAATAGAGGCAACACCCTCATAGTGATGATGTGTTTGCCCGCATAGCAAAGGTTTTGCTGGAATTCAAGTCGGATCAACCTGATGAAGAGGTAGGGTTTCGGGAATGGTGCAATATTCAGGAACATTTCTAATTTGCAATGCAAGACACAAAGAGTTATAGAAGTGGAACATGGTAGAATTCTATCTAGAATTAAAAAGTTACATTCATTAGAGTTGTACAGTAATGTATGTGAGGGTGTAGGGGTAATTAATGCTAAATGAATCATTATATGTAAAATTAAGTTCCCTGAGTGCAGAAGAACAGTTCTGAGGATTAGAATAAATGTGCTTCCCTAAAGGCCAGAATGAGTTGGTTGGGTATTGACAAAGGGTGTTCCTGTGGAATGGGCAAAGAAGAGGATATTGTGCATTTGTTTATTATTGTGTACTTTTATTTACAGATTTTAGAAGGAGATGGCCTAGTCCTCACGTTATAAAAATAATATTAGGTCACATAATGAGGCAATGTCCCTGTTTAACGTCAAAGAGTATGATTTTTTCAATTTTATAAGAGCAGCATTTAGATGGATATCTAGAGATTGCTGATGTTTTTATATTGATTGTGATTATGTAAGTGTGTTCATGTTTTAAATAATGAGTGTTGTTTACGTTTTATGTTAATGGATATTTTCTGAATAAAGTTTCTACCAACCTAGCTAAACTACTGGGGAATTCTTTCGCAAGGCTCTGTAAATCGACTGGTGTCCATTGGACATTTACCATAACGAGGTGGGATTTCTGCTCCACCCCCTCCTCACATTCCCCCGGCATCTGCCTGAGAGGTGCTTGGGGCATCGTAGAGTCCTTTCCATAAATTGTACCTCCCCTCATTATTGACTGAGTGTAATAGGGAGGTGAATCAGGAAATAGATAGTCTCTCTGAACACCTGAGGTGCTGGGCCCTGGCTGCACCGGTTTGGATGATCTTGAGGCGTAGGGCTGTACAGCAGCGGGGTGCATTTGCAATAGAAGGAAGCAATTGGAGATCACCCCATCACATCTGCTTCTACTTATCATGGCAGGAAGAGGCCCTGAAGGTAGGAAGAATAAAGCAAGGAGGCAGAGAACCTTCCTCAGGCAACTCTTGTTTCGGTTCCTCTCAAAACCTGCACCCAGATACAGTCTCTGTTCGGACTTCCTCCTTGGGGGAATAGGTGCGAAATAAATAAACAAATCAAATCAAACAGGCACATAGCTTTAGATTTATCTCACCACCTAATAGCCTTTTCTGCAGCATTTGCTGAAACATGTACTGCTTGCTAAACAGCTGAAAATCCACTTGCATGTAAAGGTATTTAGTTAAAGGACAACATAAGAAACAGTTTTATTTTCACAGGAATATTATTTAAATGTAACCATGTTTGATCATTCATTCTCTCATTTCAAAACTCTTGAGAACTTGTGAATCATAAGTACCAATCACGTGAACAAAATTGCCATGGTAACCAACTAATTTGAGCTTATGTTTAATCAAATCTGTCCATTATGTCTCTAAAATAAATGTAATTTGAGCACATGTGCCAGTCAACAATGTACTTGTGTTATTTAAAATCTGAGGCTTCATGACTGATTCGATGTTCATGCAGTTTATGATTTCAAGACACAGCTCAGAGCCCTGGCCTTCTCCTTATCTGATTGCATCTGTGGAGTCAAAGGTGCCTAAAAGAGTCTTTGGTTGGGTCTTGTTGACACTTATATATAGATCATAATGCATTTCCCATTGGACGGTGAATTTCTCAAAGTTGAGCGGGTAATTACAATGAAATTACAGCACTCATGAATTATATATAGAAATACAGATGTGCAGCTATCAACTATGGATATATGTTTCAAAGGTGTCCTGAATGGCATCTGATAGACAACAAGGAAAAAGCAAGAGATGTCCATGATGTCACTAGAAACACAGGGGTGGAATGTAACTCAAAGTTGATAACTACACTTAAATGATATCTTGTGCATGACCTTTCCTATATCCCTTTTCCACGCTCTGTGCTTTCACTGTGGACCAGCATTGCAGGAGGTGGAGAGAGAAGGTAGGATGGAACTAATTACAACATGAAGGCATCTGAATAAAGAAAGCAATTGCCTGATGCCCTGGGACCCTCTTCCACCTCTTTTGTGTGCTACGCTCCCCTCCCCAGCATCCAAAAGGAAAACATGGACATGTCGTCCTGACACCCTTTCCAACTGCCCTCATGTTGCATTTTCCCTCCCTCACATCACAAAAAGGAAACATTGTACCGGTTATCCTGACACCATCTTATCCATCCTCGGATTTAGGGTATTCTTCCAATGAAGCAGAAACATGAGTACCTGGTGTCCTGCTGCCTACTCCGACTACCCTCACTTTTAATAGCCCCTCCCTGTCTGGTTAGGCGAGGGAGAGTATGCGACAGATAGAACGAATGACAACCAGCTGTGGCTTCTGCACAGTCCATTCATGTCAAAATAAGAAGATACAACATTAGAAAATATTGCTGCTAATGGTAGCCATAGGCATGTAAATGTTGGTAGTGGGGGGAGGAAGGCATGTGTACATTACTGTATGCATAGAACACTTGATGTTCTATTGGAGAGATATGCTGTGTAGAGAGACTAACCATGAGTGAGGTCAGAGATCATAGCTGATGAACCACTAGAGAGCAGTTCCAGTGGCTTGAAGGCATGGCCTAATTCACCTCAATACCTATATTTTGCACTTCTTAATATGAATGGTGCTCGTGCCACCCAGATGTTACACTTCCGGCAGGCATTTACAATGACAATGAATTCAAAGGAATCTATTGGGTTTAATGCCAACATGTGTTGTGCCCTATCTCTGCCTCTAGAAACCCAGAAAATTCACCCATGCACTAAAATAAGTGTTAAACCAGGCATACATGTTTTACACCTGTTTTTGGCACCTATTCGAGGGGTTTCGAAAATGAGACCTGGAACGTTGAGCATCTTAAAAGGAAAATCTTTTTATTGTGGAGAAAAAAATGACATCACAGAAGTAATTTGTAAACGATCTTTTAATGAACATGGAACTAATAATACACTGTGACCAGTTTATGTTTCATTTAAATGTATTCACACTTTGTGGGAAAATGATACTACAGTCCTGCCTGAACTTCTTCGTGTTTTGATAATATCAAACCTGCTTTTTTTAACTAAATGTTGTTGCTGCAACAGTGTTACTAAACGTGTGTTTCCATAGGCACAGTACAATCAATCGTATTCTTTTTGAAAAGTGACATAAATAGCTGCGCAACGAATTCATACTCCTTTGTAATTGTTTAGATTTATTACAAATTGAGTCACCATCATATTAATGAGTTTCATTAAGACACACCATTCTTAGTACACATAACAAATAGCCCATATTTCTCAAAAAATTTTATGTCCAAGGAAACTGCCTCAGTTCCTCAAAAACCCTTACTTAAAGGAAAAAAATCCCTTTTTCCTCTTGGTTACACCTTGCTGTCTAACAACAAATAATGTAGCGTGTACAGTTTTACGTTAACATTTTCATACAAAAACAAAACATGAAGTTTTTGCTGAGAATTGTCGCCTTTCAAATTTTGCTAATCATCTCATCATTTCCCCAAAAATATATAACGTAAGGTCTTTTATGGCCAATGTAAATGTTGCTTTTTGTCTCACAATGTACCCAAAACAAATTGCTGTGTGAATTGGTTGTGTGGCTCTTTATGTTACTTTTCTTGTTTGCTCCTCCCAGTCTTTACACAGCTGAAGACAATTGCTTATGTGTTGCTTGTCAGGCTGAGGCTCAAGGGGCCTCATTACGAGGTATGCCGGTAGCCATGCCGCTATTGGCGGCATGGCTGCCGGCAAAACTGCATCCATGTCTGTGTCCTCGGAATGAGGACTTACCGGACCATTCCGAGTTCGGATGGCCCGGTAATTCCTCACCCGAGGACACGGACACGGTTATCCCCATTCCCATTTCAGCCCCCATAGGGCTGAATGGGAATGGGAGAGGGAGTAAACAACGGGCCATTACAAGATGGCCCGTTGTTTGCTCCCTCTTCCCCTCGCGGGACCCGGTATGCACGCCTGGTTTTCCCAGGCGTGCTTACCGGGTCCCGCGAGGGGACCTCGTAATGTGGCGGAACGGGTTGAACGGTGCCGCAGCCTTTTACAGCGCTGTTTAACCCGTTCCGCCAGGGTCATAATGAGAATGTTTGGAATGAGGTTTATTCAAAAGATTATAGATTGAATTCCAAGACTCCGGACTGGTATGAGGGTTGCAAGAGGCATTATGAGCCATGGAGACCAAGTTAAAGGGCCATGGTCAGTGGCTAATGCTATTGTAACACATGTCACTCTTAATACTGTATAATATATGTTGTTAGTGCAAATATGTGTCTCTGTGGTTTCATGGATTTGGCTTTGCATAAGCCTATGCTGCCGGAAGCCTGGGAATGCAGCGTTCTGACAATCTGTGTGCTATACGAACCAATCGTGTGCTGTACAGGTGTGTATAGCAAACAGATTGGCCAATGAGAACACTCTTTGAACATTACAAGGGATACATTTAAACAATAGAGGGTCGAACTGCTGTACTGTCATTAGGGGTCATACAATCTGAGTAAAAGGACCAAGCATTAGCAAGGGAATTCAGCATGGTTTATGGGCACAGACTGCCCAGTACGACCTTTGTCATGGACTTTAAAGCTATTATTACCCATCCACCAATACACACATTTTAAAATGATATAATAGATAAGAACTAGGGGTGCAACAAATGGCAACAGATAAATGCTTCTATTGTTAACAGTGAAACAGGCTGGAGAAAGTTGAATACATTTAAGGTTCAATTGTGCATGTTGCCATAAAAATGGAGGCTGCAGTTCATGAATTGGCTTTGTGGAAAAAGACTGCTCACTTTGGTGCTGGAGGTATTTGCTGTTGAGGTGATTGAAGAAGGATCACTGAGTGGGTAGGTTGAGGAGAGGGAGGTTGATGCAGTCTTTGGAACAGGATTGCCAGAATTATGGAGAAGAACAGACCATGTGTTCTATTCAGTACGTGAGGGGACGAGTAGCTTCTAAATGACAATTCCTTTGCATGGTCTTTGACCATCATTATTTGGCAATGTCCAGGATCAGTATTGGCCATAATCTGGCCGGCTGTTACACGCAGGCCACGATTGGTAAAGATAGTGCTAAGTTGTATTTTTTACTAATTGTAGCAGATGAGGTTTACTTTCGCTATTTACAATTGTCGCATGTAGATTTTCAAAAATGGGAGGTAATTTGTTCTCAGCCAGCCGGTTTTAATAACAATCTGTTGGACCGTTGTATGACTGGCTGATTGCTGGAGTTGACTTTGCATCTGTAAATTTCTAGCTGACTTAAATATTTTACAAATGCATTGTTCCTTTTGTGCCCTATATTGTCAGTAGGAGGGGCTGGTGCACAGACACATTGCCCATTATTCCTTTCTTGATCCACCCATTGTCATAGGTGCCGAGTAGACTGATCTATATCGTTACCCGCTCCTGGGTCATGACCTGGCACGTTGGAACATTGCAGCGGATGCCTCATTGGCAATGGATGCTTCAGTGTACGCAAACCGCCTGACACGCTGTGCAATATGTGGTATGTGGGATATGCCAGTGCATAGACCCGACAGATTGACCAAATCGCCTCACGTGCTGCAGGGTTTTACTGTCTAATAGATTCCTGGTTGTGTCTGCATAAGCACTTTTTCATTGCTTTAACTGGCTGTTTATGATCAGTTGAAAGAAATGTATATAGCATACACTTACTAGATAGGAAAAGCATGTTTCTCCCTATTTCTGTGCAACAGAAGATATAGTTAATGTACATGTGAAGGGCCACAGAACTTCTGTCACTTGCCAACATTGTAAATGGCCAAAATAACACATGCCTCTTTTGACTTGCATTCTCTTTTTGGAATTTTCCGAGAGAAACATTTCATTACAGTTGGTTTTAAGGTTTGAGGTAGGGCGGAGCGTTTTACGTTAGGCATCCAGGCTGCCCATTTATAGGCTCCTCATTTGTACTCAGATCAGAGGACAATTTCAATATGTAGCACAAAATGCATGAAGTTGGTTTTCACTTGTCCCACATCCAGAATTATGGGTAAACAATAAATGTAGCCAATTCAATATATCTATTTACATGAGATAGGTGTGGTACAGAAAGGTGGTAAATGCCTGATTCAATGACATGTTTTAAGTCATAATTCAAAGGCCAATGATTGTACTGATTTGGGGAAGACCTGATCTAAGAGCAAAGCCTTCCACATCTTCCATGCTGTAAGGGGATTCTTTTGCTCTCTGAGTTTCAGGGGTAGATCGTTCCCATAATATGTTGCCTAATAGGCTGAGCACATAGCCTCGTCACCCAACTGATATCAAGTTTCTTGCAGGGTTGCAGTGTGTCACAGCTTACTTTATGTTCAGGCCTCCTGGCCTAGTAGATGTGGTGGGTGATGCAGTGAAGTTTCAATGCAGTCCATTACTTCACAGATTACCAGTGGAGGACATGAAGGGACATGGTGATGTGTTCTTATCTTCTTGAGTCGAGGACCGGTCACTCTGCATTGGAGTTGTATTATGAGGAGGCCAACATTTTCAATAGTGTAGTGCGGTGAGTACCAATGCCCCCCTCACAGATCTACTTTAAAGAATTTGTCTAAGAAGGGAAGGATTTCTTTGAGGGTGTTAAGCTCAAAGTGGATGCTATCACTTTTGCAGAATTTCCCCTGGGATATAGTATGCCTCCAAATTGATGGCCAGGATCTTTGTTTTGGTATCAGACCTTGTGGGACCAGGGGGTTGCACCTGACGCAAGTTGCAAAGTATGATGGGATTAGTTCTGCAGAACAGTAGTGTTTTACTCGAGACATCTTCCCAGAAATATCTGTCGGTGGTGTATCCTTGCCAGGCAGGGTGTTGCGTCTTGTTTTATTTTGTGTCATTCCCCATGCTCATCACAATTTGTGTATTGTCTGAATACATTTTGAAATAACCTTGCAAAAATATGTGTTAGGCAGCCATCTCCTCAGATCGCCTGTGCCCTACCCCCTTGGACAGCTTTCCCATCTACCTGGGAGGAATTTACTGTACATAATCCCCCAGAATATAGAAATGTGTGAAGCAACAGGAGCTTTATGCACTCTACCAAACCTTCCACAAACGCCCATGCCACGCAGTTTTAAATCCCAGAACTATACACAGATCCGATGAAACACGGTGTACTTCCATATTACATTACTTAAATCAAGTCCAAGTCTTAACTCCACTTGAGCTTCTGATAATTGCAAGAAACAACATGTACAATGCAATGCGGCCAAGATTAAAAGAATATCATGTGTAGACTACAACTGTAGTAAAAGTAAAACAAGATATTTATTAACAAGATACTACTAATGTTTGGGAATGGAAATCGGAGAACAAAATACCTTAAACTAATCAAGTACCTTTGCCTTTAGATCTGAATAATAAGTGTTTATTGTAAAGATCCATGGTTCCATGGCAGTTGGAACATGTTTGAAAAGTATCTTTATGGCTGATGAAATCGGTCCACACTTAAAGATTGAGTTGTGCCACTAGTGGACCTGAAAGAGTACACTAAACACAAACTCCACTGAGAAAATTGGCCTAAAGACTTAGATGTTATCATGGTGTCATTTCAGTCAATTTAGAGGAGGACCTAGTGAGTGCCTGAACGGGGTGCACATTAGGGAGCAGCTGTGGCCTTAACTAGGAGGCTAATTCATTTCATGGAGGCAGCAGCAAATCTAAGGGTTACAGTGATCAAAAGCAACGTGTTAAGAAAGCCCTGCCTGCCTGTTGATCATTTTCCTCACTATGAGCCACAGAATACTCCCCTGCTGGAGACCTATGCTCCTCTAACGCCAACCTTTTGACTGTCAAATGCTTCTCCAAGCAGAGAGCGGGGACAGGTCTCTCCTCGGCTGGTGCCTCCCTTTGGAACAGCCTCCCTGCCCTTCTCAGACTTGAGACGGACCTCCTCAAGTGCCAGAAAAAAATAAAGCTCTGCTGTTCTCTACCTGTTTCCCTCTGTCCCTTCCCTACTAATTACCCCACTGCCGCTGTGACTGATGGCGTGATCCTAATGAATCTCACAGGATTGCAGGTCCTCTTCCCCGTCGATACCAGCACCCCCACACTGCACTGCCCTTCCTGGCCCTTGCTTGGCGGCTCTGCATCCCACCCTTGGGAGTTGCCTGCACTAGCACATAGCCTGAGGTTTTGACCCTTTGGCTCCCCTTAGCACTTCCCTAGCGGGCCCTCCGCCAGCACTTGACCATCCGTTCTGCTCCCCCACCCCTTATCTCCTGCACTTCTCCTCATTGGACATGCACGGCCGAATGCCACAAGGCCTTGTAGGACCAATACTGTATTTCACTGTTTTTGCTACTGTTATTTTGCCCCTGTTCCCTTCCCAATTTAGACTTGTAGCGCTTTTTAAACTCTATGCAGTGTTATAATCGCCTAACAAATGCTCAATTACTTATAAATAAACAAGAACCCTGCAAGGCGTTCTTCTGTTCAAATGTATACCACGTGATGATGAGGATGGGGGAAAGACACTACATCATATAGAAAAGCAATATTTATTCATTTATTTTATTTTATTTTATTTTATTTGTGCATTTATAGCAGTGCACAAAGCCCAATGGCATCTTGGCGCTAGTTAGAGAGAGACAGTCATAGATGAGTTATGGTAAGGCAGGGGGAAGGGATGTTAGTTCAAGAGCAAGGTTTTGATGTGCTTTCTAAAGAAATTGTTGGAAGGTGTGCCTCTCAAGTGTGGTGGTAGCTTGTTCCATAGAGAGGGTGCCCGGACTGGGAAGCTGGATCCCCCACTTTTGAGCACTTGAACCTTGGCGTAACAAGGCAGTGATTGTAGGCGGATTTTGTAGGCCTTTCTGAGACCGGTTTTTTTACTTTATCTACTTGGTAGCCTGGCACGTCGACCGAGGGGCATTGGTGGGTGAGGGACAGAATGTTTAAGTTGATTCTATGCTTGACTGGGAGCTAATAGGCTGATTTCCTGGCATCCGATATATGGTCCCATTTGCCAATGTCAAGAGCAGCTTTGACCGCATTGGTCTGGTAAATTTGTAGTTTGCAGAGTTTTTTTTTTCAGAGGTGCAAAGTAACGAGTTACAGGAGTCAAGTTTCGAACCTATCAGTGCCATTGCAACTTCCAGACACTTAGCAGTAGTGAGGAAAGGTTTATGGGCGTTAATCAATTTGATCGCATATCCTGATGACAATGCAATATGGGTGACCTGGCAGGTAATAGTTAGAGAAGAGTCGAGCTAGGACTCCAAGGGTATTGACAGGGGGAGCGACAGAAATCTTGTGGCCATCAATGATGAAGTGTTTGTATTCCTGGGGGAGACTCTTCAGGTCGGCAGGGGGCCAATGATGAAGAGTTCCGTTTTTTCATCGTTGAGGCAGAGGCTGTTTGCAGCCATACAAGATTTGATGGTTTCATAGATTCTGTTGATTCTCAAGTGGTCGGCGGAGAGGGGGATATGAATTTGGGTGTCATCTGCATAGTTAGTGTACAAGATTCCGAGGGAATGGAGATGGTCGAACAAAGGCTTAGTGTATATGCTGTACATGGTGGGGGACACGCAAGATCCTTGGGGTACCCCGCAGGAGTTGAGTGTAGGTGAGGCAGTGGCCTCCCAAGTGAATACTTTGGAGGATCTGTTTGACAGAAATGAGGTGATCCATTTAGTTGCTTCGGGGGAGAGGTGGGCAGCAGAGGTTAGAACCTGGCAGAGGATTTTATGGTCAACGAGGTCAAATGCTGCTGAGTGGTCAAGTAGTAGGAGAAATGAGAGGGTGCCCATGTCCTTAGCAAGGATAAGCTGATTTATTTGTCAAGGAGGGCGTCTCTGTTCCATGCTTAGGGAGGAAGCCTGACTGGCAGGAGCCTAAAATGTGGTGATGTTGTAGGAAAGGATGTGTTTGTAGATAAGCCACTCATTCCATGATTTTGAGGAGGAAGGGGACAGTAGTAATGGGGTAATAGTTTGTAGGGATGGCTGGGTCAAGGGTCGGTTTTCTCAGGAACAGTGAGATCCAGGATTCCTTCAATGCCAGTGGGACAGAGCAGGATGTGAAGGATGAATTAATGATGGCGGCATTAAGAAGGAGTAAGGGTTCCTCGCATTTGTTAACCAAGGTTGCTGGGAATGTGTCCCCCTTGCAGCAGGATGGTTTAAACCCAGCAATGGTGTTTGCAAGTGGAATATTACTGATTGGTTGGAAATTAAATAGCGGGATGTCGTTGCAAGATGGGTAGGGTAGGTGGCAGGCAGTAGGTAGAGGGGCTTGTTTGGCTTGTGTTTTGGATTGTAGTTGTGTGATTTTTCCGATGTGGTTTTCTAGGATATCATTGCACCAAGCGTTATCTTTCAGAGTGGCATCAAGGTGGAATATGGGGGTTTCTCATTCGTGGAGATTGGTGAAGAGTTTGCACCAACCCGATGCTGCGTTAGCGATTCTTTCGTCACAAGTGGAGGCTTTAGAAGTGAGGATAAGATGTGTGTATTGGTTCAACAGCATAGAGAGGTGGCTGTTATTGGTAGGAGTAGGGATTTTATGCCAGGTGGCTTGGAATCGTACCATAACTGTGACCTCATAAGATCGCATGGTACTAAAACTGCGCCTTTGCGCATTACAAAAATGCTGATCCCCATTACTGCGAAGGGAAGCAGGGGTTGTGAGCGTGTCACCTGCTCCTCTTAGTCATGGCAATGGAGGTCAGGGGTTGAAGGCGTGTCCCCGGCTTGCATTAAATGGACAATGGGGGAAACAAAAGTTAAACAAAATGAACTCTTCCATGCCAGCGGCAAACCATGTAAGTGGGTGGGAACTGACGCTGCAGGGATCGAGGGGAGTTGGCGGCACATTTCCGCGTGTGCCGCCGTTAAGTGGCCAGAGGGGAGTAGAGGGTGGAGGGATTCAGGCTTCAGTGGTTTATCTGACCACTGCGCTATACCGTAATGGTCATCAACATTTTTGTTGGTGGAATTATGGGCGGCGCACTGATTACATATATTTGGTGGCTTCTGCACTTCTTTTCGCAGCACCTGTGTCGCAGAGCTCCTGGGTGAACCAGGAATCATGATGGATCGGGTTCTTAGATTTCTTAGCATCGAGTGGTGCCAGGTGGTCAACAGACTTGCATAGCAAGGTGTTATAATGGCGCACTAAGGCTGTGGCGGGGAGAGGTGAATTGATGAGCAGAATAATGTTTGTGCTAGCCAAGTTGCGTAAACTATGGGCCATGGTGGTGCTATGGACAAAGGCTGGCTTGGAATGTTTGCTAATGACTGGTATGGTGAATGTGATTGTATGGTGGTCTGACCAGGGGTATGGTCTGTTGGATAGGATGGAGATGTTGCAATTGTGTTCTAGCAGCCAATCATGGATGTAGCCATGGGAGTGCATGGGTTCTGTAATGATTTGGGTACATCCGAAGGCTGACAGGGCAGTAGCTATGGCAGTGGCGTCTGTGTCACTGGCATCACTGAAGCCCAGGTTGAGGTTGCCTAGTACCAAAAGTTGTGTAGATGGTTTGAGGATGGCAGTAATGAGTTGAATAAGGTCTTCTTCGAAGGAGGCAATGGGGACAGGGGGCGGCATTTAAGATGTAATGGAAGTGTGCTGTTTTGTGAGCATTTTAGTTTGGCCAATAGTGATTCGCAGTTGGGGATCATTGTTGCAGTGGAGGCGTACAACAAGAGGGATTCTTTGTAGATAAGGGCTACTCCTCTGCCTTTTCTTTCTTCCCTATCGCATCGGAAGATGGCATAGGCTGTGGGGATAGCAATGGAGAGAGTTGGGCCTGCTTTGGGGGTAAGCCAAGTCTCAGTCAGAGCTATGATGTCAATGTCGTCCGCAGTGATGAGATCCAAGATTTCGTGGGGGTGGGCAGTGATAGATCTGGTGTTGAAGAGGGCACAACGTAGAGGCATATTTTGTGGGTGTGTGATGTCATTAATGGTGTATGGAGCTTGTGGTTGGTGGAGGGGTGTATTTCTAGGCAATGTACTAAAGCTGGTGGCACCGGGCGTGATCCCCTGAGATAAGAAAGTGTATGGTGGGGGTGTGTGGCAAGGAGTTGTCCTGTATTGAAGGTTGGCATTCCGGACTTTGATTTCGGAAGGGTGCGGGGGGTTAGTTACTGGATGTTAAGGTAGATATAATGGGAAGGTGTGTCTTATGGACAAGCCTAAGGAGACAGCTGGAAGTTTGGTGGTGCCAAGGTGAGGAGGTGGGCTGTGATGTGGGTGGCCTGGCATGGGCAAAGGTCTCATATTTGAAGGTTTAGTCCTAGCCGCTTGTGTTTTGACTATTTTGCGGGGTAGTTGTGTCTTCATCCTGGTAGGTGTTGTTAGGTGTTCTCAGGAAAGCGAGGCCCCCTAGATTGCAGGCATTCCATGAGTTGGCCTGAGTAATCAGCAGAGGTCCAGACCAGGGGCAAGAGGGCAGTGACATGGGTGTGAGCATGTGACGGTGAGGCTGAGCAGGTGGCTTGCCTCTTTGTTTTGTGCCTATTGGTGGATGTGCGAACTAGTGCTGGTAGTAGAGTGGAGGTAAATCGATTAGTAGTGACAACTGGTAAGAGGAGAGGCAGTGCTACTTTGTTTGGCTGTGGTCTTATTTCTGTCAAGTCTGGTGGGAAGTGAGTGGGTGTTGGTAATTTGGGATCGTAGGCATACTGTGTAACAGTGCCGTGCTGTGTATTGTGCTGGACGTGTTCTGGGCAAGCCGTTAATGGTGGCAGAAGGTGGTAGGGGGCGGCAGTGTGACAAGTGAGGAAGTGAAGAGGGTTTGCATTCCTGAGTAAGGCCAAGACTGTGCATGTGCATTTTTGGGTGCAATGGACTTCTCTATGAGGGCGGGCCGAGCAGCATGCAATTTCAGCTCTAGAAGGCGATGAGTTGGGATGGCACATGTCGAAGCGCCAGCGGAGACCAGTTGAGTCGATATCCCTTGACATTTTATCTCTTGATAGCATAGGTTGCAGGTAGGGGTTCTGTATGGCGGCTGGGCGTAATGGGAAGGGGAGGGTGTGGGAAGCTTGTAGGCGGGGGTAACGGGATGTGATAGTTACATCTAGGGGTGATAGGTTGAGTTTTCCAGGACAGGAAGGGGGCGTAGGCATCAACAAATACTCCAGGCTTACCTTCAGATTGAGACACTATTTGTGGGCTATGATAATATTCTCTGCCGAACGGGAAATTGTGGCGAGCAGCGGTGAGCAAATGAGAGCTGCGTCGGCCTTGGAAGACGGCCTTCGAATGCGGCCGGCAGCTCCATCCGTTCTCCTGGTAGCATGGACCATAGGAGGGGGCAACGGCCAATCGGTTTGCACAAATTCTTGCAGGTCTTATGACCTGAGCACATTTACAACTGATCTGTTTTGATTTTTATTTAGGGCATTTATAAAGCGCTCAGAACAGACTTAACTGTATAATGGTGCAGCTGATATCAGGTGCTTGTAACAGAAAGATGGTGCACAAACAACATCCCTATTGATAAATAAATATAGAGCCCCCTCCCCCCACAACCTTGTCTCCTTTATTTAAAAAGGAAGGTCTTAGCATCTCAAATGAAGGTTATACATAGGAATATAGTAGCAACAGGTGGCACATTAAGAATGCCTGGTCAATGAACATGCAATGCCTCCACAAAAGCATACACGATCGGCTTTATCAACATTTAAGTTCATATTGTTTACTAACCTCCTATCATCAAACAAAGGAACGCATCATAAACATATATTCAACTATGTTTTTTAAGCCAATTGCCAAGCGGATTGCAGTCTATTGAGAGGGTCTTTGAAGTAGCAGAGTTACTGATTTAGATCACATATTACTTTTGAGTCATATCTGCCCATAATCTGTATGTCTTTTTGTAAAGAAAGAGTACAATAATCCTCCCATCGCTAATTGCTCCTACAGAGCCTGGATCAATGTCACCCTCCAAAAGAAAACATGCATTGGCAATGCCAATAGTTTTGGCGTTTAGTGCTGTTATTTGCATTTTGTATTTTGCATTTATAGGTACCAGGGTGCAAGGAGAGGAGTACAACATTTCAACGTAGGATGTGATAAGGGGCAAAGGTGTGCAAGAGAAAGATAAGGAAGGAGAATACAACAAGGAAGCAAACAATTGGGAGAGGGAGCTATTGATGATAAGCAAGAGGAGAAATTAGTGAGAAAGGTTGAGAGGGAGAGCGTCAGAAATAAAGCAAGTGTGTGAGAGGAAGGATGAGAGAGGGTAGGATCGAGGTTGTAGAGAGAGTTGGCTCGGTGGTGGTAGAGAGAGTGGGAAAGGTTGGATGGCATAGAGAGAGTGGGGGTAGCAGATCCTGTCCTGCGCATTAGGTGACAACAGTAAACTTCACAGCATATAACACTCAACATTACCAATACTTTCTGCTCCACTAGCCAACAATGTAGGCACACTGCAAGAGGCTGAATAAACAATCTGTTGGAAATTCCAGCTCTCAGATTCCCCACAGCACTTAATGGGAACTTAGCCACTTGCACATGGTTAGTAAATGAACGCCCAATAGATGTGAACAGACAGGGTTCGATTAACAAAAGCATTTTACAATGGCACAATGCATTTGAAATAAGCATTGTAGATCAGGCTCACGATGTCATAAAAGGTCAATTGAATCACATTTTTGGACTATAGGATCCCCAACAACTACTTTCCCATGAGGCTCGGCTGGAAGCAAGCTAATTTTAAAAAGTCAATGTGAATTGGTAACAGACTGGTGCATTCTGGGAGCTGGGGTCTTATTAAACTACATTTCGGACAGTTGGTCTTAAACACTTGAAACCAACGATGTCTAAAAACAGGAATGGCATTTAAAAGCCTATGTGTTGTATTGAAATGGGTGGGTTTAACCCTGGGGTGAGAGGGTGGAAATGCCAGTTGACCAGCTACACGCGGTCTCTACTCAATCGCTGTCATGCAGGTTTTGTGATATTTACAGTGCCTGTATGAAGTAATTTCTGATCACATTAAATGCAAGACCATTGGCCCATACAATATGCCTTTGCCCTAACCCACTAAACACGCTAGAAAAGACCAAATGGTAACTGAACTCCTTCACTATGCCACTGACCATGCAAGATACCACCCTATAGTAGCCCCAACGCAGTTTGAACATTGGTGTCCTAATTAAAACCAAAACGACCTCTGAAAATACTACCCATGTCACACAGGAGTCATTTTAGAGAGTCTGGGCCAAAGAATACTGCAGAGCTGCAAGTTTTGAATCTACCAGTACGTGTCCCGTTTAAAATAATAATCGCCCAGGACCCAGCTTCTTACGTGGGTGTATCAAGCTCTCTAGTTGTCCCAGAACCAACATGCTTTCAGCCCAGCCGGAGACTGGGACTTTCCCAGCATGCCTCCCAGAAGAAGTGGTTGGACAAAGCAGCCTTTTCTTCCTCACAATGGTAGCCCATTTTAGGTTAATTTCCGCCTCAGAGGTGGAGAGGTCCACCCACCTGTTTATCTTCGGCCCGCTGGGCAGTAGGGGAGTCTCCTCATTACTGCAGCTCCAGACACCGCTGGAACAAGGTGACTCGTCCCCAGCTGCACTTTTATTTTTACGGAGTGAACTCGGCATCGGCTCGTGCAGATGAAGGAGAGGAAGCAGATGTTGCTGTACTTATAGTTCATGCCATGAATCACAGTGTCAGTTCTGATTACTCAGACATAACAGGCCATGGACTGTGCGTCCAAAGTCTGTTCATTGTAGTGGAACGAAGGAGACACCCTGATTTATTTTGCCACAAAATGCTCACTTACTCCTCGAAAATACTCTCATGTGTGGAACTCAAGGACAAATGGTTGTGAACATATTTACCCTCGAACTTTGCCAGTTGCTGGCAAGTCCTGATTTAAATTAATCTTTCCCCACATTTAAATGCCTTTTACTCCGAACAAGGCCTCAAGGTAAAGCCATCAGTAGGCAGCTTGCCTCTGCAATAAACTCCCTGCCAACGCGACCGCAGGAGTGAACACCCCTTTGCCAGCAGACAGGCACTGAAAGCACCGTCTCCAAAAGAGATCACTGCGCGGCTCATTGAAAGTCACATATACACGTGACATTTCTCCTGATTGGGAGAAAATATGTAAAATAAATCACTATTGGATTACACCCGCGTAGTACAACAGAAATGAACACTTTGTGCATTGGGAATTGTATGCCACAGCATTTCCAATTGTCATGTCAACCACAAAGACTGCTTCTTGAACCCCTTTCTTCTTGCAGCAATGTTTTGGCACTATTTGGTGGACCACGCCACCAAAAAGCACAAAACCAAATAAAAACAACCATTTGCCTTAAAACATTGTCTTCTAGAACTGTCTTCGTTGTAACTGCTAACATTTTACAAATAATTTTACAATATGAAAAACATGATAAATTCACTGTAAAACCATTATTCTGTCACACGCAATTAAGTTTAAAAGAAACTCTATTTTCTTTTCCTAAATGGACTTCTCTAAAAAACACTGCAATGTTAAAACGCTGTCTGCTATCCGTGATGTATTATTTTATCTTTTGCTATTGTTTATCTGACATTTGCAGGAAAGTAAGTGGCAACCATTTTGTATAGCTGAAATTCAGACTATTTGTCACCTAGGCAGGGTTCTTTATACATGCTCAACCCAGGGCTAGTATTAGACAAAGAGATTGGAAATCCACACTAAAGACAACACAGTTTTCTGTCGTTAGTCATGTGAATTAATCTAGAAGAATGTTTGTGCTCAAAGAGTCACAGGTAAAAAAGCATAAAGGAGTGTCTTAAGTGTATCAACATTTTTCATAATGCAGAAAGTAGTGGCTGGTACATTCTTAGTGACAAAACCTAAAACCTGAAGCCAATATTTTTCGTGAAAAATAAAAATTGAGTTTGAAAATCACATAGAGTATAAAATACAAAGGAACAAACAGAAGAAGTTGAGAACAAAGAAAACACATGGATTTAAATCAAACAATCATTAGTGTTCCTGTACAGTAGGCTTGTTACTACTTTGAAAGAGAATAGGGTACCTATTAGTATACTCGTGATTAGTTGTTTTTGTTTTTCAGTATTCTAAAGACATGATCAATGAATGATCATGTTTGTTGTCTGCCCTACAGAGGTCGGGCAGCCTCCTTGTGAATGCAGACACTCAACCTGGAGAATAGGCGTTCATGGGGGAGCCACAAGAAAGTGGCCCTTCAACGATATTCAGCAATCACAAACCAAAGGAAAATATGTGCTGATATTAAGCAACTCAAGCGTTCTTCAGTGCACCATCCCCTTGCTTTCTATGCAGCTCCACCTAGCATTTTGTTTAGCCTTCCCTTGCTTTCTATGCAGCTCCACATTGCTTTCTGTGCACCATCCCCTTGCTTTCTGTGCAGCTCCACCTTGCTTTTTGTTTACCCTCCCCTTACTTTCTATGCAGCTCCACATTGTTTTCTGTGCATCATCCCCTTGCTTTCTATGCAGCTCCACCTTGCTTCCTGTTCATCATCCCCTTGCTTTCTATGCAGTTCCACCTTGCTGTTACGCTCACCTGGTTCCCACAGGGGCGTCAATCGGACCCGGACAGCTGCGGTCTCCACCAACGTGATGCGTAGTGAAGAGATGACAGTCTGGACTGGCCCGCCTAATCTTGTCTGCTGGACTCGTAGAAGTATTCTCCTGCAAGGGGAGAAAGGGATTTAGCCACCCGTGGACTTTAGTGATGCCCCCCCAACAGTTCTCTTTCTCCCTACTAATCACCTCCGATATCCCCTTTTGGTAATCTCACCTTATGTTTTTAAATGATGAGCTCTCCATCCTGCCTGGCATGCAGGGGCGCGTAGATACCAGTTACTTCACTGGGTTGAAGTTACTGGAGGAGTTCCGGAGGAATATTTACTCCAGTGTCTATAAAGTTCAAAGAGTTCAATATGTCCGATGTTCACTCTTGTTCCATTCCCTCGTTAGGTTGCAGCTGGGTCCAAAAGAATATTGCCTGGAGGCAGCTGATGGGGTTCAGGTAAGAGTCTATATTACCAAACACTGTCCGGTAAAAGTTGCATGAGTTTAACTTGCTGTTTTCTCTCCCTTTATAGGTGCGGCATAGGAAGATGCGGCGAATTAAAGAATAATACCTCCGGTGGTAAAGCAGGTAAGCCTATGGTGGCAAAGAGATTGTCTTTCTCGGCTCACCTTGTTATTCCTTTTGTTTTCCCCCAGGTGCTGGATTTCGACGAAGAAAATGATGGAGGCAGCGCCAAGTCGAAAGATGCGGCGGACTGGTGATTATAACGCGGTGCTGAAATAATGTCCTTTCCAGGCTCCGGAATCAGGTAAGGAATCAAATAATGTATGTGATCTAACCTCTTCTCCTTTCTTTTCCTTTTGTCTAAGAGCTCCGGATTCGAGGCAGGCGTGGCCGAAGACTGGATGCTGACTTGCAGACACGGTGAGCGTCACGCTGCTGGATGCAGAATAATGCGAAGCATGGGCTGCTGTTCGGGCGTGGTTTAAATAGCCTGCAAAGTAGTCCCAGGTAAGAAGTTCCCCAGAACCACACCCGAGTGAAAAATAGTCCCTGTATTAAAATAGTCCCATCCAGGCCTCACGTTGGCTTGGACTCATTTGCAACATGGTCTGCATAAGGTAAGCAAAGTCTATGATTAGCCCCCAGCCGGGGCTGTTTGGGTTTTAATGAGTATCTGGATGCCTGCTCCCGGGGCTGATGGTCACGATCCGGATGCCCGGGGGTAGGCATTATAACACTTGCTTTCCGTTCACCATTCTCTTCCTTTCTATACAGCTCAGCCTTGCTTTCTGTTCAACATCTCCTTGTTTTCTATGCAGCTCCCCCTTGCTTCCTGTTCACCATCCCCTTGTTTTCTATGCAGTTCCACCCTGCTTTCTGTGCTCCATCTCCTTCTTTTCTATGCAGCTCCACCTTGCTTTCTGTGCACCCTGTCCTTGTTTTCTCTACAGCTCCACCTTGCTTTCTGTTCAACATATCCTTGTTTTCTATACAGCTCCACCTTGCTTTCTGTGCACCATCCCCAGGCTTTCTATGCAGCTCCACCTTGCTTTCGGTGCACCAGGCTTTCTATGCAGCTACACCTTGTTTTCTATGCACTATCCCTGGTTTCCTATGTAGCTCTACCTTGATCTCTGTGCACCATCCCCTGTCTTTCTATGCAGTTCCACCTTGCTTTCTATGCAGTTCCATCTAGCTCTCTGTGAACCATCGGCTACCTTTCTATGCAGCGCCACTTTCTTTATCTGCACCATCACCCTGCTCTCTATGCACCTTCTTTTCTGTGCACCAACCCCTTGCTTTCCATGAAGCCACGCCTTGATCTCTGTGCACTATCCCCCGGCTTTCTATGCAGCTCCACCTTGTTTTCTGTGCACTACCCATGGCTTTTTATGCAGTTCCACCTTGCTTTATATGTAGCGCCACCTTGCTCTCTGTGCACCATCCCCTTGCTCTATATGCAGCTCCACCCTGCTTTCTGTGCACCATCCCCTTGTATGTGCATTTTCTTGTCGGCAGATATGTTGACACATTATTGCCATTCTACGCACATTTTGCTTGTGCAAGGCAGACTTGCAGTACTGCTACCCATTCCAGCCGGTATCATGGAAAATTGCACTGATACTACCCTTGCTATACACGTTCTCAATTAAGGAAGGATACAACAGTGCTGCTGCATGCGTTGTGCCTTTTCTGTGTATGCATGTTTTGGTACTTTGTAATGCTGCTCTACACTATGCAGTGAAATATTATACACTGAATGACACTACATGTTGATGCAGGGTGAGATACTTTACAAAACTTACTCAGAATCAGTTAGGAGTAAGGCACTATAATACCCCACCAGTAGGACACATGCTGATTGATTAAGCAGTTATTCAGACTTAACATTTTAGAACGTTTTCCAACAATGTCATTTTGATGACTGCATAAGTCAACAATATCTGTGCAAAATGGTTTTAACAGATATATTGCACAGCCCCATGGTTTGACTACTACGGTATTAGCCCATACAATATTACTGCAGGTGTGTATTGCTTATGCATATGGACTATTATTTGGTATTAGAACATTACAATGGAAAAATCACAAACCCTAATCCTGGCCGTCGGGTAAACAAGAAAACAACAAGAAAGCACCAACATTTTGCACCACTTACAACCGGTTGTAAATCATCTAGCAATTATAAAAGAGGAACACTTTCACTAAAATATGAAACTGCACAGTAGAAGCAGTAAAAGCCTGTATTGCCTTTTGGAATATACATATTATTCTTGAGGTAGTGCTGCAGGAGAAGGAGGATGAGCTGGATTCCTAGAGACAGCCTTAGCAAAGGAGGATAAGGATAGTATCTCTGCGCCCACCCATCCACCACCCATTCACTCTACCCATCCACCCACCCAATCCTCACTCTCTCTAGCTCCACCCACAACCCAATCTCCACTCTCTCTACAAAATCCCCACTCTCTCTGCCCGATAAAACCCCCACTCTCTACCCCCACCCACTCAACCAATCCCCACACTGTCTAACCTCACCCAGCGACCCATTCCCCACTCCCTCTACCCTCACACACCCAATCCCCACTCTCTCTGCCCCACCCACACACCCACACACCCAATCCCCCCTCTCTCAACCCCAATAATCCCACCCAACCAATCCCCCTCTCTCTACAACCTAATCCTCCTCTTTCTACCTCCACCCACTCAACCAACCCCCACTCTCTCTACCCACACCCACCCTCCCACTCCCAACTCTCTCTACCATTGATTTTATTTTGTTGATGATAACAAAATTACCAACATCACATGCAATAGACCCTGATGGCACATGCAATTCCCTACTCAAGCTCTCCCCTCACAGTTGGGCCAATGTCCTTCATTCCCTACTTAGTGAAATAGGTTCTAGTGGAATAGTACCAGACTCATGGAAAGAGAGTACTATTCTTCCTGTGTACAAAAAAGATTGTTGAAAACTTCCATCAAATTATTGCATGCTGGACCTGTTAGATACTCCGGTGAAAATGTTTTCACATGTTTGTCTCAATGAGCTGAACCAATGGATCAATGATCACCAGATTTTACCATCTAACCAGACAGGCTTTCGGGCAAAATCAAGTACCAGCCACAATTTACTATGCTTGACCTTGACCATTGAATATGCTTGGGAAAGATGCAAACTTCCAGTGTATAGGGTATTCATTGATTTTAGCACTGCCTTTGACACGGTCATGAGGAATAAATAATTGAACATACTAGTGATATTGAATATTCCTCATGACCTGTTACACCCGAATCAGCTGCTTTACACAGATACTAAGGTTTGAGTGAGAACCAATGGTGAGGGCCAAATATCTGAGCCCTTTCTTACAGAGTGTGGAGTAAAACAGGGTTGCATCCTCGCTGCCATCTTGGCAGAGGAGCTAACACTAGTGGAAGCTCGCCCAGTAAAACTCTGTGTACTTAGATACAGCTGGTTAGGATTTGTGGGTGACCATTTTCTTTTGGATTACACTCCCAGAGGACTCCAAGGCCTACAGGATGCCCTGGGAGAGTGTTCCAATAGCAATGGTCTCTGCATAAATATTGAAAAAACAAAGATAGTAGCATTTCTAGGTAAAACAAAGAGTGAAAAGGCAACCACTCAAAAATGGAAACTTGATGAAAAAGAGGTTGAATGTGTAGAGTGTTACAAATACATGGGAATATTAATTGGCAACAAGCTGAGTTGGTCACAGCAATGGACAGCGAATAAGGCTAACTGCATGAGACACGCAAATACATTGAGCAATCTTATAGGAAAACAAGGGGGATGCTCCATTAAAACCATTCTGCTACTCTACTCCTCTAAAATAGTGCCCTGTATGATCTATAGAGTGAAAATATGGGGATTTAAATTCAATCAGAATTCATTAAACTCGAGGCCAAGATCTTGTGACTATTATTCAGGATGCCTAAGTTGTTGTCCAATGAATACATTCTAGTAGAGTTTGACCTCTTGAAAGTAACAGGAATAATTGAAAAAAAATGGTGATGTGATATGAGAAACTGAGACAGCTTGAAAATGGAACAATAATGGGGGAACTCATGACTGCCTTTATGGGAATCGATAATCACGCAAAATTTGCTACACTTGGACGGCTACATGAAATAAATAGTAGCTGGATAGAAAAAGTGTCTGAGTTGATAATCGCTGTACACAGATGATGCTAAAAAAGAGAACAACAGAAAAAATAAAAAATCAACATCAAGAAAATGATATGGTCAAATTAGCATCTAATGTCAATAGTGGCCCCTTTATCTCATAATGGATGGACCAAACCACAAAGCTGAAATACATTGATGCTCACCCTAATAGCACCAACATACGCAACTAATTGCTATTTAAATTCAACTGCTCTGAAGTCCAGGAGACAGTAGATGCAAAGATGAGAATACCGCGTGATGAGCGATATTGCCGTTTGTGTGGGGAGATCACTATTGAAAGGGACAAGTACATTTTATGTGATTGCCATAGCCTAATTGTATTGAGAGCAAATTCTATCCGTGCATATTCAAATACGCTAGTTGATGAAACCCAATGTTCACTTTGGGTCCGATTGATGGAAGGTAATGATGCAAATTTAATACATCACATGATGACATTTTATGTAGAATGTATGAAGATTTTAGAAGAATTAACTAATGAATAATGTGAATCAGTTTAATGACTAGGTTGTATTTTTATCAATAATGAATTGTAATGATAGATGTTTTGTAACAGTCCTGGACCCATGAATGTATTATGATGTTTCTAAATTGTGTGTTTTATACAACGTCAATGTTGGCTATATGTATAATAAAACAAAAATACAAAAAGTAAAAGACCATATGTAAAGCAGGCTTGGTCCCACCCCAAAAGGGGCAGTCCAGCCCGAAATGCTTGCTCACATCCCTTATGCACAAGACCACAAGCATCCCCAGACATATTTTGGCCTTAATGGCTCTCATCAGTGAGGAGTAACTTGGGCATCTGGGCCCAGCAAGCACGGGACCCATGTGTGGGCCCCCCCATCCCACTCGGGGTGACAAAACAAAACTAAGGAGGTCATGGTGGGAAGGTTTTGGATGAATCTTAACCTCTGATTTTTCTCTGGGCAACCCTCCAGGCCATCATTCTTTGCTTGCTAAGCCATTACGAAAGGGGAATGACCATATAAATAAAATATCATATCATATATGCAAAAGGGGCAGTCCAGCACAAACTACTTGGTCACATCCCTTCTGCACCAGACCACAAGTATCCCCAGACATGTTTCAGCCTTGATGGTGCTCATCAGTGAGGAGTAGCTTGGCTCTCTAGGCCCAGCAGGCATGGGACACACGTCTGAGCATACCTGTCGCACTCGGGTGTCAAACCAAAACAAAAGAGGTGATGGTTGTAAGGTTTAGATTGAATCTTAACTTCTGGCATTGCTCTGGGCAACCCTCCAGACCATTGTTCTTCATCTGCCAAGCCATTACAAAAGGGGAAAAAACATGCAAATCAGGCTTGGTCCAACCCCAAAAGTGTCAGTCCAGCCGGAACTGCTAGGTCACATCCCTTCTGCATGAGACCACAAGCATCCCCAGACATGTTTGGCCTAATTGGGCCTCATCAATGAGGAGTAGCTTGGGTCTCTAGTTCCAGCAGGCATGGGACACACGTCTGAGCATACCTGTCGCACTTGGGGTGACAAAGCAAACCAAAAGAGGTGAGGGCTGGAAGGTTTAGAATGGGTCTTAACCTCTGGCATCGCTCTGAGCAACACTCCAGACCATCGTTCTTCACCTGCCATGCCGTTACAAAGGGATTACAAAGGGGGAAATACACCATGCAAATTAGGCTTGGTCCCACCCCAAAAGGGGCCGTCCAACCCAGAACTAGGCAGCTTATCCTTTCCAACAGCACTCTATATATTCTTATGTGCCCCGAGCTGAGGAAACAAATGCTAGACAGTACAAACAGTGTGGAGCATTGCATTCTGTATTCAGCAGACCCATCACGCAAGGGACCTACATTTACAGTATGGAAAGGTCATTACTGTGAGCACAAGTGCTGTGACAGCCAGCCTTGTATGCACATCTACAATAAGCAAGGGATACATGTTCAGCACTCCCAGAGACATTGGCTCTATACATGTATGAGATAAGGACATGCTGATTCGGTCAGCAGCCACCCATCCGGGTGCATGCAGGGCATTGCAAGTGATGGGCCTTAAAGAAATTTGCAATTTTGTGGTGGGAATGGTAAACAGAATAGAAACATGTATACTGTGCGTGAACATTGCTATTCTGGTCACTACATGGCAAGCAGTGGACTGAGAAGTCTGTATATTACGTGCTCTTACCTGTACACCCTACCTTCATTATGTCACAAAAGGGCAAAGCATGTGAATACCACAGTAGTTTACCATTTGACAAGACTAGATGTAGACATTTAGTTGTGTTATATTAATCTTACAGACCAGTCTAGGTGCTTCCCATAGAGTGACAGCAGACAGTTTATGAGAGAAACCAGACATTAGCATTTAAACCAAAATGCCTCATTCCAACCTTCTCCCACATGTTTTCAGTTGGCAGACAGCTTATGTTCTTATCACTTCCTCAAAAAGACTGTTTTCGACATAAACGAAAGCAATAATTATCTCTAGTGCACTCAACTGTAGAACACACTGCCTTCTCCAAATCATGTGCAGGAGAGATCTGAAAACACTCTGGTCACTACATGGCTACACTAGAAGAACATTTCTGAGTGCATTCCTCCTTTGCTCAATCACGTGCAAGTAGCAACATGTCGCTGCTAATGAAGGCCTCCACATATGTGCTCCTTAGCTGACCAATATGTTCCTTATTCTCATTTTAGGGTTGTTAGTGGTTGTCAGAGAAAATGTAGCTCAGATAATGGTCTACAATGAAGTGTAGTGAAAGAAACCTCTCTGAAAGATCGAGAGAGGCACCCATAAAAAAAAAAAGCTCTTTAGTATTTTGCCACCAAAGAAGTCAGCAGAATGCACTTGTGTATTCTAGAAAACTGTATTAAATTTCAATGATGTTCTTACTATTTATTTTGCTTAACCAAAATAATGTAAAATTGACTATAGAAAAGGCAGCTTTTAAAATTCAAATAAAAAATTAAAAATAGTGTTCAGTCTTGCATGTGCTTCACAATGAATCACACTGTGTATTATTTAACTCAAAATGCAACATGCTTGGACAAGTAAACTGGGTTCTCTTCACTCAATTTGAAGGTTAAAGTCATGAGACACGATTGTGAGTTAATCCTTTGTTATAGTGTTCATGTACGATTTGTCAGCTTAAATACTGTTTTAACCAGTATCTATCTAATGAAAGTCACAAGACAAACCATGATGGCATTGATTTGGAAATTGAAAATCGTTGAGCTTTCTAGTTCAGTAAAATGGAAAGAACCCATTTCTCATGCATCAACAGTGGCATCTGCATGCTGAATTTTGCATCTTCTTCATTAACAAATTGAAGAAAATGTCATTTGTGTACCATAGAAATAAAGATATGCATAATTTAAAAAAAATCATATCGGGAAAAATGTATCTCTGAAAAAATACTTCACACAGGGACAGACAGGCTGTGTGATCATGCACATAATCTACAGAATTTGAAGATGTATGCTGTACACATTTAATTCCAAAGTTATATAAAAACAAAATAGAAATGTCTCTCCATAAGTTAGGAGTAAGGCGTGAGTTTCACCTCGCCCACCCTTCTAAATCACAGGACTGGTGAAGCCACACCTCTGTCACATGCTCTGGGGCGAAGGGGTAACGAAGATATAACAGCATGTGCACATGGAGGAGAATTCATTGATATCAATATGGGAAGATGAACATTGAGGTTTTTCTGGTTACAACTGGAGAGAGACGGCTGGGGAGAACTGAGACATGGAGGCTAATTGGCAGAATGGAGAGATTAACAGGCCTGGGTCCCGAGCAACTAGCAGAGCTGACAGAGGATCCAAGCTGATTTTCCCAAAATGAGAAGCCTAATTTGAAAAGGTAAATAAAAACCCAATGTAACCACAAATTGACCCTACACTATCCATGATAAAATCCGGGAATCAAAGGGGCAGGGAAAACCTAATATGACAAAGGTTCAGGTGTAGTGTTAGATATACTGTGTTGTGTCTTGCATTTACATCGAATATAAAGTGAGTGCCAAGGAAATGCAATTTTCTTAAAATCAAATGCATTTTTTAATTGAGGCACAATTTAAAACTGAATGTATTTTTGTGCAACTTAATTGTTGACTGTTTTTGTAAGATTAAGCACCATTAAATACAATCCCTGTCTAATGCTGACACAGAATCACACTAGCCATAATGTTGTGGTGACACACTATCATCTAAAATGATTTCATGCAATAAGCATAAGAGAGAGGGGCGAGAGTGCACAGCTTCCTTTCTTAATGGTGTATTTCGTTTCCAATGGAATGTTATTTTGTAAATAAATATGTTAATGGGGTGCAGCCCACTATCATGTGCCACCGTGTTGGGCACAGAAAATGAACATGAAGAAAGAGAGACCGAGGCAAAAGTGCCTTCGGTGTGGGCCGCACACCCTTGATTCCCACTAAGGGTTATCGATCTTTTTTATGATCGTGCGGACAGCACGCGTGAGTTGCATACTGGCACACAGGTTAGTGAAACGTTTAACTAGCCACAGGTCTTCTCACACAATATAGCACGACAATTAACACCTTGGCACAATAAGCACACGCCGCCTAGCTTTACCTCTTAGCACCATAGTCACCTAAAAGGCTCAATTGGTAATTCTAGTACGCAGTTGATCAGTCCCATTAATTGTTTGAATTATAGAGAAATAGCATTATCTGTGCAAATATTGTATATTTACTGTCTACAATCATACATGCCCACTTGTTTGTTTTTTCTCCTTTCTCCAATTTTATTATTTTTTGGTTAAATATTTGTTTGTCCTTGTGGGTGCCCTGTTTGTTTATTATGTTTGTTTATTATGATCGTTTTGGTTATTAATTTTTGAATATCTGGTTGTTACACATGATGTACGGAACAATTATGAATTTAACATTGTAAACTTTCTAAATCTACCTATAATGCATTATTATGTGTGTAGTACTAACCTGGCTCTGACGAAGGATACAATCCGAAATGCATTAGCCAGATGGGTTTTCTGCTTTGCCTCAACTGAGATAATTAGCTTTTTTTGGTGAAGTTTAACCAATTAAGCACAATTTTTTATGAGCTTTATAAACATAGCAATTGAAAAATTAAAAAATGTACACATCTGTGAATTACGATTGAAGTTGGAGTTTATTAACTGAATAACGATCATAAAAAAGATCGATAACCCTTAGTGGGAATCAAGGGTGTGCGGCCCACACCGAAGGCACTTTTGCCTCGGTCTCTCTTTCTTCATGCAATAAGCAGCCATTACATGAAACACACTTTCATGTAATGTGATAGTATGAAAAAAACACCCATTGTGAGTCTAGTGATAAATGATATATTTGCAAACCCCCAAATTAGTACAGAGCAGTCATCCTATTGTTAGAAAATTGTGCAAAGTGTTAAACCCTTGCAGTCCCTTATCTTGAAAAGCACAGGCAGACTTATGTGTAATGTGATAGGGCAAGGATGCTGTAAAATTGTACGTGTTTACTGGAGAAGGTTACATCTCCAGCCCAAACTTGTTGAGCCAAAGGAAATCCCAATAGGAATAGATTGAAAGCAGTGCAAAAATATTTAAGTGACACACACACACAAATACAATGAAAGTTATCTACGCATGTTCAGAGAAAGCTGCACAAACATATTCTGGAAAGGATGCAAACACATCTGTTCAGAGAAGAGGGCACTATTCTGAGAACATTATCTTTCTAATTCAAACTGCCCATTGTCTACATTTAAATGATTTAAACATAGCCCATACATGCACAACCCCACACCTATACATGGGAGCCAAATAGAGTGCATGTTTGTTTATAAATACTGGTAGTTTTTCTATGGTACCATATTCGTTTTGATACTGAAGAAAATCAAATGCTTTTGAATTTCTTTCATATAAGTAAATGCATATGCTGGCCGAATAGCAGCAACATTATCATGGAAAGTAAATTGGGTTGTCTAGAGAGAAGTAAACATAGAAAGAGTGTATTTAAAATGAATAGTATCTTTTAGAGTATAATGTATATATAGAGTTGAGAGTGGAAATTATGCTTGCATGAGAATCAGAAGTGAGATTCACGTAGGCTGGGACAATGTGTATTGTTGATTAATTATTTATGAGTCCATAACATGGTAAAGATTCCTTCGGTGTAGAACTGGAGACCACCTATGTTTAAGTCCTTTAAATATATTTTGAGTTTTGAAAAACACACTGGAGCCCATTTTGCTCCTAATCGTAATTTGACGGTGGAGAGTTGTTATGTTAGCACTGCAACATAAATGTTTCCCTGCTGCCAAATGTTTTCTTTTGCATGTTGAAGTGCAAATGTGCAGGGCAAAAGGCAGTGTACATATGCCACCTTTTGCCATGCATATTTGCACTAAACCATGCAAAGTGAGTAAACACTACCTGGCATGCTTGCATGCTTGTTTACATTTATTTGTGAGCGCATGGCAAGCAGCGCTCGTAAGTACAATGAAACGGTGGCCGGCATGCTTGTTTCGGACAGTGTTACATTTTCATTGTGAACACTGCTTATCATACACAACTGGTAAGCAGTGTTCACAGTTACTGTTAAACTCTGTCGCATGTCGGGCAGCATTTCATTATAATTATACATGCAGACTGCCATGCATGCATCGCAGGCAGCATGTCTAAGGGATCCCCATGGGGTCCGCTGCTTCCTGCTGTTTCATGGAGCAGAAGAACTTCATAGGAATCTCCAGCTTTTGCGCTTGCATGAAAATCCATGCTGGTGTGAATGCTGGAGCATTTGCATGGTGGAGAGGAAGGAAGGCGGCGGAAATACAAGTTGTGTTCCTCCCCTCCTCTAAGCCATACAAATGATTGAAAATGTGGCAGGGCATGAAACAAAGCCAGTAAACCCTTACTCATGGCTATTACGCCTTCCATTCACGTTACACCACAATAGAACATAAGCTTCAGTTTCTGTTTATCTTGCCCAGAATTGTGGGGTGGGAATGTATATCAGGTGGCATGAAATCAGTCGTGCCACCATAGTTGAACCTTCAAATAAATCTACCAATATATATTTCTACATCTGTTAAAATTGTACATTTTCAGTTTGCAGAGAGATTACTAGAGGGATGTATTTATATTCTGTCCATAATTTATAATAAACATGTTAATTAGAACTAAAATGAGTATGTACACAGTATGCTCTTCACATGATGAATAGCATACTGTGCTATTATGCACATTTGGTTGTTCATGTTAACATCTTGTATGACAGTGTTTGGGCCGAACAATCTTACATTTTACCTGATGATGTTTTTGCAATGTTGATTATGGCACACTTTTTTCAATATACACCTAACACTATAAAAACACCCTTTCAATGAAAGGAAAATCATTGTTCAAATCATGAATACATTATACTGTGGCAGGTGTGCAGAAGAGAGTTTCCGTTTGCAGATCCTGGGGAGTTTGTCCATGTTGCCTACTCGGAGTCCAATTTGGGATAAAAGTAGGGACTAAAACCGATAGTCCTGCATCATCTGTAATACTGAATGCATCACTGCACACCTGCACGTGAGCCTGCACCTTCTAATATGGGTTTTCCCTACTTTTCATTGGAATTCCCATTTCCCATTATGGAAGAATGAGCAAGTACAAACAGGCTCCTGCTGGACCCCAAGAGAGACATTCAAAGTGGTCATGATGAGTAATGCTGGCTGAACAAAATCAGGCATTCTCCGAATCACACGAAGTTTGGTTGGTTGATGTCCTGCAAACTTTTAAAACTTTTCTGGAGGTTTATCTGGAATAATTCAAAGTCACCTAGGATTAAAACAATAGGACACAGCAAGGGAGGGCACACTGCCCAGGCCCCAAAGAGCACTACAGCATGCCCCACTGCCCTACCGGAGCCCTGGCAGGACACCGAAGGATAGTGAAACATCTTAAGCATCTTTTTTTGCTTCCATTTCCAGCACTGTGTGACGGAAACAGAAGAACATTTGAACCCAGTCTTAGGGTGCGGCAAGGGAAGCATTGGGAGAGCCCCTTTGGAAGGGGGCACTGGTTTTTATTTTTTTATTTTTATTTTTTATTTTTAATTTACTTGTATTTAATCATTTATGATTTTTTACAAGATTGTCATACAAAAATAATTGTATACAATAATTCAAAATATATACAATTTTTCATGAAATTAGAATTCATCAAGTATCCATTCATATTATTTGAATCATATAATATTTAACTTTAAAAAATTAATCATCTGTTATCATAGGCAAACAAACATTATTCATGAAATTGACAGAGGCAATAAGTATACTCATGTTAGGTGAGTTTAGTAGACAAGACCATCTCAGGTTAGGTTGGATATTAGCAACAGTGGATAAATGTCTTTTAAACATGTTGTTTCTTATTGAGCATAATGCAGGGCACTCAACAATTAAGTGCTCTAAAGTTTCCTTTTGAAGCAGATTGTTACAAAATCTACAACGATTATCTGATTCGGCTAGTTGCCTACGCTGTGCCAAGATGTCTCGTGTAGGCCACAAGTTGAAACGCAATTTCATAATCGCCATACGAACAAGTGGAGAGGGCGATTTAATCAAATAATTTGCCATAATTCCCAGTTTTTTGTCAGGGAAGATGAGGATGTTAAAATTTTTATAACCTAAACAGATCTCTCGGTTAGTCAGCCAATCTTTTAGAAAAAAATTTGTCTTCGCTCGTTCAGGATTTTGAACTAAGGTCTCAACATCTATATCCGCTGCAGCCAAAATTTGATACACATAGTTGGTCCATCTTATAACAAAGTTATGATTAGATGAGAATAAGTAGTTGGACAGAGTAGCTATAACAGTATCCGTAGCTATGTTTACTAAGCATTTTCTGAATAGTGCACAAAGTTGCCAATGGTATTTGGCGCGGAGAGACGTAAGGCCCAATTCGTATCTGATACATGAGACTGGGGTTGATTGAGGCAAATGCAATAGGCATCTCCAATATTTAGCTTCCAATCTATCAAAATTTTTAGCATCGATGATATCTCGTGTTTCCAAACCATAAAGCAGTGTAGGTGTCACTTTTTGTAGCCAATAGCATAAAACAGGCATGATGGAAAATTTGCCGTATTTGTGAAGAGTTATTTTTGATTGCGAGGTAGCAACCGTCAATTTATTTTGCTGAGACAGTTGGTGTTCAGTGGTTGTTGAATTTGATTCAAACTGCGTTCCCAGATATTTATAATTGGATACAATATCTAGAATAATATCTTTGACCATCCATACAAACTTAAAACTTGGTGAGCGTCTTGGTATATCCACTAGTATCTGGGATTTTTTGATATTCATAGAGAGCTCATTTTCTTCAAAATAAATTGAAAGCGCAGATATCAATTTCTGGAGACCTATAGGTGTTCTAGATATTAAAACTAAATCGTCGGCATACCACAGTGCTTGTATCACTGTGCCATTCATTTTAGGTGAATCTGTTGAGATTGAGGAAAATACTTGACAGACATCATAAATGAAGAAATTGAAGAGCGGCGAGGCCAAAATACATCCTTGTTTCAATCCTCTAGATGTTTCTATTATTGTCGATAGCAAGCCGATGGTAGATAATCGAACTCGGATAGACGTGTTTGAATGTAAGGCATATATTATGTCTACTATATCTTGTGGACAATTATCTCTACTTAGCTTTTGAAATAGTTTTATACGGGAGACAGAGTCGAATGCTGCATTTAAATCGATGAAGACAAAGAATAAAGGGGTTTTGGTATAACGTGCTTGCATTTTTAGTGAGTTAAGAGTCATAAGATTGATTGACATCCCTAACCCACGAACAAAACCAGTTTGATGTGGGTCTCGTCGTTTATTTTCTTTTGTCCAATTATTAAATGCTGATAGAACTAATCGAGTGAAGATTTTTCCTGGTGCATCTAATAACGCTATCGGACGATAGTTTGATGGTGTACTTCGGTCTCCTTTTTTGAATATCGGAACTATAATGGAAGTGCGCCATGAGTTTGGTATTTTCTGGGTGTGCAAAACCTGACTAAAGATGGTATTCAAAATTTTTGCCCAGAACCGTGGAAATTGTTTTAGCATAAAATTGCTAATGCTGTCAGGGCCTGCTGCTCTAGATGATGAGGATTTGATGATAAGTGCCTCAATGATTTCTTCTGAACATTCTAGGCTCCAGGTTGATGATCCCTGACGTTTATATTCATATGTTTGGAAGGATCCATCCATGTATAATTTCGAAAAATGCAATATCCATTGGTTCTCAGAAACGCCATTTAATTGAGTTATTTGGTTGGTTAGATTTGATGTCAAATTAAGTAAATGCCAGATTTGAGCAGAGTTCTTGTTCCGTGTGGCTGCCAAGAAAGTTTCCCCATCTTGTTGAAACATCTGTTCTCTGTGAGAGCGCAACCAATATTTGTAGCGTGATTTTAGCGCTTTATACCTAATGATCTTTTCTGGCCAAGGAAGCCGGTTTGCAGATCTTAATTCTTTGTGTAGATCTTTTTTTTTTTGAGACACCAAATGATCGTATGTATGAATTCGGGCCTTAACAGATGGAATAAAAAAGGTTTTGTAGGCAGACAGCAGTTCTACATATGATGTTGCAGTTTGTAACTCGAACTGTCGTAGCAGCTTATTATTTAGGTCTACAAGTCGCGGAGGATTCCACTTAAGTCGAGATTTAGCCTGATTAACAGTTAACTCTTGAGACATCCATAGGGAACTAGTGTCTGCTTCACTTTTATCTCTTGACCAAGTAAGTAAGAGTATGTGGTGATCACTGCAAGTTTGCTTCACTATCTTGAGTTCTTTTGCTGTCATGAATTTCTTGTTAGACAAGTAGAGATAATCAATGGTGCTTGCCGAGGAACCTCTTTGCCACGTAGCTTGCGCAGGGATATCTCCAGGGAGAGATCCATTGGTCATTCGCATGCCAAATTGTTCCATAAAGTTGTTCCATTTATGGAGTTCTCGTTTTTTCTTCACAACGTTGCATTTAAAGGCGTCTAGATTAAGATCTCCTGCTAATACAATATCTGTTATTTCTTTTGCTTTGGCAATGAGTTCAAACATCTTCGCGAAGGTTTTATAAAAGCAATCGTCCGTAATTGCCGCTGGATTTCTGTAAATATTAATCAGTGCCAGTGTTTCTTGGTCATATGACACTTTCACCATTTGTATATGCTTATTTGGGTTATCCCATGGTTGAAGTGTCATTTTGGATCCCAGTTTGACGGCAACCATAAGCCCAGCCATCGGACGTCCCTTTTGCGCTGTGATAGCTGGGTTAATTGCAATGTCATGATTGTCCCATACTGGGGTCGTTGATATCCAAGTTTCTTGTAACATTATGATATCCGCGTCTTCTAAGGTTTGGTTATGATTTGTGAGTAAGTGTGAATATCCTCTCGAATTCCAACTTAATAATTTTATAGGTTTGAGTTTTCTCTCCAAAACTTCTTGTAACAATGATGGTTATAAATGAGAGGCAGGATGATGTTCACTCTCGCAGACAGTTAGGTTGCAACTAGAACACTGACACCCGGCATTTTTGGATTTAATAAAGACTGGATCTTCATTATTGATGTTTGCATTTTTTCTTTCCGGGTCTTGTGCTAGCAGAAAGCCCATCGAGAAGAGCTTTAATCTAACTTGCCACAATGAATTCATGACGAGCCCTGATTTTATCCATAATCGAACTATTCCCAAGTTTGAATCACAAATAAATTCGACCTGATCTATGTCTGATGACGATAGATCGCCTAGCTCCGGCACATCACTAAAGATGTTAAGTACGCTGGCGCGTGACAGATCATATTGTGGATATGGGGCAGCTCTACATTTTAAGATTAGAGTATGGTAGATTGCAAATTTCTTTTTACCCTGTTGCTCCATTTCATGTGACTTCGTTGCAGGGTCTTTGGGATTAGAAAGATTCCTATGACTTAATTCACTTGTCATTTTATTTAATTTTTCGGATTGTTTATTATTACTCCGTAATGCCGGTAGCTCGGCAAAAGTAACTCTTCCTTGATTTTGAGATGTGGGCCTTGGATTGTTTATAGCCAAGTCCATGCGAGTCGCTAAATATGTTTCAATTATTAGTTTGATCTTGTCATCTTGTTCATCGCTGGGACTGGCTGTATTGGCAGTTTTTAATCCGTTTAACGTTTCTGGAGACTTTATAGATATTTGTATTCCATTTTCAGGTGGATTCAAGCAGGTATTTTCTGTGTCATATACATTTTGCTGGTTTTGATTTGAAATAGGTTGCACGTTTATATTCTGTGAGTATACTTTAAATGGATTTTGATGGCCTTGATTTAAGATGGGCTCCGCATTTATTTTCTGCGTGCATACATTAAATTCCATGTCTTTTAGTTCGTGCGTTCGACGAAGAATATATGAGTCAACTGCTGCTTTTAGTTGATCAACTTGAGACATGTCTGTCATTGATTGGGTTGATGGTTGATATGCTGCGGTTTGGGGCGCTGTGTTAGGCCTTAAATCAACATTATGTGCAGGTTGTGCATTCCTTTGACCCTGTACAGGTTGAGAAACTTTGTCCAAGACTGATACCAATTGACTCAATGGAGATTGATGTATTGATGGTATAGGCTGTTTTAGGATTGATGTTCCATTCATTGTCATTTGGCCTGAAGTTGGATTGTCCCCAGATTTCTGAATTATAGTTGGGACGACTGGAGTTCTGCACATTGTCACTTGGCCTGTATTCTGATTATCTACAGGTTTCACTGTTGTAGTTAAGTCGACCACTTGTGGTTGTTCATAGCGGTTAGTTAATTTGTTATTTCGTTTTACTAAATGAAATGGTTTCGACATCAAATGTGCAGCTCGTCCTCTTTTTCTTAGATGCTTATTGAACAGGTCATATTGAGTTGTATTAATTTGTTGTTTTGTGCGTTTAGGAGATTGATCCACACTGATCCATGAGGAATTTTGCTGAGTGTTTTCCTGACCCTCCTCTTCGATGGGACAGATTATATGTTCAAAGGCAGGAAGACTTGCATGTGATGATGCTGGAATAGTTATAATTTCGACATTTTTTGATAAATCGTTGTTAGCTTCTTCATGTTGGCAAGCATTCACTATATTAGTTGGATATGATTGGATCCAAACCGAGATCTGATCTATTTTACTTGATTGTGAATTGATTTTGCATTCAAGAGATTCATATAATTTGAACAAACTTTGGATTGTTTGGTTTACTGCCGCGAGGGTAACTTCCAGTAGACCTGCCTTGGTATTGACCCTTTCTTTTTCTCTGGATGATTCTCGTTGTCGAGGGGTTGGCAGTATATATGAGACAGCTTCAGAGATTGTGGAGTCCATAGAACAACGTTGATGATAATCAATTGGTAGCCTATTAGATGATAGGTTATCTTTTGTAGCCGATGTATGTTGTGGATTTTCAGGAAAAACATCTTCACTGTTCTCCTCAATTTCATCCTCTTGATTTTCTGTTATTTGATTTAATTGTGTTTTCGCAGTTTTATTTCGCTCTGATTGATTTATAGCTTGAATCATAGTATTATCTGATATTGGTAAGTTTTGAGGAGTTTGTGGCTCAGAATTAGCAAGGGCATTTCGTGTGGCTGACGACGTAACAGACAGTATTGATAGTCTTGTATCCAAGTTATTTTCATTATCATGTGCTGGTAGACTTTCTACAGACATTGGATCTGCAGACTGAGTCAATGATTCATCTTGCACAAGTTGCACTGCCTGGGTAAGTAATTCAGTAGAGGGACTATTATTTGTCACATCTTTGGATTGAGTAGCGGATAAAACCAATAATGGTACAATGTTTTTTACAACAGGGCAAAAATCTCTAATGTCTTTACTGGCAAGCTGAGTTTTTGCACGTGTTTTTGCACGCGGGGTCAAAGTAATAGACGTAGAAGATGACGTTTTTTTGAGACTACTTTTTAGTCTTGAAGAGATCCCATCTGATGCGGAATTGACGTTTAACACTGCTGGGGGTAAATTGATGTTACACGATTGAGGAATGGAGCTCATATTTAATTTCTAAAAGTAGGCATTTTAAAAATATGAGGTTTCAATAAAAGAAGCACCTAACTATGTAAGATTAGAATTGGAATGTTAAGTGTTGACTTTTTTTTTTTTTGTTTTTTTTTTAAAAAAAAAGACGTTTGTGAATATACATATAGAAAAAGAATACACTGATTACCTGCACGTACACCGTAATGAAATGGTCTTGCAGTTTGTGTATGACTTGGTTGGATATTCTAGAGGGATCAAAGAGAAAGTTATCTCCGCAGTCTCCCTCCGGGCACCACCAGCGCCTAACAGCCGCACAACAGTCGGCACCCTTCACCCCTGTCGGGCTTAACGCCGCAAGGGTGGCTCGAGCATGGTTTTAAGCTCGGGTGGAATCACGTGATTGGTCACGTGCAGGCAATCGGGCCCGCCTCCTCCAGGAAGCAGGGCGTCAGAAAGGGAGGAGAAACACTTCTCCAGCAAGAGCAGGCTTGCAGTGCTGTGAAAAGGCAGCGATCAGGGAAGCGTCCAGGAATCACACGCTCTCCTTTACACTGTGTGCCGCTCAGGCGGCTCGAGTGTGGTTTTAAGCTCGGGTGGAATCACGTGATTGGTCACGTGCAGGCAATCGGGCCCGCCTCCTCCAGGAAGCAGGGCGTCAGAAAGGGAGGAGAAACACTTCTCCAGCAAGAGCAGGCTCGCAGTGCTGTGAAAAGGCAGCGATCAGGGAAGCGTCCAGGAATCACACGCTCTCCTTTACACTGTGTCACTGTGGTTTGCAATCAGAAAAGCGAACCCCTTGTACACAGACACCTTGCATACCCTGATGGAGTGGCTGGTGAAGCTGTTGCTCTGTGAGACTATAACGTGCAGCGTGCCACAAGACGGCAATTTGCGGTAGTATCCAGCAGAGGTGTTGCTAGGGGGGGAGGGGCTAAGGGGGCTATAGCCCCGGATCTTTTGGTTGGACCCCCAGATAGAATCTCAGGAGCTACAACCAAAAGGCTAGCTAGCCCCCAGTCCCGACAGTTCCGACATTAGCGTAGCCCCGGGTCTTTTTCAGACCTAGCAACACCCCTGGTATCCAGCCTCGCCAATGTGTTGCATTTGCAAATGCACGAACGGCACCTGCATCCAGATTCCACTCAACATCCTAAAATAAAAATATTTTGATAGAGTATCTAAATTAATGAAAGATTTACAAGTACTCTTCATTAGTGCCAGCCTGATGTCAACCCCCAGGCTTTGTTTACATGCTAATGGAGAAATCACAGCTCCCTCTTTCCAGCATTTTTCTTTCTCATGTTGTCTACACATTATGAAAAAGGTGTGAATTTTGACATGGGTGTTGTGGCATGTATCAATTTACAGAATGCCAATTTCTAATAAATGGATTGTGCCGAAAACAGCTATTTGAAGAATTTAAAAGAGAAAGGACCTTCTGGTCCGCGAGCTGTTGCATGGTGAAAATAAGCTGATTACGTTTTATACATGTTGACTTCTTTCCAAACTGATTTCTGTTAAAAACGATAATGCCAGGAGGTTGAGTTCCCAGCTTCTGATCACTCCTCGCCTTTTGGGTTTCGTGTGTACGCCCACAGAAGCTAAAACTGTAAGCGCTGTTGCGTATTTAGCAGTGCGCAGCTCTGAGTAATTCAAGCTAACACTAGGCCGCCTTTGCTTTCCCTAACGCTGTCTGGACGGGGTTTGGGAGGAGCTGGCAGGCACTGAAAGGTTACCCCTGCCCGTGGAATAGAGAAGGCACCAATCCAACAGCAGGTCCAACTCTAGGATAACACAGAATCCCCTGATTTATACAAATACAGCCATTGTATAATGTAGACGGAAACCACCTTTAAAAAATATTGTGAATCATATCCGACTTTGATTGTTGGTATGACACCGTGACCCATCTAAATGCTTGGGCATATGAAGTAAATCAGGGCAAGAGACAGGGGTCACCTACTAAACAACAGACTTACACCTTACCGGTGAACCCCTTCTGCAGGATCATAATAAACAGTACAAATTGCATTTTATCTATGTGCTGTAATAAGCAGCATTATTATTAATTAATGGCCCGTAGGCAGATGAAAGGCCAATTTTGTTGATTTGGCTTTTTAACCTTTAAAGGCACTTTGCGATTGGAACCAATTTTGATCACTTGCAAAAGTGTCTTTGATAGTAGCAGCCAAAGAAATATGCTTTGATACAAGTCTAGTTTTGTCATAGCAACAGTCCATTGTCTCTCTTAAATACCAGGGAGCTGGCTGTTGGCAAAACCTTGCCATTGCCCCTTACCAGCATAGACCTGGTAAATTGGTGCTGTCAGCGGAACCTATGGAGGTGCCGTGCAGCAGCACTGTGGGTGTGGGCATAATAGGTCAGCAATTATTTGCTCGCCTGAGATATCTGTAATCAGGCTGCTGGACACAAATTACCAAAGTATAGTCGGCCCCGCTGGCTTTCAATCCCAGGTTCTGTAGGTAGAATGCAGATGTGTTCAGCGTGATATTACTCATGTAGTAGTAATCTGTGCACTCATGCCTGACGCAACACATTTGCTTACGTAAGGTGTAATAGGTGCTTTAGCAAAATAATGCTGGAGGCCAAGGCAATTCCAAATTCAATCCTAAGTGGTCCGGGCATTCAATGTAAGCCTTTGCAAACATAGTCAGTCGGCTATAAACCAAAACATCACATTTTGGCCTTTTTGTATAAAACAGACTTTTCTTCGGAGGCACAGAAGAGTAATAAAAAGACGTGCATAGTTCAACTTTAGAATCAGTTGTGCTCTAGCACTTTGAAACGTCTTCTATGCGCTATATGGAATTACCAGTAAATATCTTAGACCAAATAACCGGTTAGACCCAAGGAAGATGGTAAAATACTGCTTTAATCTCAATGAAAGAAAGCACTGAGATATAATAGCTATCAAATAGATACATGAATATTCAGATTTTATCTTGCTTATACGGAGTATATATACTTTTTCATGCGTCATTTATAACATCATACAATGTTGCATTTTGCAAAACCTATTCACTGGAGGGATTGGATTGGGGGAACATGTCTACTTATATAATCATATAAGGGTTCATGTCTCATTGGCTACCTCTTGTCTGTAGGACACACCCTGAGCTACCTCTACATATGTCATTTACCGATTATAGCAGAGGATATGGCAGCAGACTAATAAATGCAACATTTTATTTAAAAGTGCGTGGCAGGCTTTTGATTGGTTGGCAACCCCATCCAACCATGGACTTTCGGCTCTGCTAGCAGCACGTTAGTGAAAACGAAACCTAGGTGTTTGAACTCCGTCAACTTGCTCTTTGTTTTCCCAATTAGTCCATGCCATTTCATCGACCTGATCCGTTGCCAAGGCCTACCGTTTGTAGATGTAGTCTTCTCATTGTTCTGGAACATTTAAGGGAGTATGGGCATTCTACTCTCTCCATATGGCTTTAATGTATAACATTTGTCTTCAACTTCTATGTCACGTTATAGGAGACCACGATTTTGTCAATTTCAGCCTCTCAAATACTGCTATTTGATTCTATTATGCTGGGTGTCGTGGCTCCTCTTAGCCTCTAGAGACCTGCTCACTCCACCTCACATAGGTTTTTACGTTTGTGGTTGTTCAGCACTTGACACCTGCAAATGTCCTTGCTTCTCCTAATCTCAGCAGAAATATGTCTTACTCACATGGTCTTTTCATTCAACTCCCTTTGTGACTTGCACCCATCTCTTAATATCCTTCTTGATTCCCAGCCAAGATACTCCTTTATTTTGCACATGAAAACAGCTACTTCATCAGTTCTTGATTTTTCAATCCTAGGCTCGTATTTTGAGGTAACCAGGTTGATTCTTAACACAGGTTGTTGTCCATTTTCTTCCAATGGCCGTCCTAAACGTTATGTATATACCTCTTTTAGCAGGCTTCTATATATCTTTTCTACCTTGCTTTACAGCATATTTACAGATATTGGTCAGCAGGTTGCTTCGGTTTGTTGTTGTTTGATCGTAGTTAAACTGCTTGCGGAAAACGGAACCAAAAAAAGTGACAAACATATGAGTTTAAAAGTCACATTTGCTTGTAAAGAACACAACACGCCTATATGTGTTGGCTTTTTGATGCCAGCATACCCAGTCAAAAAACCCCACCCCAACTCGCCAACCCTATTTACCTGCCTGCTTGCCTCAAGGTCCACGGCAGCCCTGCGGCATCAGATCAGTCCCTCTAACGCAGGTTGGATCCGACGTCGCAGGGTACCCTTTTCTTATTACATTTTTTTTATCCACTGCCTCCCATGCAGAGGGAGTGGGGGACACCCCCTCAACCCCAAAGGCCAAACATACTGAACATGAAGTGTGGGGGACACCATCTGCAATCCCTGCTCCACATGTAAGTTATGTTTTATAATCAATCTAATGGTACTGGCAGAATTCGGCCAAATGTACCAGTCGATCGATTATAAATGGTCATTAAGCTAATACCGGTTGCTTCACCTTCTCATATCCACAATCACTTCCTCTTTATGTTTCTCTTAGTGCTTCAGTTACATTGTGAGTCTTGAGTATTTTCATGCCATTTCGGAATAGGCTCATTCATTTTCTTTATGACATTATTTTGTTGTAGTCAGATTTTATACCCATAGCTGCATTCTGGCATGTTGGCAGTGGGCATCCTTCCTGATAGCTGCCTTCCACTGCCTCAACATGAGGGTATATTCTGAATGGTTGCCTGAGTACATATCGTCTATCAACGTGGTAGAGGAATATTGCATGGATTCATACAAAGATTTCAAATTGTTGCTCTTTTCTGCTATTCCAATATGACAGTGGTGAGGGGCGGAGACCAGGGAAAATTGTCCACCTGCTCCTCTACACCATTTTGTGTAGATAGAAGCAGTCGCAGGAGGTTGTACAGAATTTGAGCCAATAGGCTATAGTTGATGTAGAGGTAGAACAGATATGTTGTAGTGAATGGAGATGTGGGAAATTGTCACAACCCTCACCCAAAACCCCCTCTGGCAAACCTATTGGCCAGGTGGAGTCAGGACTCCGGCCTCTAGAGCCTGGCATCCTCTTCAAAAGTCCTCATGGGGCCAGTCCTGGTGCCTATGGTGCCAGGCTCATACACCATGAACAACAATGTGCTAGGGAACTACTTTATTGTATTGTCAGCCAACATGGAGGCATCCACATAGCTTGGTTCCTAAGAACCAAGTTATGCGGTCTAGTGTTTTGGGTGTGGTAGCCTAGGGACTAATTTACCTGGACTATTTTGTTGGGGCTATTTAAACCACACCCGAGCAAGACAACACGCTTCGCGTTACTTTGCAGCTTGCAACGTGATGCTCACCATGTCCAGCTATTGTTTCGAACCTCGGAGAAGCAGAACCTGCAAGGAGACAAAAGGAACATCATTAGCAGCAGCATCTTACCTGCAGTCTTCATCTTTAAACACTTGCAGCTACTGAGAACAGCTTCCTCGAATCTGCACGCCTCCTGGACAGAACGACCTGAAAGAGGAAGATAGAGGCAACATTAAAGAAAGCTGTAGAGACATTTACAAATTACGAACTGCTCAAAAGGCTTACCTGGCTGGTCACCTCTCAGCTAGCATCACTCCGGACATTACACTTGCGCTGAAGAACACCGCGACCTACAAGAAAGGAAAACAGAGGTTAGCAAAGGCAAGACTTTGCAGCGCTGCGCATAGCGCTTACTTACCGTATCATAGCGCTCTTACTGCGCCATCATTTACCAGCGGGGCTCAACCAAGCCAGTTTGCCATGCTGAAACTCTGCATACCTAAGGGAGAAAAAGAGACAATTTAAACAAGGAAAGGCATGCAGGATAGCAACAAAACTAAAGAACAGCAATAAGACCTACCTGAACAATATGAAACGGGCAGGCGTCAGTCATTTACCAGCGGGGCTCAACCAAGCCAGTTTGCCATGCTGAAACTCTGCATACCTAAGGGAGAAAAAGAGACAATTTAAACAAGGAAAGGCATGCAGGATAGCAACAAAACTAAAGAACAGCAATAAGACCTACCTGAACAATATGAAACGGGCAGGCGTCAGTGAAGTAACTGGACCCCACTCGCCCATGAAAGACAACGTGCCCCTGCAAAGAAGGCAGGACGGAGAGCACGCCTAATTCTACCACAAGGTGAGGAGAGGGCGCCAGAGGGACTGAAATCATACGGGGGTGGAGGGAGGATACATACCCCAGTCGGTCAGTCTTGAACACAGTCCTCCTGTATTTTCAGGCAGAACCTTCTCTGCAGACCACATCAGGGCAAAGCTGAGAAGCATACCAGCGAGCAACCCGGCTGGGTGGGGTCCCTGTGGATACCAGGTGAGCGTAACAGAAATTGATAGGATTTAGTTGAGAGGCAGTATGTTAAAATAGGATTTAGTTGATGGAGAAGCAGAAAATGTAGGAGGGAGAGTTATAAGACTGAAATAAGGTAGGGCAAGTGTTTGTAACTGGTACTTACCCTGCATGTAAAAAACACATGTTTGATTGAGGACAAGATCATCCCAGAACTGTATAGATGAGGTGACAGGCAGGAGATTGTTTTTAATGGCTGTAACTCAGTGTACCAAATGCACATGTGTTGCAAAGCTAGAAATACACACGTATACAATTATTTTAGGCATGATAGTGTCAGGCCAAATTCGTCTTGCGTGTATACAAAAGTATTTGCATTCTTTGAAGGCAGAAGGAGATTATATCATAACCATCTTGAGTGCCAACATATCTGGAGCACACAAGGGTGTAATGAGGAAGGGCAGGGGTTGGGGGGCATGCAGTTAGAGTGAGTTTTACATCCGCCACATCAGCTATCATCTACACATGGAAGGGCAACAAAGTGGTAAATTGGAGGCACCAATAATGCATTCAACAGCACCTATTGCACGAGAGAAACCTATGCATCCCCATGTGATAGGAGGAGGTCCACTTTCTCATTGACATTAGGAAAGGAGTAGATTGACTCTACTGATGAGGCAGGAGAAACAACATACAGTGTAGCAGAGCATAATGTGCCAGGTGACGTAACATACAGTGTATTGGGTCCTAATGAGCAATGAGACAAAGCACACAGTGTAAAGGATCATCAAAAATTACACACTGTATATGTGCATAAAAATGGGGGTGTCTACTCCCACCACCCACAACCAGGGAGCCTGTGATGAATGATGACAATAAGCTAGATGAATGTTATCACCCATCCAAGTACAATCAGCCACAATTGTGAGAAGGAGGACAATGCCACAGTCACTGGTTTGGGAAGGAAAGACAAAGCTTCTTCTGCACCTGCATAACTGTCTTTCAAACCCAATTTGTAATATTGAGAAGAGCAAACAATCAATCTGTGGCAGCAAGGCCAACAATCCCACCACCACCTCCACAGTCAGCTATGTGTAGTAGACCAAAGCCCAAAGTGTCTCGTTTTTCCAATCAAGACAAGCACACACAACCCCTCACCACCTGAAAAATGTTTTCTGTTGGAGGGGCCAAATTGGGTGCCACCTCTTTGTGCTCCTACATGATATGGCTCCATGCAAAGAAGTGGAATAAACACAAGACTTCAACTAAGGCCTTCCCACAGCAGCTTTTCGACTCAACCACTAGTATCTAATGTTAACCCAGAAAACGTTGCTGATGTAGCAACATTGTTATGGATGGTAAGCCCCAGCTCCACTTCTCAAAATGCCATGTCATTGTGAGATAACGGTATTTGTGTGTGGGCAAGAAATCACAGGTCTCATTACAGAGTGCACTTGCTCACCTCAAACAATTACTACTGTAATTGATAGACCTCATGCCATATACTTTTGTCGAAAACTCTTGTTTCTGTTGATTCATGAGTAAAGTCAATCACCATTGGGAAATTCCCAGACTTCATTGCCTTTCATGCAAAGCTGTACCAGGGTTCTACAGTGAGGTATGAAGTGGGGCAGGCATTGTAACAGTAAAAGTGCCATACATTCCACTTCTTGATGGACATGTGACATTCAATACACTACTTTGAAGGTTTAACTGGTGCCCTTTCCTTTGCCTGCCAGCCTAGACAAGTGTCTACACAGAGATAATCCTAGAAGTTAGCAAGTGCATGCAATAGGACATCAGGCTACTTTGTATATTTCAAGGGTTTGAAGGCAGATGCCACAAAGGAGTTATAATTCCAGACAAGGTGGAGGAGGCTGCTGTTGCGCAGCGGCAAAGAGCGCACCACCAACAGCTGAGATTTATTTTTGCTGCCAATGGGATGATTATCCTTGCTGGGCTACACATTTACAAGACTACATACTTTCCTTGGTTTGCTCATGCCCTTGCTTCATCATCAATAGGCAGCCCCAGAGGCACATGAATACCATGTTCCAGAAGATCAGGTGCACTACTTGCGAGTGCACCACACGTTTCCATGGCCCCACTTGATCACTCGATTTACCAACCACTAGAATTATATTCTGCACCTTCTGGGCAGGCTGAGTGACCCATGTAGTTACATAACTGATTATTGCAAAAGCCCAAGTGGAAATTCAGATTGGTCATGGTGTATGCCAAGGCAGTGAACGCTGCGGTCTGATGTCTGTTTTGTACTTCATCCTTTGGAGAAGGCCACCGAGCAAGTAAGCTGGCACAGTAGTTCACTCAGTGATGTATTGCTACTGGTATACCCTCTAGAACTCGCCCTGTCCAATATGGTAAAGGCCAATTGTTTGGCTGCTGAAGTGGATACAGAGCAGCTGGTGGTTGATGTGCGTTCACCTTGTGTATGGGCCCACACACTTACTCAATGAAAGATAACAGCAAACATCTGCTGGTCTCTTCTGGACACTCATTTCAATGTAAAAGTGACTGCTTTCATTTGCATAAGAACTTTGAGATCCCAGAAAAGTTAGCTTGGATGAGCAAAGCTGCTGTGATACAGTAGGTGGAAATGAAATTGCACGAATAACAAGGTCTGGAAGAAAATTCAACAACCCATGTGCTCAGAGCATCCCTCCAGTAATGTCAAGAACAGTGGGCCTCATTATAAGTGTGTCAGTCCGGAAATAAGGGTGCCGGTCGCACCGCACCAGCACCCTTTCCGGATCACCACACTACAACTCTGCGGACAGGGGCCATTGTGCCCAGCAGGGCTGACCTGCTGGGTGAAATGGCACCCGCCTGCAGAGTTTTCACGGAAGCACCGGCACCGTTAGCAATGGTGCTGGTGCTTCTGTGTTGCCATTCCCATGGATTCCTATGGGACTCTATTGGAGTGGTGACTATACTTTCTGCCCCCTAATATCGTGGGCCGTCGGAACTTGTAATGTGCCAGTGGCACCGGGATCTCAGGTGGTGGAAATAGTGTTACGAGTCCGGCGGCCGGACTTGTAATGATGCCCATTGTCTCCATAATCTGGGATTTCGTTGCTCTTGTTTTCTACACTGCCAGACCCATATTCTTTGAACACTGCTCACTATAGATAGAGATGAAGAGCATGTGGGATCCACTCATCATTGAACCAGGAATTCTCAATGCGATGAGTAAAAAAAAAAAATACCTGCTGATCTTTAGTAGTATGCAGCTCCACTTGGCTATCTGACACTAGATTGTATGACGAAACATTCCAGTACTTGTTCAGTAAGAATTTTGTCAGGCCAGCACCACTTGTGACAGTTGCCATAGAATCCATAAGATGCTCTCTGCCTGAACAGTGTGAACACATCTTTGGTGCTGTTAGTGTACGGTCTTTAGTACTGCCGAGTTATTGTTTCTGGGCAAAGGGGAAACCTGTCGGTGCCCCTATGTTAAACAATTAATATGAATTAAAATGAACCTCACCATACTGAGGAAGACTATGACGGGCATCTAGCAATATCCACAACACACATTTTGATGAGAAAGACTTATTTCCACTTCAAGTCACACACCACAAAGGGGACGGGTGTTGGTTAGTAGGACTTGTGATTATAAAAGAGACAACTCTTGTGATTGCTGGTGTGGGTGATGTGGACTGCCCTATCATGACGGGATGCCATTAGTATGTTTGCTACTACTTTTCTGTTCCTAAATCATGCTTCTGCAACTTTTAAAACCCAGAAGTGGACGGGAGAACCACTGTTCAATTGGGCTGAGAGTCACCACCTTTAAAATGTTTCTGGTCTCTTTCAACTTTAAACTTTCACAACATGGGCATGCATCTGCAATTATTAGTTATGATTTGTAGGAAGTGGGACTATTTTATGAGGAGAGTGAATCTAGCTGCTTCTATTTGGGTTAGATATATTCCCCTTCCTTGTGTTTCAGATAGTCTATTGTTAGCATGCTTCCTCCATGCTTTTCTGATTGCGTCACATTCTACCCATTGCCAATAGAATATTTGGAGATGTTTCTCCAGACTTCCCAAAGATTGGCCATTTCTACTTTCAGCAACTCTTCTAAAATATGTTTTAACAATGTGGTTAGTTTATCCCTTTTTGTTTCCCTTGATCCCTGATGCCCGCGGGCTCCGGTGCATTATAAAAAGATAAAATAGAAAAAAAAAATAAAGGACCCAATTATACCTAGATGTTCTGGGTAATGTAAAATAAAGTGCTGTGGTTGCCTCCTTCCCCAAATATAGTAATGCAAATTTCAGAACTACATTGCTGCGTTGGCACATAATTAAATGTCTTTTCCCTATCTGATCTTCCTAATTGGCACAATCTGTCAAATTCACCTCTAGATAACTGAAGGTGGCTGTCTCGTCTGCTACGTCATTGTTCATTTGGATGCCCCGGGGTAATTTTTTTATGAAGACAAGAGACTATGGGTCTCATTAGGAGTGTGGTGGCTATGGAATGAACAGTGCTGTTAAGGGACTGGCACCGTTCATTCCGGGCCGCCACAGTACGAGGTCTGCAGCGGGTCCCACTCTGGATGCCTGGCCAGGCCAGACATGCAGAGCGGGACCTGCTAGCAGTCCAGGTGCTAACAGCGGACCTGTCATTAACAACGGGCCCGTTGTTAGCATCCTCCCCATTCCCATTGAGCCCTATTGGGGCGCAAATGGGAATGGGAATGTACCGGGTCTGGGTCCCGAGAATGGGAATTACCGGGCCCGCTAAAGTCGGCATGGCCCAGTAATTCCCTATTTTTGGGACCTGAACCCGGTACCCGGTTTGGGGATAGCCAAGCTGCTAAAAACGGCATGGATACCTCCAAACTCTTTAATGAGACCCTCTGTATTTAATCTTGCTGATATTGGTAGTGAGATCCCTAGCCTCCCTCAGCGCCTTCCGCAAAGCTATGAAAACCATCCTCTTCACATAAGGTGCATCGCATCAGTTTGAATATCTATCATATGACCCACTGCATAAGCTGTTATGTAATGACCAATTGTACCAGTCGTAATATCAGTATTATGCCTTGTAGTATTCATAATATGCCATTGAATGCAACTATTCCTGTGCCCTTGTAACTAAGCTCTTGCAAGTAACAGCGCCTCAATGCCCTTGGGCTGCTTGCGCGCTATACAAATATAAATAAATAAATCGTTGCTCCATTCTCAACATTTGATCAGTGGAAGACAGACCTAGAAAGTAGGGAGTCAATCTCCTACAGATGCTAACCTGGATAAGGGGTGCTTGAGGTAGGGAAGATGGTTCCACTCTGGAACAGGGAGAGAGGGACAGCCAAAGACCCCACGCAATTTTCAATAAACACCCTGAAACAGCCTCTGAGACTGGGAGCTTTTCTTGAGCCATTTGTGGCACTAGTTGGCAATAACGGACACTAAGGGGGGAATTCCATCATCAGCGTTTCCTTTCTGGCTATGTGTAGCATTTGTCCAAATGAGCTCTCTTTCCTTTATCCAATGTATTTTTATTATTCTGCATGCTTCTCAAGGTCTTCAAAGGAAGATTACCTGTTTTCTATCTCATGTGACTGTGTTGGTTTTGCAGAAATATTGAGGAATGGGACAAAATGTTTTTTGATACACCCCACAGGTGCATATTTATTTTTTCCGGCAAGGATGTTGGATTGTAAGCCTATTTATCTCAGATTTCAGGTCTAAACAGCACATAGACAACTCTGTATTATCATGGGCAGTACATTTTCTGTTCATTGCTGTCTTAGCCCTTTTTTAGATACCTTTAATGTTCGCTTATTGCTTACCTCTCTTTGTTCTCTATTTTCACTTGACATCTTCACAACATTATTTATTGGGCAATCAAGTAGATCGCAATTATATTTAGGGCAACACGCTCAGTTAACTGCAATGCTTCTTCTATAACAGCAGTTCGAAGCCAAAATGCGGCCCCTGAGTGTTGCGATCATTCACAATGGTACTTTAATTTAACCTCCAACCCTGTTGTGTTGTTCCAAGGTCTCACCTAGCCGTCATCCCCACAACATTTTGAATAGTTGTATGGTAGAAATCAAAATGGATGAAAGAAAGAAATAGAGTTTGTTGTGCCTATTGAGGGCTTGTTAATTGCCAAAACCTTCTCAATTTCATTCTGACTCTCCAATAATAACCTCAAAAGAAGAAATGAAGAACTAGTGTTTCAGGCCTTTTGGTGCTTTTCAAAAAGTTGATTGTGGCTCAGCAGAGCCCCCACTCAAATTCGGCAGAATATGCAATCGAAGCGGGTTGGTTGAGAAGGATTTTCTGAAAAGTTCAATAAGTAAAACGTTCCTAAAGTGCAAGATGCAACTCAAATGGCAAATTATATATTGTCGGTGCAAACTATGGAATTAGGTGTTTTCCAAATAAGCACTGAGCACAAAACACAAGTTGAGTATTTCTGTGGGTATTTATTAGGTAAATTCGGTATGTCCCGTGGTTAACACGTGTTTCGCCACTAGGCCTTTCCCAAAACCGGACATTAGTTATACATTCCAAATGGCTTCTTAGCTCAAATCACCATTAGTCAAATCAAGTCCCATCACATGCAGTCAATGGGTAATCCCTGGTTGCTCCAATCTCAGAGGTAAACTCCCTTTAGGGCTGTAAACGATTGGAGCAACCAGTTAATATTTCAAAAGAGATTTGAAGAAGTAACAGTGAAGAAGTAAATATGAAGCATTTCGGCCTGACACTCGCGTATTATGAATCCTCAGGATGTGGTTGTACTCACACTTTATTTGATCTTAAATTCTCTATAAGAAAACAGTGTTTGTGTTCCATTTATAGAGATTATAGAGGTTATTTAAAGAGGTGTATTATTTGTGCTTGCTTTATAATGCTGTTTTAAGAAATATATATATATATATATTGATTTTGTGATATATATAATTATGGTGTTTTTCTTTTATGCAAATAGGTTTCTCTGAACAATCTTATCTTGGAGTAAGTAGAATACTGGCACTATTTGGGAGTAATATTATCGGATAGTGGACAATGGTCTACTCAGTTTTGTAAAGATAAATATGGTGGGCGGCAAAATGCTTTCATAAAGGCCATGGTTGGGGAGCAATATCACCTGCTCTAGAGATTTATAGATCACAAGCCAAGGACTCAGCTAATTATGTAGCAGATATTTGGGGCTACATTACACTGACCCCATGAATACGACTGAGAACAAATGTCTACAATTCTGCCATTACTCTGGAATAGCTGTCCAAATGCATTTGTATGCGTAGAGACCAACCTCCTCCCAATTAGTGACACAATAAAGCTGAGACCAGTCCTTTTTTGGATCAGACTATGGACATCGCAAGGACTTGTATAGTTCAGGGATGCATTACTACTTAATTAGTTTGGAAGGAGTAAAGTCATTGCCATGGTGAGGCATGTGAAAAACCTGCTTGGGGAATATGAATTGAGCAATATCTGTCTCACCCCAACATATATTAATAGGACTAGTATAGCCATAGTTAAAAGTTCTACTCTGCTATGATCCAAGAGACATCTGGTAGAGTCACGCAATAGCCAAAGATTTGGCATGGAGTACTTGGTGATTAAAATAACCTTTGGCTTGAAAAGTAATTGGATATCATTCAACCACCTGCAGCGACATCTCTGTATAGGAAATTAACGGGTAATATCCTTCCAGTGGCAAGCTACACTAAGACTTGGTGTGACTCAAACTCAAGCAGCTGCCCAGCTTGTTGCTGTGCGAATGAAACACCTGAGCATTTTATGACTTTCATGTGATGGCTATAAGGTTACCTAAGACCATTATTTAATTTAGCTGCTTAGGCATCTATAGACTGCAGGACTAGAAATGAATTGAATGCAGTCCATTTCACTGCCACATTTACACAGAGGACCTGGCTTTTTAGAGCATGTTTTATTAATGAGGTGACTGTTTAATTAATTATGTGAAGTTTCATGTGGCTATTTTAGCTTGGGTTGTTTGGACTTAGGTTTTATATTCTCAATATGGTCTATTATAATTGAAATGGATATGTACTTTCTAAATATTATGAATGTGTGAATGTAATCGTTGTTTACATGCTATTGATGCCTATGGACTGATGCAAATAAAGACTTGATGATGATTGACATGTATTATTTCTAAATGAAGATTAATTGACTAATTTAATCATAAAATAACTTTACAAATTGACTAACGTAAATATTGTTGCATTCACTCTATCTTGAACATTGGGCTAATTTAAGGAGTAGGTCTGGATAAGAATAAATGACACTTCAAAAGATAAAATCAGAATAGGCAGCTAGAGGTCATGTCATAAGAAAAGCCCTTATTAAATGTTAGACAGCACTTTGAATGCATTGGACTAAGGTAGAAGATCTTGGGTACAAAGCAATCAAACACACTGCCATTGGGGGCACACCGGGAATGGAAATAGATGGGCCCATCAGATAACCAGCACAATGGTGATAAATCATAGAGATTTACAGATTCTATATTGTAATTATTGTGTCTACTGAAGTTGGCTTTTAGAGCCATATGTTTTAATTTGTACATGGGTCACTGATCTTGAATACGTTTCAGAGTGGCCATAATATTTTTGCTAAGCTAGCTTTTTGCCTTTTCAGTCGTGTTTGAGGCACACTGAGTCAATTGGTGTTTCAGGTTTGGTCAAAGTACACTCCAAACATCAACAGTGTGCCCAATTGTACTTCTTCCATAAGAAGACACCTATGTTGATCGGGTGGATGGGAGAGAGGGTTTAGCATGCAGATTGTTATTACATCACCAATATCTTTCTAACATGGCTATCCATTGTTTTATAACTTTAACTTTTTTAGAAGCCTTAGGAATTTCATAAGAATTAGGTCACCTGGCCTAAGCTCCACCTGCCTGGTGCCTTCCAGGTTGCTGCTCTTTTCCCCCACTTAGCAAGCCCCACCCACCTCAGGCCTTCCTGGTTGCCGCTCTTTTTCCCTACTTAAGGAGCCCTCCTGCCTCTTTTCCTTTGCAGCTGGGGAGCAGGTGCAAGTTGATCTAGGTCTCCTGGCCTAAGCCCCACCCACCTGGAGGGTTAGTGGAGGCTGCTTGTGTGCGCAGGCTCCAGTAGACACAGTCTGTATGAGCCACGTCAGTGTTATAGTTGATCCGGCAAACCTTTGTGCTGCCTCTATCATGGCCGCTTCCTGCACCAGGTGTTTCCGCATTTGCGGCATTCCTTTCAGTAATGTGGACCAACGTCATGCGGTCTCCACCGTCTCCTTGTGCTGCAGTTCTGCTCCGGCTGCGACAAGGACACTTCCTGTATTCTTCAGGTAAGGAAAGGTGGGAAGGGGTCTCCCCTCACTCGGGCACTAGTCGGTGTGTTGGGGTGGCGCGGGCCCCCTCTCTCCTCTTGACAGGACCTGAAAGCAGGCCCTGTCACATACCTCCACCCTTGTTTGCAGTCTAGTTCTGGGATCTCCTATCCCTGCTTTTTATCTACCTTACTGGGTTTTGGATCTTTAGATAGGGTCTCATTTAGTAAAGCTAGGGTCTCTTGGTGTTGAAGTAGCCTTTTGGGTCTCTTGACTGAGAGAGGTGGTCTTGCTTGTTAATGATCTCTGAGCTCTTCTCTAGATTTGATGTCTCATCCTGGCTGGTTCTGCCTGGCTGGAATTAGGGATCTTCTTGGACACTGGTAAGATATGTGTCCTCTGCCTCCACAAGCATAGCTCTTTGTCCTCTAATTCACTTGATGTATTCAGGGCCTTTCCGTTGTTCCTGGTAAACGGAGAAGATATCCATTGGTTGAACCCAGGGAATCTTTTCCCCAATGATAAGATCCTCTGGAAGGTCTGGATTCACCAGGAGCTTGGTTTCCCAAACCGTTTCTCCAATGTGGAGGGACACTCTGGGTAATGTATATGTAACCCAGTCACCCTGAACACAACAGGTTGCTCTATGACTTCCATCAAACTTACTGTTTGAAGGTAAAAACTCTGGACAGATGCTGCTGTAAGTGCTGACAGAAACTAAGAAGGCCAAGATAGTCTGCTCATGCACCTTCACCTGCACACCGTATCCATCATCCAGGAAGTCACCTAGGGTATACAACAACTGGGCCCTGGAGTGTCTTTTGGGAGTCCTTCCCTTCTTCCTTTGTCCTTTAATGCCTTTTTCCTTGGAATTCTGCTTTGGGAGTGCATTCTTGGAGCTTGTGTCCCAGTCCATTGTGGCAGAATCATTCTCCCTTCCATCCGGTATGACATTTCACCCTTCTGCACAAAGTCTTATGGACATTGTTGAAATGGTATGGCCCACAGCTGAGCTACCTCTTCTGGAGAGGGATCTTCTTCTGTGTCTTAGAAGGAGTTCAGCCTCAAGGCTGGAGATCTTGCTTTGGCTTCCAGTTTTACTTCTCGGGATTGATCATTTTCCTGTAGTTCTGGAGTTGCTTGGATGATATGACCTTTTTGAATCTCTTCTGGATGCCTTGGTGTATCCCTGCCTCCACTTTTGTTTGGTACACTCTGATTCTCTTACTCCGGTTGACTGTCAGTATTGGCTTCTAACTGGGATCCCCTAGGTATGAACACTGGGTCCAAGGGGCTAGATTTAGCCATAGGTCCCTCGTCTTTTACAGACAGGGTAGTTTCACTGTTATTTTGGTAGTGGTCCCTCTGTCTTCCTGGGTTTGGGTGTGGCCCATACTCTGATTACATACCAAGTTGTTTCTGTGGCAGACTTTGGGTTTTCTCCACTTCAGCGCCCCATAAACTTAGTTCGGTCTCCCAGACAGCACCCAAAAAGAAGTACCCAAATATTTCTCCTGCTTGAAGGGGAAGAGGTTCGGTGGACAAATTAACTCAGAGGGCTTGAATGTTGGTTGGATACTGGGCATGACCAAGTACCGTTTGAATGTCATACTTCTGTAGGGACATCAATCAGGGCCTTCTCATTACAGGGAATATAATGCTCATAGGCACTTAGGACTTTGTAGAAATTCTCCAACAAAAAACTTCAGGTTGGTACAAGGGCACAGGTGGGCAATGGTTGAAAATGCAACCTGGCAATGGGTCTACATGATAGATTTCCTCCATCTCGGTAATCGTCTTTCGATGGGATTAGGTGAACTCTGTTTCAAGATCTGGCCTATCCCACTTCTGATGTCACATGTGACGGGGTGGCCCACCACAAATAACCACCCTGCCTCAGATAGAAAGTAAAAGGGTCTTTATTCTAGAGTATAAGACAGATTGGCTGTAGGATTCTAGAATGGTCTCCAAGGCCTATCGGCTTTTAGGGAAATGTGGCGCTAGGGCTGTCCCTCGCTTTCTACTACCCTCTGGCTTACCCCCTCATAGCCCTAATGGGATGTTAATTTCTCACCAACGGGGTTACCTTTCTATAGGTCAACTGGGACGATACCTTCTTTTACCTGGTGTCACTTGTTCTCCTTCCACACACTTTCTTACCTGACCCTTCACGACACTGGGTTCTTAGAATGTTCTCCTCTCACCAAGTTACTATACTTTCGATCTTTCACTCTGCCTTTCGACCTCCACCCTTTGATCGTACTTCTTTTCTTACTTCCATTCTTACTGCTGCTCGTTCATGAGCACCACACACCGTGGGTAATAATAAGCAGCGCTCAGATGTTGCCTGAGGGTTCTTAGCACTATATAAATGCTAAATTATTATTATTATTATTATTATTATTATTATTATTATTATTATTATTATTATTATTATTATTATCATCATCATCATCTAACTACCCCTCTGCCTCTATTATATTCTCTCCCCCCCCCCACTTCCTTGCCTCTTGCTATTCTTTTGTGACTGCCTGGAGTTTTGGGGCTTGCATTTTAGGGTGATGAATGAGTAAGGCCTTAACTAGTCATTTACTTTTTTTATATGTACACCATCAGTACTTATTTTTGCTTAACTTAGATGTTATAAGGGTGGGCATGCAACAAAAGTTGATTTGTGTTTTGTGACTATGGAGAATAATTGTACCATGCTGCTAGCCTTCCTCATTCCTGATGTTAAGCCAGACTGCTTTGCTACAACTAGCATTGTAGAGTCCGCCTTTTTCTTTTGGGTGACACACTGTTCTACCATTAGGTTTGATGATTACAAAAGGCAAATCACAATAGGCAATTGTGTCTTATCACAAAGACATACATGAATGCACCAGTCCTGAGCTTTCAGTGTTTCAATTTGCAAAATCATTTTGATCTGTATTTGTGTGTGCTGCCATGAATACCATTCCACGTTAGAGACTATGCTCTATTGCAGTCATAAGTGAAAGCACACATTCAACATCATGCAAGCATTTTAAATTCGCCCATATATAAATCGCTGGATGTTTCTGAAGTTTTCACCAATAGAAACGTTGTCAATCACTCCTTAAGACAGACAGAATAAGTAGCTGAAGCATTGACATTTGACAAGAACATTAGAAAATAACACAAGTGACAGTTCTTTTGATTCCGCGCACATTATTGAGTATTAAGGAAAGGGTATGCTGCTAGATGTGGTCCTACAGTCCTATGGCTATGTTGTGGTGCTCGGAAAGGGTTAATGCGGCCATCACTTGTTGTGGGGACTCCCATTCTAGGGAGTTTGTTTTGAAGGCTTTAGGGCAGTGATCGCGGGTGACACCATTCTGGCTGTTAAGCAGCCCTAAAAGCTTAGCTGCTGTTTCTGCCAGTTCTCAGGGAGGTTCTGAAACTAGAGCAGCTGCAAAGCTGACAGCAGTCTCCAGCTGGTGCTAAATGTCATGCTGAGACAGATAACGCTCTGAGTTGCATTTATCCAACAAACCTCTGCTTGCTCTATTGTAGCATTAAATCTACAATAAACCGACTTCAAGAGACACTGTCAACCAATTAACCTGACAAGGTTGTTTATGTACTGAAACGTTCTAATAGAAGGCATGTCTGCTTCAGGTAAATCTTACTACACTATCCCAAAGTATTCCTCTTAAAGACTTCTCGTAAAACCTTTAATTATTAGTGATGGCACTCGTTTAGACATCTGTGTTCGTTATAAATAGATTTTCTCAAAATGTGCCGAATGTGACTTACTTTTGACATTTTTATGCATATGTATTTTTTCATTTTCATATTCAGTTAAAAAAACCTTCGTTAAGAGAGAATTAAGGTGATCAGATTTAAGGCAACAAAATGCCTGAAATTCTGCAATCACATTTCAAACGTCCACCCCAACTATGCACCCCCTGTTGTGCAGCATGTGACCACAATGATGACATCACAGATGACACCGATGATGACATCACTGATGAAATCACTGGTGACATCATGGGTGACAGCACTGGTTACATTACCGATGACATCATACATGGCATCAGCAATGCGATCAATAATTGAATCAAATATGACAGAGCTGATTACAAAAGTTTGAATATTTGTTTTACCGCTTTTCATACATATTTGATTTTATTACACTTTACAATAATAACATGACATAGAACAGTACACTGATACAGAAGCATGATATGATTATGTGTGGCGCATTGATTTGTAATCAACTTATAAACTTTAAAATTAAAATATGTAACGTTATACAAATGGTTTGAATTTCCTGTATTAGTAAACAATTACAATACCTCATTGCAGGGGAAAGTATCTGATTCTGGTAAACCTATTTCAGGTACTTCAAACATAATATAATAAGTATATATAGTATTACAAAAGAAATAAGAATAGATAGAAATAAAAAAATGTTTAATAGTAAGTGTTATGAAAATAGTCAATGGTCACATTTAAATGTGCAATTCTACCTACTGTAATGACATTACATGAGCATATGCTTTTCGAAATGACAAGTTTTATAAAAACATAACCACATACAAAAGAAAGTACTTGCCCGTATGCATTGGGATATAATAATCTAAGAATCTGAAGTGGGGTTAGTATGAAAATAAATCAGTTACTTATGTTACATAACTTTATACTGTGCGTTACAATTAAAGAAACAAGGGCAAAATACACTGTACTCCTACGGATGAAATATGTACACATATGTTATGTTAAAAAACAGAGTTGTCATATTTCAAAATGTAATTAATCAAACCAATGACATCAGCAATGCTATGCATGATGTAATTAGGGACACCATCAGTAATTAGTGATATCACCAGTGACGTCATCTGTATGTCATCATTGTAGTCATACGCTGCCAACAGGCGGCGTACAGTTAAGGTGGACTTGCTTGAGATGCGATTGCTGAATTTCAGTCAATTTCAAAGGTTTGTTGATATGTATTTTATACGTTAAATATGATCACCTTATCTCTCTCCTAACTAAAGATTTTTCACTGAATTTCAAGGGTTTTGTTAAAATATATTTTTTTCAGGGCCACTGTACATTTTGCACCACCAGCCATGGCCTACCACCATGGTCACTGTACATATTGTACCAATAGGTTTCTTTAGGGCACACTAGCCATGACCTTTGGCCAACGCCAGTGGCCACAGCCTTTGGCTGTGGATGCTGTACATGTTAAACTGATATTTTTCTTTGGGACCCACCAGCCATGGCCTTTGGCCATGGACACTACATGTTGAACAAATAGGTTTCTTTGAGGCCCACTAGCTATGGCCTTTTGCCATGGACACTGTACATGTTGCACAAATAGGTTTCTTTGCAACCCACTAACCATGGCCTTTGGTCACGTCCTGCAGTCATGACCTTCAGCCGTGTTGCACCAATAGGTTTCATTGGGCTCCAGTAACCCATTGCCCTGTGCCAAGGAGTTGTGATCACTGTAGGTGTAAAATTACTTTTTTATTTCACTCTCTCCCCATTTCTATGGGGGGATTCCCCCGATAATGGCAATGAACTACACATACAGTGGGATTGAACTAACCATGCCTGCAGGATTCCCCGGTATTACCCTGATAACGCATGAAAATCCAAAACTGTTCCCTATTCAAACAGGCCCTCACCAAGTGCCCCAACTTCTCTCCATGGTGCCCCTACTCTTCTCAATTGCTGTTTTCCTCAACCCAAACTAGCTGCATTTAAGCAGCACAAAAAAGGGAAAGAAATGACTGTCTGCAAGAATAACATATGCCCAGGTACATTTGCCCCCATAATGAAAATCAAAAGCTGGGACCCATGAACATAACCACAGTAAGTGAACATATATCTTAAAGTAAAATGTACAAATGTAGTTCTTTTGGCCTTCCTCTTACAAGAAAGTGTGAAAGACAAAATAGCCTTGGACTTTTAAAACATGTTATGAACACCAGGAAAATACCCTAAGAGTGGAAATGTTCCAATACATATGCTGGCAAAATATAGAAGGTGCTCACCTTTTAAACCCAGCAATCTGTCGTGAAATATTCTCTGGAAAACAAAATCCCAATACGAAACAAGGGTTTGTGGTAAGCGTCTGCACTGGAAACATGCCAACCTAAGTGAAATCCTGGTAGCCAAATACTTGCGCAAGCTTGCCAACCTCAAAAAAACATCTGGGGTAGCCCTCTGAAAAAATGTCACCCTGTTCATCCTCATGTGTCCTTTACTTGTCCCCTGAAAAGCATCCACAATCAGTGGCAAATAACTGCACCAGTGTCCAGAATTGCACACTCTCTTGTCACATTGTGGGCAAATACTCCACGCATCCCCATGTCTGCTTTTCAACAATACTCTGCTTTTATAAAGATAACTTGAAAAGTACACATACCATAGTGTCATTCAAATATATACATCCTTATAGAACTAGGTTAGGCAAATGTGTACAATTGTTGCATGTTTCCCCCCCATCTTGACTGAGAGACTACAATTACCACAATGCAATTCAGCGAAAGGCAAAAAATGGCCTCTAAGTACAATACTTTCAAGAAATGTCAGTAGCACGGTTTAAGAAAATAATAATGTGGATGCCCTGTGTTTTCTTAGTGTTTCATGAGATATTTAAAACTAAGAACACACACAGCATCCAGGACTGTGGCCCGTTTCCCATTCACGCAGTAACCAGGAATGAGCCTGTTTCGCTTTGAAGCAAAAAAGGGGCAAGCCCCCTCAGGTCATATTGCTCTAAGTAGTCTTGACTCTTTGGCTCATTTATTAGGCAACATGGCCTGATGGGGCTGGCCCCTTCTTGGCTCTGAAGCTAAGCAGGGTTGGTTCCCGTTACTGGGTGCCTATCGTGTCGCTGGCCATGGCCTTTTGGCTATTGCCAGTGATTTTATTACCCCAACGTCACTGTATCTGTAAAATTATCTTTTCTTTTATTATGTATAAAAGATTACAGGCTTTGAGAACTCACATTTCATTTAGGCAATGCGCAGTGAGATTAAATTATTTGCTACGGATCACCCATTTTGGCTAAACAGCAGTGCTACAAGTCCTTGTTTTATGGCCGGTCTCTTGGTCACTGTTATGATACATCACACAACCCCAACTAACCACTTTTAAGCAAGACCGAAAAAGGAAAAAAATGACTGGCTGCAAGAATAACATATGTCCAAATCCCCATAGCGAAAATCAAAAGTTGGCACCCATGAATGTGTGCACAGGAAGTGGAATATACAATTGTAGTTCAATTGACCTTCCTCTTAGAAGAAAGTGTTCATGAAAAAATAGCAATGGACTTTAAAAAAAATAATGAATGCCAAAAAAAGCCAAAAAAATATCCTGAGAGAGGAAATGTTCCAATAAATATTCTGGCAAAGGACTGAATGTGCTTATCTTTTTAAACCAGCAATTTGTCATGAAATATTCCCCTGAAAACAAAATCCCAATATGAAACAAGTGCTCCAGAGGAAAATACCTGCACTAGTGTCCAGGATTGCAAACTCTCTTGTAGGGGTGTACCGAACTTCGGCTTTGAGTAAGTATTCAGCCGAATTCCGGCAGAAAAAAAGCTATTCAGCTCCGGCCGAATAGTTTATTGCTATTCGGCTCTTGCTGAATACTTTGACATTCTCATTTGAACGCAATGCAACATGAACTCAGAAATACAAATATAGACTTCAGTTTTCAAATCTGAATAGATTTAGACCAGACAAATTGCTATCACACAGCTGAAAAATATCTTATATTGTAATCTGCTCTTTAGGGCATGTTTTGTTTCAGATATTAATAAGTTGCTCATATTTTATACTTAGCCTGCAACAATAAAAGAACATCTTTTCTTTTGGTGAATGTTTTTATGGAATGTGCACTTTTTTCAATTGGAAAAAACAAACTGAAAGAAATGTGCATAGAAACTTTCAGTTTCAGTTCACTTCTTATTGCGTACGTCATAGTCCCCCCTTTTCTTTTTTTAAGGACTTGAGTCCAGAGTTTAACATTATCTGATATTTTGTCAGGAATTATAAGTTGCATATATTTGTGTATTGGTGAGAAAGAGTGGCTAGGATAAGTGAAAAGTGAGCAGTATTTGTTTCGGTGGGGTGAATAGCTGTGAGATTCACGCATTTCAGATTTCCTCTTGACTTGTGTCCTGCATGAGCCGACAAGAACCATGTTATACATTTCTATGTGAGCTGCAAAGAAGTTTTGAAACTCGACCGCATTGACTTTGCAACTGGATAGAGAATGCAATGCATCTGATTCACAAAGGCAGTACTTTCTGTCTTTTATACATTAAATAAAGATGCTACATTAATTACAATGAAGAGAAATAAACGTATAGAATGCATTTAAAACAGTGCTTTGTTTTTTTAATAAGTGTGTTTTTGAAGTTTGGAACCTGATTTATTAAAAAAAAGCAACTATTTGACTTCATATTCGGCTTCGGCCGAATAGTTGACAAACCATTCAGTATTCAGCCGTATACTAAATATGCTATTCTGTACACCCTACTCTCTTGCCACATCCTAGGCAAACACTCATGAATTACTTGCCCTCTCATAATTTTCCCTCCTCAACCCCATGTCTGCCTTTCAACAATTCCCTGCTTTATAAAGATACCTAGAAAAGTACACATACAATTGTGTCACTCAAATATATAAATCCTTATCGAAATATGTTAGGCAAAAAGTGTACAATTGTGGAATTATTCCCCCCATCTTGACTGGGAGACTACAAATACCAATTCAGCAAAAAGGCAAATCAATAGTCTCTCAGAGAGCACTGGGATCATAGACAATCTTTAAAGCATAATGGGGCTTATTTGTATATGTATATAAATATGATATGATATTTTATTTATAGCGCGCTTATAGAAAAGTGGTTAAAGGCGCAAGGAGATATATAAATAACACAAGTTTATTCTAGTTTTCCTGGCACGTTCAAGCTGGATTTGTAATTCTCCTTACCCAGAGATAGGTGCTCTTTTCTGTGTGTTTTCTTAGTGCGTATATTTCAAACTAAGAAAACATGCAGCATCCGGGACTGTGGACAGGGAATAACCCTGCTTAGTGTCAAAGCGAGGTCGGGCTGCCCTCAGGCATTGTCATTCTAAGTGGTCTTGTAACGTGTGCTCATTTATTAGGCAACCATGCCTGACGGGGGCTGACCCCTTCCTTGCTTTGAAGGTAAGCGGGGTAGGTACCAGTTACTGTATGGATGGGAGTCCTGGATGCCTATTTTAGTATGGACTAAAGATAGCCGCAGCTATTTGTAGTTTTATAGCTGCAAATATGAGAAAAACGGCTCGGAAAAATGTTTTTTTGCCCCCAGCCCCTCACCAAGTGCCCCCCTCATATGTGCCAGCTCCCCACACTCCCTTGAAGACCTCATCACCTTCCCAGCCCTCATCCATTCCCCCACAAGACTCTGTGTTTGTGTGATGCAGTTTGCTTTGAGATGTTAGTTATTTGTTGCTACACCGCAGGTTATAGCAACGGGTTTGGGAAAAGATTTTGAGCCTCGTGTTGCAAACATGGTCCCTAGCTTCCCCACACCACTAGTCTGAGGGAATTTGCCTTTTTTCTGTGTTTTATGTTCTGATACCCTTCAGCTATAACCTTGGGTATAACGACAGCTATCTCTCGTTTCATTTATAAACACCCAGATTCTTCTCAATTTACCTGAGATATAGGCATTTATTTTGGATAAGGCAGCACCCCCTTCTCTATAAAATATTTTTAAAAGTATTGGATGTGATAACCCCAAACCACAAAAGGATCACAAGTCAACGCTTCATGCCGGAGTTGTTTCAGACCTGTTCCAAATCTGCCCATCGGTTTGGGCTGTGCGGTCCGACAAAATTTGCCTTTTTTTGTCTATGGGAAAAGGAATGGAGAGTAGGTCGAAACTGTGTTTTTTTTTGTTTTCTTAATCTTTTTATTTGACAAAGAATATTTCTGAAACTTTCCAGTCTGGGGGCCAATGACAAAGTAATTATTTTGCAAATTGTCAGCCAAATCTGCTGCACTAGTAAATGGTTATTAGCAATTTATTTTTTCAATTTCCCATGTAACTCAGTTTTACCTTAACTATAGGGGGGCGACCGCCGCCCTACAATATATCCGTATCACAGCTCCTCGTAGAGCATGTAAAGCTCCTCAGCCGCCTACACACAGCGCACATAATGAATAGCAATGAATAGCACAATGTAATGAGAGGGAGAAGGGAACGGATTGCTGAGTGCATGGTGAATGGAGGGGGTTGAACTCGATCATAGCCTGAGAATGTACTTCGAGAAGGAAGACAAACACAGGTTCTGAGGAGAAGCAGTAGAAAAGGAGGGAACCCAGGGTGGGGAAGGACAAATACAGGGTGAGGAGAGGTGGGGGGCATGGCAGCACACAGCACAGGCATAGCGGTGAGGAGGAGAAACATGAGGAATCTAGATGAGCGTGAGAAAAGGAGGGAATAATGAGCACACAGAAAGTGAGGTGATAGGAAGGGGAAGTAGGATGCAGCACAGAGCCCTTTACCCAGACATTGCTGGCTGACAGCCGTATAGGATACATCAACACATGTTACAAGGTTCCATGTGTTTTAAAAAAAAAAGAAATACCGAAATAAATGAATAACGAACCGAGAATAACGAACACAATATAAATTAAACAAATAGAGCTCAATGTAAAATTAAATATTACTGAAACCAAATAATCGAACATCGTATATAACTAATTACTATTGAACTGAAAGTGAGAATGGCGTAACCACGGAAGTCATGTTCTTGAAAGTGATCTGATTGTTCTGTAACGGTTGTTGTCTCTAAGCAAGTGTGAATTGAAGAAAAAAAGGATTTACCAAGACCAACGTCCATTTACTTTCAAACACACCAAATCCAAACATTCCAGATCGAAAATACTTCCAAATGCCATAACATCCCAAATCCAAGGTATCCAGAAAGAACAAAAAATGTCCTCGCCAAATCAAGAGTTTTAAAAGTCGCCAAAATCCACTAAAGAAAGTAAGTTCTGATTCCCGAACTGGAAAAACCCGTACAAATCCACATCCAGGAATCTGAAGATGAAGAAATCCAGTAGAAAATTGAAGGTAAAAACACAGAAAAACACAATGATCCAAAGCAAAACTGGAACTCCACAGAAACAGAACCGAGACTGGCAAGAAAAAAAGACATCATAAGGCTTCCGGTCAGAGTACATTACAAAAAAGCATCATAGAGAGTGACACCTACTGGTCAAAAATCGAAATGCAGTCAAGTTTAACAGTTATAAATATACTTTTCTCATTTTCTTATTCATTTAAAATGTGATAAACTAAGCGACATGTGTAATAAAAATTCCTTATTTTAGTTAATCGATAAAAGGAAATTGTTATTTAATGTTCACTAATAATTGTTTGTTATTATTTCATTAGTTATTATCACTGTATGCCATGTTACAACACAGAGCAGTGTAGTTCAGTAAAGAGATACATATAAAAGGTGTGGCACTTGTACCATCTAGAGTTCCCCAGAATGTTTGCTTGGACTGCCCTGAGTTATAATGCTTGGATAATCCAGTGAAAAAAAGTTAACATGTTTTAGGAGTTTCTTAAAGTGTTTCAGATTATTTGTGGATCCAGATGATTCTGGGATAATGTTTCACAAAATGTAGGTTTGTTGGTCATTGATGTGTCACTGATCCTTATGCATTAGACATATGGCAAGCTAAGAACCTTACTGCAAGTGGATGAGTAAAGTCATCACCACTCATTGGCAGGTGCCATTTTATTGACAATTGAAATATGTTTGTGAGAGGAATTGACTTTATTGTACTGTATTGGTGCTCTTGTGAACAAGGAATCAGTTTAAATGTGCTTGGTTTTAGTTGCTTGATCGGATCTTTTATGTTTTGTTTGGGGACTTGTCAGGCTACAGTTCTTTGACTTTTTCTATTGATAATTTTGAGAAACCAAGATAGAATTGATTCCAATACTAGAGCTCAGACTCATTAAATATGTTAATAATGATAAGTCAATGTGCAAAGCAAAAGATGCATGTTGCCATAGAGGAAAACAAACAAAGTCTGAGATCCAGAGATGATCTTCATAGTCAAAGAGAGGTTGATGTTAATTTTTACAACAAGACACTTAACAACATCCACTGGACAAGCACAGAGAACTATCTGGCATCCACGGAGCACAATCTCATTAAACGCAGTTTACCGATGATGAAGGATGAGCGACTGGATGTCTTAATGTATCATTTTAAACCAAAGGCATAAATCAGTTTTGCTAAGGGGCACATATAACCATATATTTAAAAAAGCAGAGAGCTAGGTGATCATTGTGTGGTTTATAAAGAAACCATTGTTTGATCAATTTGAAAAAGGTTAATGGTCACAGATCTACTGCAGCCTATCATAAAGGATCTAATCCTCAACACAGCTAATTCCTCAATGCCTAATCCTGACACACTTCCAAGAAGTAGCAGGAGATGTAGAAAGGCTCGGTGCCCATCGACGGGAGCAGCGCAATTAAGATACTCCACATCTGAGCAGAGTATAGATTAAGTCCATAACTTCAGTTAAAACCAAGCATAAAGAATGTAAAACAAGTTGTTTTCTTAAAAATGGTGGCACAGAGTTGCTACCGCCATTTGAGGGTCGAGAAATGTTTTTTCGGCAGTGACATGACTATAACTATTTTAAGAAGTTTGGTTGCCACACCATTTGAAACCAAGGAGTTGACAACATTTCTGAATTAAACTCCAAAAAGACATGCAGCGGCCACCGAATTTTGACAAGGCGCCTGTATCTTGTTAAAGTGCACTTCATGCAGTGAAGACTAGAGGAAAATGCTGGATTCATTTCTGTGGGTGAAGTTTGATGGGAGGTAGCGAACTGAACTGGAAAGACACTTAACAGCAAGTTGTTCCCGTGCCAAGTCGAACAGTTCCAAATTCTGAAGAGAAAATGATACCACTTCATTAAAAAGCAGCTATTGGCGTATTTATGTCACCACATGTTTTATCAGTTCTCTTTGCATTTTTTGTGATCAAAAGGTACAATTTGTGAAAAAAATATTCCTCTTTACGATATTTCTTTTTTTTCAAGAGAGTACCATAAAATGTATTGAATCCATAGTTCATGAGGCAACAGCAATGTTTTTTGTATTTCTTTATTTTTTGAGAGGCTGGAATATTCTTAGAAACACCACTTATTTCATCACGTGTTTTCGGTGTCTGGAGATTTGAGTTGTTGTTTATTAAAAGGACACGCACTGAATCATGCACAAACAATCAATGACATTTGCTACGCATATCTCACCAAAGATTGTACAAAATAATATGCATGACTTCATGTTTGGGTTTCCCTATTTCGTAGGTTGGTGTTTTTCTGCTTCGAAGCATTGTGGTCAAATGTCAACATTTGATTGAACCAGCATCATAATAGTCTCGGGAGGATAGCTCAATGGCAACGTGCTCGCCTTGGAAGCAAGACGAAGCAAAGCAACACAGGTCGATCCCCTGGTCCGCGCTTAGAAACCTCTGGGTAATAAGCGCGTTATAAATAACCTATCATATCATAACCGAATCTTCTAACTCATTTGAATTGTTCAGAAATCCCACTGGCACATACTGTAGGCCTATTCATGGTGTAGCCATCTACAAAACAGATTTTTTGTATATCACATCACTGGACACTTTGAGAATTTTGGGGGTACATTTATCAGTTTGAACCATAAACAAAGCATCGTCTCAGCTTAACTATTTTCTAGAATACCTTATGATTTCTCTGTTACTTCTATACGTCTAACAGTGCTTGAGCTTGATCTGATATGATTCGGTTGATAAACAGCACATTTCTTATTTTTGGGCATGGTCCCCATTGATCTAGCTATGCAGAGACTATTCAATATTTCAAATGATTCTTTCGACAGCAGAGGAGGCAGGCTTTGGTGCCAGTGGAGGTGAGGGACTCTTCTTGGGGCACTGAGCAAGAGCATAGTTACAGGACGATCTGAAAGGAGCCCACAAGGCAGGGAAGGCTGTGTGCCCCAATCTTTCCCTTAGCTCTGCCCCTTTGTTGTACATTGGAATCCGGCTCACAATATGTTCATTCAGCACAGATCATATGTTTGACACTAGTAATGAGCTATGCACAGTGGTCATATACCCTATCTCTCTAGCTGGTTAATCACCCAAAAAGCCACTTTCATCTGCCATTGCCTCTTACTGTAACGAGTGGTCCATCGGAGCAACACATGACCACTTCTTCTTTATCTTGACCTACATTACAGCTGATCTGCTACTAATCCAAGTGCACTTTTATTTACTTTCCATCCACACTCTCTAATATCTCTGGCAGACACTAAAGAGGAACGATCTTTTCATCTCATACAGGAAGTGGTTACAGTTGTCGGGGTCACTAATGCTTAGACTGCGCAGGTGCTTATTGGTAATTGGTTTGGAACTCTAACATTATTTAAATTAGCGAAGGATTGAACGGGGACCTTCCGAATGCAGCTCTACCATTCCGGGAATGCCTGCCTCCGTGCCAGTTACCATTTTGATTGAGAATTTGGTGTGAGTGTCAATTTGAAAGGACACTAAACTGCTTTCTCCTGTTTGAAATACATGGTGTTAGTGGGATCCTATCTCTTAACTCTGGCGTGCACTGCTCAACCTATGGTCAGGTTCATCTACATATGTGTACGCCAAGGGTCCTGAAAATGTAGAAAAACACCCCACTATGTGAGTGGCAGCGCTCACAAAAATACATCCATTAGTTGAAAGGCATTTTACCAGTCGCTGCCTACCGGCAGTGTAGACTGAGGCATGGGGGCTGTCAGGGACATGAAAGGCACATCCCAAAGCACCGCCATGATTTACCCAAGGAGTACGTCTGGAATACGTTCCCCTCATGGCACTATTCCATGGCATCCAGTCTGGCCTGTTGCAAATAGTAGAAGCAGAGTGCACAGGCCAGATATTTAGAACCCTACACTCATTAATATAGAATCACTCATGCTTGTCTGAAACATTACTGGCCTATATAATTGCGGCCATTTCATCACAATTGGTGAAATGTCAGTTTTGAGAAGGGTGGAGAGCAAGGGAGAGGGGGCCTGTCCTCTGGAATAGAAAGACTCGACAAATACTGCAAAAAAGGGCAGGGGATCAGATGGGGCCTGCACTGTCTGAAACAGGGGTAGACATCTACACATATCGCTCAAATTGATGGGTCTGAAACAGGGTAGAAATCTAAAAATATCATTCGCACAGATGGGTTTTTCAAGGCCCATCACCACCATTGTACTGCATGCAGAGGGGTGATTGGAAGGCTCCCCTCATGCCTCCTGTAAAGTAGGGCCAGTGTATACGTGGTTTTCGGACGGGTGGCTGCCTCTTATGCATGGATGGGATGGCTGTGGGTGACTTGCATCTGATGTGATATGATATGATATGGCATTTGTAACGCGCCTAAACACAAGTGTTTCAAGGCGCACCTACTGTATGCAAGTTCCATTGGTGATTCAGGGAGCCCTGGTGCAAATGATGCATCTGTGGCCTAAAGTGATGCCTTTGCTTCTCCAATTATGATTTGTATTATTTGAAGGTATCCTGCCCTAACTTTACAGCTGCAGTGTGAAAAAAGATGTAGGAGTCTGTGACAACATACATGCTTGCACTAGGAAGGTCTGAGTTCATTGTAGATTCTTGCGATTTAATCAAATGTGCACAAAAGGCATAGAGTACTGTATACAATTGCTTTTGGAGGTTGCCTCTGGACCCCTGACACTGGTGAATGTAAAACAGCGCAGTCCACATGCAAATAATTCAAAGCAGAAAAGAAACATTTTCAGTGGTTATCTAAAGTCTGAGTGATCATAGGCTGCTCACGAGGTGCTGGGGGGCTAGTTACAGGTTACAGGTGTGGCTGCATGAACCACAAAGTGCACTACTCACATCTTTCTCGCCATATTTGGGAATAAGCAGCAATAGGGCGCAGAAGGAATGAGATGCTTTCAAAGAGTTACTAATGTGCGATATTACTCATCAGGAAAGATGCGTCTTGCTAGTAGGAGGACTGATGAGCAATTTCTTTCTTTATAACGCATCTAATACCGTGCCTGAGTTTGGTTTCTAAGCGTGGTTTGGGGATTCAAGACCAGCGCGTTGCCCCTGTGCTATCCTCCATTCTTATGAAGAAGGAGTTAACCTCTACCCGCCGATCAACTGGTAGGGAGGAAAGTAATGGCCACGTTTATTTTTCTGCCCCATTTCTGCCCCATTCTGCAGTTACTACAGTCATTGGGGTAATTAGCGTGAAGGTCACACACCCAATTACTGGGAGGACCAAGGCTATCCTGCAACCACGTGTGTACTGCACGTGAATAAAAGGGATTTTAATTAAATTAATGGAATTATTGTTGCAAAAATGTTTTACTATTCACACACTAGTTAACAAAATGGCATTTTTAATTCACAGAAAGATGCACGAAAGGTAACATTTCAGCTGGTGATTGACTAATTCAGATCATTTGAGACCTGAATTATGATATGTGTAGGAAAGAACTAAAATAAATAATGGTTACGTCAGTTTCCAGGTTAACTGTTGGTATGTTAAGAGACAACATTACGTCTTGTAAAATTCATTATTAGCTTTGCATATGTATTTATTGTTATTATTACTATTCTTATGATTATTATTCATATTATTATTACATGTACCTGTTTGGTTTTCTTCAGCTAGAACTTTAAACGTGAGCACAAATGCATGGGATTGATGATCTAATATTTCCCAATTATACATATTTCTCATGGTGAGGAAGTAAAAGAAATGTTGCCCTCCTTGCTAACAGAATGATGTATTGGGACACACACGGAAATACCCGTTTAGTTTCGAATGTTTTGTAGTCCATAGCTTGAAATTGACTATGTCTGCACTGAATGTAAGTGAAGGAACCTTGTCTGGTTTATGCACTTTAGTGTTGGGAAAAATACACAATGCCCTGGCTTGCATCTAGCAATTACACATGACACATGTTTACAAGATGAGTTTGTACATACTCACCTGCCACGTACCAGAGCTGGCCTCTGATTCCTTAAGTCTAATTTCTACAGCGCTTCACATATGAGTCTGCCCAAAGCAAAGGTGGAAACCCGCTGTTCCCATGTTACGTGATTTCACAACGCATGTGTGTGTTCAGTAGGTGTAATCCATACAATTAATATAATACTCTTTTACAAATTGTAGCACATCTACTTAGGCCTTCTTTTAATACATATCATATTCTATCAACAGATCAGCAAGAGCACTCATGGTCGCCTTCCCAGCACTTCAATGAAGAAAGATACTCCCCTGCCCTAAAGAACATGAAAGGATTATCTGGTAGTCGCAATCAAACACAGTTATGCCCTGGTCATACTTGTGGTTTAGGACCTTCTGAGGATTGCGAGCATACCCACGATCACATGCACCATGGGCAGGAACCAAGGCAATCGTATCTGCTCAGCCCTACGGAGAGTTGCCAAATGGACCACCACCGGTGCTCGCCACGGAGCTCCATTCATTCAGAATGCATGGTTATGCCCATGATGATGAGCGACCACATGTCCAGTAGCACTTTTCCCAGAATGCACTACAACACGCATTACGAAACCAGAGATGACTGTGCAGTATCACACACTAGCACTAAAATTAATAGGATCCCTGCCAACCTTTTAGATCAGTTTGAAAAGCAGCTTCCCCTTCATCAAGATGGTTTTCATACTTTACAATACCAGAGAACCTCAACAGCCACGGAGCAGCGCACCGAAAGCCCTGGGAGAATACGTCACCTTGTTCATTCTGTCCAAAAACTTTTTACCAAATCTCACTCTTTGGAAGGGTCGTCCAAGAGCAATGTCAATGGAACCAAGGGAGAGAGCCGGGGGGATGACCACCACCATGGCCATCATTCCAAACACAGCAAGAGGAGTAAAAGTAAAGACCGAAAACCAGAAACAAAGCATAAAACTGGGATGACTGGTTGGTGGAGCTCGGACGATAATTTGGACAGTGATAGCACTTACCGAACGCCTAGCGTGATGAACAGGCATCACGTGGACCATATCTCTCACTGTTTTCCTGAACCTCTTCAAGGGCACTTTGGTGATCTCTCTCTAAAAACTTCCAAAAGTAACAATGATGTGAAATGTTCAGCCTGTGAAGGGCTGTCCATGACCCCAGAGGGTAAATATATGAAAAGGAGTTCTTGGTCTACGCTCACAGTAAGCCAGGCTAAGGAAGCCTATCGCAAGTCGTCCCTAAATCTGGATAAGCCTTTGGTTCATCAGGAAATCAAATCTTCCCTGAGGCCATGCCATTACCTTCAGGTAAGAGTCTTCTTGACATGTTCTGAGATATTATTAGTATTATTGTTATATTTATAATTATTGTTTTTGTTGTTAGCTATGAGTCTTTATGTAATTTTTTCAAAGTCCTTCAAGACTCTTGGAAGTGCACACAGAATGAGCATTTCTGTTCCATGCAGTAAATATGGAGACACAATTTGCATTTATGAACATGCAGTCTGTGCGATTTCAATGTTTCAAGGTAATGGAATGGCACACGTTCCAGTGCTATTTATTGAAGGCATGATGAGGGTACTGTTCCTATAATATGTAACGGTTTAAACCGACTTCTTACTGTGGTGTATTAAGTTGCCAAAGTTGTCACATCATAACAGAAAGTAGGCATGCACACATATAGGGCCCGACTTGCCAGAAATTAAATGGATCCTCATGTTGACCCGCCCAGATTTGCACAACAGGGCATGGGAGGGTAGAGGGAAAAGGGCATATGGATATGCACATCTAAAAAGGGTGTGTGTGAGATGTGTCCTTTCCCCCATGGGTGTGGAGATCAACCAAATACACTGACCAATATACCCCAGCTGCACTCATCTGCTCCATATGGATGGATTATGATGCACATTCAAACTCAAACATATAGTAAGAAGGGAACATTTTGGAAAAGCAGAAAGGGAAGACAGCTTGTTTGACAAGAGAAAATCAGATTTTGGATTCTAAAGGCAAATAGCTGGTGGGAAATCTCCTGAGGTGGGCATTTTTCCAGATGGGACAGAATTCAGATGACTTTCCCAAAGGCAGAATCAGATTACCACAAATAGGTTTTGGGAGCACATGGGCAAACTGAAAGGAAGAGCTTACCTGGTGGTTATGCCTGAAATTGGTTGATGTCTCTATGTGCCGGGGGCCTCTGAAAGACAAACCAAACGAGATTAAACTGACCCAAGTGAATTAAGACAAATGTCCCAATAATTAATAAAATCCAAGATAGCAATTTAAAGCATTTTGGTAAACCGTGTTTACAGGCTATATCATTGAAAGGAGAATATAGTACATGACATAAGTGCTTTGAGATTGACAATTAAAGGTACACCCTACGCAGCTTCAACATAATAAGGCATTTCGTCAACAGTTTGGGTTCACTAGAGTTCTTTGACGTCCCAAAATGAAATTTAAAATAAGACTTTGTGTTTAGTGTCTGCCATATTCAATACATTGATTGAAATCTATTCCTTAATTGAACTTAACTAAATTGAACTGTCATGTTGTGAGGGTGAACCCGATTCCTTGAGAGTAATGAGAGGATTAGGCACTGTTGTCCTTGCATTACAAAATAATTCCTGTACACAAGACTTAGAACCCAACAAAAACATATTTGTATCTGTTTTTAAGCTAGAAACCAATGTGTCTCAGATAGTGTCCAACACAAGACATCTGAATCAGTCATAAGATAACCATGTTTGTTAGAGTCAATGTTTTTCTCTGATGCCAATGCTTGTCAATGTTTTCAGTGAAAGAACGTGAACTGTTTTGTTTCAAACTATATTTTAAGAACTGCTTTACAATTTTTATTTCAAGGGGAGATTGCCTTTCCGGTAAACAACTATAATTCCAGGTAGCATATTGTGTGAACCAACTTTTTCTAAAATAAATGACAATTCTTCCTATACTTTTTGCCTAAAATAGTTGCTTCTATTTGATTGTGTGAATTTAAATGACAATAGCAGGCAGGCTATATTTGCCTGTCAGAAAGTAGAAGCAAACCAATGGGAAAAAGAAAGCCCATTACATCAGTCCTTACAGAAAATGTATATGATTTCCACAAACAAAGAAGAGAGACATATTGTTGGGAACCTCTCAGCTCATCTCTTTTCCTGCCTCAAGTTGATGGAGGACAGACTAGCAAACACAATCATAGAAACTGTTCAAAGGACACCAGTAGAATTAACACTCATTTAACAAGTTACTGATTAGCTAGAACAAGTAATAATACAATTGAAGGAGCTTTGGATAACAACCTGACATCTTTACAACTTCTGACATGGTCTCTTTGCGGCAATCCTAGATGAACTAAAAGTGTGCAGAGAAGCCAAAAAATGTTAACAATAGAAGGGTTTAATATTTATGATGATGTTCACAATTAGTGTTCATAGGCAAGACAAACGAAATAGTATATTAAATGATCAAACCATTTACGTTAATGGCTTATTAGCGGTTTATGAATGTAAAACCTCAACCCAAAGAAAGTCAGGAAAAAGTGATGAAAACTCATCATAAAGGATATGGATTCAGACATTTTAATTGGATAAGTTACAATAAAATATAAAAATAAATATGATTGTGCACAGCTCGCCCAAAAAATGTCACTGCATCCAATAAGTATATCAACTTATCTTACAATTTACACAATCATGGCCAAAATATGATCAGAGTAGAGTAGGTTGTCTTCACTAGAGGCTGTGTGAAGAATAAAAGATAATGTGGCATTGAGAGAGAAGTCCTATAGAGTTGTGAAGGATCTTGCTGAGGCAGTGTTGCACATAAAACCATTGTAGGAAGAGTGAGCAAGCGGTCAGTCAGTGAATCAAGAGACAGTCTATTGAATACATTCTTGTCAGCAAGACACAGATTCATTACAAAAGAAAGTTACAAAACATAAAGTAATCGCTGGCTTCAAGACATAAAACATTCAAGTGTAGGGACAACCAAAGTCCATTGAAATCGATAATAATGTGAGATTAAGACAACAGATTCATGAAAATAGGGCCCTTTCTTTTCGCGATCAGTAGCTTAAGATTGGAGACAAATAAGGTGTAATGCAAGAGGGAAGACTATGCCCTATCCTCTGAGTCTACCTCTATACTGCCCAGATCTCCCCTGAACGATGATAGTGGATCTCGTACACCTGGTCATAACCAAGACATAGTCAGTGCCAGATGCACCATTGTGCAGACCTCCAGGATATTGTGGCATAGATTTCCAAATTTTGCAGGAATAAAAAGAAAATATTGCAACACAAATATCTACATTTTGCGACATTTAAGTTTAATAAAAAATAATTATAGCTAGCTACTAAATGTACAGAATCCATTCATGTTGCCCTTGGAAAAGTTGCTCACAAACCGAGTTTCTTCATGTAAATGGTGTGTGGAAGGAATTTTCAGCCGCTGATGCTCTTGACACTGGACATCAGAAATTGAAACATGTTTGTCAGTCAGATTAATTGTAATTAGTGGCAAATGAGAAACCAATCTATATTTTGAGCCTTTGTATAATTATAATTGCTCTTTTATAACATGCTTAATACCAGAGATTTGTTTGTAAGCGCAGGATTGGCATTCAAACCTGTGTTGCGCTGAGTTGTCTTGCTTCCAAGACAAATGCATTGCCCATGAGCTATCCTCTTTCACCATCCGTTTCAAACATTTTCTGATGCATTCAATAATGACAAAGTTTGCATTTATTTTGTTGCAAGCTCACAATCACAATGAATTGGACTATAAGATTTCCCCTTCCCAAACATACCCAAAGAGGCAAAAAAGCTTGAGTCCCCTGTCAGGAACAGTGCAGTATCTAGACCATCAGGTCAGAGGAACAGGACCACAGGCCCCATTAGTATGCCAGAAGTGTAACAGAGAGGAAATGAGAGTACTCACAAAGAGCGAGTCAATGAAGACATTCACCAAAATTAGTTGAGAGAAAATAAAATTACAATTTATGAGCCAACTGAGAAAGCATTTAGCCCATCTGGTTAACCTTGAAAAAAAACATTACAACCCAGATAGGGAATTCAAGGGACTATGAGAGAAACCCAGAACCCCTAGAAAGACGGGGAAACACTGATTCTGAGCAAAAACAAGAAATAACACTGTATTATTCAACTCCTCAAAGGATTCAGAGTCCATATCCCAGGGGAGCACTTGGACAAAGTAGAAAAGAGAGCGTCCCTTGTACTGTTCACATAGAATACCTGCCTACAGTCATCTTGAGGAAGAGTACATTGGTAGATGGGGAACAGGGTCAACAAGTGAGAAGGCATAAAAAAAGAAAACCATAATCACCTTTGTGAAGTACCCAAATCAAGCAGATCAGGACCATAAAAAGATGTAAAACCGCTTATCATAAAAGTGCTGAATATTCTGCTGGGGAACATATAGAAATGTACAAACAGATGTAGTCATCATTTGTACTGAACAACTATCAAAACTATATTGAGTACATGAAATTAATTTTATTCCCAGAGTTGTCTCGTTTTGTTGCCAGTTTGGCAGACCAAAATTACAAAAAAGGGCCCTCTTACACAAGAGCTCACGCATGTATTTGCCCCAATTTCTTGCCATGTCAATGCTGAAAGTCAAAACTTTAACATTACATTTTATCCATGCCCTGTTGAAATATGTAATAAAACAATTAGTCCACAATGTTGATGATTAAGATCATTGGAGTGGATTACCAGCCAAACCACAAGCCTCAATTGAATACAGAACACAACAGTTCAAATAGTAAAACAAAGCCAAACAGATCCCTGTGTCATCCACCATTAAGTTAACACAGAAAAGTGTACTCCTCCATTGGACCTAGAGACAGTGGGGGGGGGGAAATATACTTGTTTGTTTTTAAAGATGCCAACATGCAGAGATGACTTGCTGTTGAATTCCAACTGACAAACCCTCTACCTAGCATGCAAAATACAGATGCAACATAACCAGATACTTACATTTGTACCCAGTATTTAGGTTCTTGGTCAATCTTGGGAAGAGAACATTGGAAACTAGGATCTGGTTCCCAGGGAATGCTAATCAGAATTTCTCCAGGGAATGAGATTAATCACTTACTGCGTGAACCAATGACCAACACAATGTGCGCCCTTCTTCACTTTGGGTCCAGGATAACAGGTCCCATCATCAGGGATGTGGAAGCTGATAAATACCCACAACAGCAGTTATCAGACATTCCAGAATTATTCCCCAGTAAGACACAATTATGTCCCAGGGGAAGAACAGACATATAAGCAAAGACCACACCACATTCAATAAGTTGGGTAAAGGATTACTCAATAACAGCAACAATTGGCTGAGAACATAAGTCAAATGATGAGATCCCAACAGAGAAAACCGAGTTACAATGATCCAAGAAAAACTGTCCAAACCTAATCAAAAGGGTAGAGTGGATAATGACATGAGGAAAATGTTTCAAATTAAAATCAACAAGGAGAAGAGGAAAAAGGAGATAAAATATGGAGGCTATGCCAAGCCTCTGAGGAAGCTTGCTTTATGTCCAGTGATATTTTCCCTGAGTTCGCTGTTTGCTGAAAAAATATTAGAAGTGTCATGAACCATCGGACGCGTCCCTTTTGGACCTCCTGGTCCGTGACACATAGGGGCTTGCACTCAGCAGTACTCCCAACATGGCCGTCAAACACGGAATGTTGTTTACCAGCTTCTGCGTCGGACACAGCACGTTCTGTAAAGAAGATAGGCACCCGCGGCCCCGCGAGTCTCAACGCTACCGCTTGCAGTGGCTAGACGTGTGCTGCTGTAGTTCGCTCTCGCTACCTTCTTTGATTCCTGGTTCCTGGCACCTAATTTTCCCTCCTCATTCATTCCCTTCCTCTTTATTACCTCTTGCCTCCCGGATCTCCGTGTACCCGTCTCCGAGTACACTCTTCATCGTTTTCCAGGACTTCCGGACATTTTGAACGTTCCTGGAGTCAGAACGCTGAACGCACGCTGGAACCCGAGGACGTTCGCACAGGGTTACACAAGACCCGAACTGTGCGCAAGAAGACTCCTTCAAAGAACTCCAATAAAGAACACAGACAGGTGAGAAGGGGGGAAACCTGTGACAAGAAGTCAATAGGGACTGCTTTTCTTTGCTTGAGACAAAATGTAATACTATAAGAACATGGAGTTCAGTGACAAGAAAATGCAGCAATCCCATTTAAGAAAGAGAGGGCTCAGTGGAGATAGAGCCAAGAATTTAACCTTTCAAAGATTGATTCACAACTCCAAAAGAACTATGAAACAAACAAGAAGAGTACCAAATATATTTAAAAGAAAGGTATGAGATTAACCAATAAACCCCTTAACACAAGACCCAAAAAGAAGAAAATAAATACATTTGATTGAGAGTATGAAAAAGAGGATATTCGTTTATCTAGACGCAGAGGAGGTGAACTGGAACAAAAAGGGGGGAACAGGTGGGGAGGGGGAGTCTCTGCTCCATTTATGATTTCAACATACATTTTTATTCCTAAAGAGTCCTTGACCAAACCGTGTACATTTGAACATGTTGGTGGCCCAAGGAAAAGTTCATGAAACTCCAAACATGAAAAATTTACATGCAGACGTGTCCATCATTGTTGGTCATTGTGATAGTTTTTTTGCACCTTTCCAAGTTCAGGGACATTGTAACTTATTGGCTCTAGGAGATACATGATCTCAAACAACCATGATCTCTTGAGTAGTACTCAAAACTTTGAACCAAGGAAGAGGCAAACATCATTGTATTACTTTCAAACTCCTCCTTTAGAAACTACACATTTTTGATGGAAAAAAGATTCCAGTAGATGGATATACGAAAGTGGAAATCTAAATAGGGCAACATTGACTCACCAACCCCTTGATAGTTATTGCTTCTCAGGGCACTCCTTTCTGACTGGAGAACAATTTTCTTTGAAGGCTTACACATTTGATAGATTGCCTGAATCAGGTCCTTTGGACCGAAACGTACTGCTTGTTTAAGATAAAGCAAAGCTGCAATTGTTTCAGCTTGAACTGTACTTGCCATCAAATTGAAAATCCTCCAGACCAAGTGGGAATTTCCAAAATACCCAGCTCCCCTACATCACTTGCATATCTGTGGAGGAACACGAGGATAGTGAGTGACTTCCACTGAACCTTTTTAAAATAAAACTTGTGCCTAATAATGAGTGAGCCTCCACTCTGGATGAAATACATTGAAGTTCTGTTCACTGCGGGCATTCAGCAAGGGTCTATCTCAACCAGTGCATAACTCAGGAGATACAATAGGAAGTCTAGAAACTGCACAAAAGAAAGGGATAGCTCATAGCTTTCCCTTTTCAAATTAGAGGAGGCAAGGATTAGGTCCTCTCAAAAATCTGTTCAACTCAAGAAAGAATATTTAATAGAAAAAAACTGCTCAGACCATTACAAAAAGATGAGAATATTCCCACATTGAATTATCTCATTAAATGTCAATCTAGCTTTGAGGAGAAGGATTCAAAAGACATGACTACTAGCAGATGTATGTTGAAGAAGACAGTTAGAACTAAAACAATCAATCAAAATTGCTGGGTTACAAGAGATGTTATTTCTGATTTGTATACTACATCAATCATGAAATTGATTTGGATTTTATAAAACTTAAATATCTGGTCCAGAAGCGGGGGTGACACTGTGGATTTCTGTGTTCTTGCAAAAGCAGTTCGGTAGGCTCAATAGCTGCCTTATGCTACAGAAGTTGTAGTAAAAGAAGAAGTAAGTGTTCTTGGAAACAAGAGACAATCATTGGGCCTCATTACATATTTGGTGGTGCAGTAAAAATGTGCAGCTAATTATATTACCACCACTTTTTTTGATGTACAAATAATTACCTACAGTTTTTTTGCATCGTCGAGTTTCACCTTGAAGTGGATGATTTACCCCCAGCATCGTGAAGGAGTTGCATACTCCACTTTCAGGCCACCAATTGGTAGAATTACCACTCGTAGTAATTCTGCCAAAATCCAATCTGTTGGACTCCAAAAATTGGGTTCTATCACACCTTGCCACCACTCGTATGAAAAGTCCACAGGACTGAGTGGTGGTAACAGTAATAGTTGTTGGCAATAATTCAGTGGTCAGTCCACTGAATTACTGCCAAACTTGTGATGCGGCTGTTACTTTGTCTACATCTGACTCAATTGATAGATTTCAACCACTGAAATATTGGTTGACAATAATAATCCCCAGAGTGTAATTTTGTCTCAAGAAACCTCTATTGGAATGGTGGATATTTTTATTGGAAAGGCAGTTGAATTTGAACATTGTTCCGTGTAGTTTACACATCCTATGATTATTCCTGAAGATAGTTATAGCAATACTGATAGTATGAGACCAGCAACTCATTATACTCAACATTGGGATCATTTTATAGTGTACTCACAGCACCCCTATGGGGTGTAGGATGTTACCTGTTTTATTTTTGAAAGGAAATAGTGTTCCAAGTTACCTGTAACTATCTAGATAATAAGGCATCATCTGACCAGGTAGCAGCCGGTCAAGTGGCACAGCAAGTAGAGCGCTCGCTTTGACATCCTTTGACATCCGTGCAGAGCCTGCTAACAGGTTCAAATCCCGGCTGGCCAAACTCAGCCTTTCATCCTTCCGAGGTCGATAAATGAGCACCACACACCGTGGGTAAAATTAAGCAGCGCTCAGATACCTGAGGGTTCGTAGCGCTATATAAATGCCAAATTATTATTATTATTATCATTAGTATAATTCCATAAATGGAGACCTCGCTGCACCAGATGGTCAAGGGAGACATCACTTTAGGTGATGCATGTGAGACAGGTGAACAAAGAGAACAATTGAGACCAGAGTTTCTGTCCAGAAAATGTTCTCTGTCAATTCACGTGATTGTGGAAACACATCTTTACTCTCTACTTCATACAATACTTAGGTTCTCTAATATGGCACCAGTGTCTGTAAAACAGTGCAGGTTGCTTCTTGCATCCATGGAATCTCTCACAGAAATGATCAAAAATGGGAAATCCCATTGGATCATTTGTGCAATCCATAGTACTATATTAACACAGCACTCAAAATATTAAAACTCTATTGACAATGGATGCTCTGTGCAGACCTAAGGAAACTGAACAAAGGGGTTCACATGTCAATGTGGCCTTACCCTTTTATTGATCAGGAACTTGCATGGATTCAAGATTCTAAAGTATACTCTGCTCTCAATTTGACAAATGGGTATTGGACTTGCTACTCCATGAACACCAGTATAAACTCTTTTACCTTTGTGAGACAGCAAATTTGTGTGGACTCTTATTTTGTTTGGGTACATTAACAATGGGAATGAAATCAATATATTCCTACATAAACCATGCCTAGACTTATAGAAAAAGGGAATTTAGCCTGCAGGCATATCATGCTTCTCTTCGCAAGCTTTTTGGAGAAAACTGTGGCAGTGAATGTTCATGGTTTATTGGATGAATGTCCTTAACCTTTTCATAAAAACAATGAAAAGGAAATGCTGGTGTTGGAAATGCTTGGGTGAATGACACACTTAATCCTTTAGCCGGATATAAAATTGCCATAAACAATCACTCCAGGAACTGGTAATAATTAAGAACTCCCCAAATGGATTTGTTGAACACCTCAGAATTTGGAAATCCAGAGTTATGTTGCTTGCTAACAACTAACCCTTGAAATATGGACTGTGGAATCAAACACTACATGGTTTGGTGATGTGAAACAATATGACAGTGTAATGGAAAGGAATTAAAGGTCGCACATAGACAGAGGGTTCTGACAAAACAGGATCTTATTTGGTAGATCAATAAGCAAAATCTGCAGCTCTACATGGGGAATTCATAGATAATGTATATCTCCTGGGGGAAATGCAAATAACAGCTGTAACTCGATCAAAATCTCATGCTGAAAGTGACTTTACCTCTCTGCAATGTGTTAGAGATGATCCAGATATGTATTTAAGTACTGCTCAAAAACATGATTCAATCATTCAAAAATGTTATCAATACGTACGAGAGCCAGACAAATGTGCCACATCTGAACAAGATTACCAGAGGAAGGCAGATTTGAGACTATTAATCATATTTCCAAATGTAGGATGGATTGCTAGTTAAAAAACCCCAATCTGGGTACGATCAAGGGTTAACACCGACCTCATTCCAAGGCATAATGTTAAACCATGCCCATGATGTAGCAAAAGGTGGTCATCTGGAATTTCAAAAGACAATGGAGATCCTATGTGAGGTCAACTATTGGCCATACATTGGCCAAGACATAAACCTCTGTTTAAAGGGACGATTGGGATGTGCTCATTCCCAACCAAGTTCTTCCACTCACCAGGCTCCTCTACAGAAAAGAGGAATTACATCACTGTGTTCTGATTTATAGATCAATTTCCTTGGACCAGTGAGCTGTTCTGCCTGTGAAAGAAAACTGACCATTACTTACCTATTTACTAAGTGGATGAAATGTCTCCCAGCTCCAACTTGTAGGACTTCTGCCACTATGATATCTTTTCCCGTTTCTGGTCTTCTTCACAAGATCCAGTCTCACTAGGGTAGTCCCTTTATCACAGAATGTATGACTAAGATGTGGAGAATTCTAGGATCATTGCCAACCGACTACCCTCTTGCAGGGGGTCAGGGAGCTATAACAAGACAAGTGTGGGAAGTCTAAAGATGTTTGTGGTAGTTTCTGTATCCAGTTGGGACTTGCAGTTACCACAGGTTCTAATGGATTTGCGACTTGCCCTTACTTCATCCACCTGAATATCCCCTTACTTACAGCTTGTCTCCTCCTGCAACTTACGGTCCAAGCCATTCATTGCCAAAATGAACAAAATATCCCATCAGGTACTTTGTTATACCAAGCAAGTGGCATGGAGAAGGTAGAAAATAAAGTAACACACATGGAGAAGATGGGATCCAGACTGCCTCTACCTCGTTATACATTACAATTAGAGAAAACCTGCAAAACTTACCTGAGATGGTACCTAAAACACCACAGGTTGAGTTAGATATTCCCTTCCTCTTTAAAGTTATAGAGACAAGAACATTGTTGACACACGGGTCACATCTGACAGAAATTCTCAAAGTACATAAATACTAAAACATTAAATACTATAATATTAAAGGTGTGAGAAACACAGAGCTACTCGAAGCTGTGATAGTTGTTCTTCATGGAGATGTGGAGCAAAGCCATATGTACACACATAGGCGTAATTATAGGGGGGGGCAGGCGGTTTTGTCCCCCCCAACTTCTGTGGCATGCCCTTCCCCCCAATCTTTTGGAGTGATGGCAGGGGGGCTGAAATCATTAATTATGTAATTGGAAAGCGCAAGCCCGGCTTGGATACTCAGCAAGGCTTGCGCTGTCTCATGACATAATGCAGAGATGCCTGGCAGCCGCGCTGCAACACATTCAGGGCTGGGATGCCCTGCGTGGCTCAGTCCCTCACACTGGCTCAAAGTCAGCAGCCAGGGTGCTGAACTGGGAGTTACAGGGCTTGGCGCCTGTGCTGGCACGCTAGCAGCAGCACTTTCGGGGGTCAGCGGCACAGAACATCGCTTTCCGGATTCGTATTCATTCGACACACAGACAGGAACTAGGAAGCTCATTCAGCTTCCTGGTTTCTGTCTGGAGTTGCGTGAGTGTGAAGAGGTTAGGTGGTGTAGCATGAGAAGTGGCATGGGCAGGATTTGAAAGCAGAGCAGAAGTACTTTTGAAAAAAAAATGTTTGTGCTTGTGTATGTTTGTTGGGGAGCTCTGCCCAAATCCTCTGAAGCAAAATACATGCAAACTTCCTAATTAGCACATGGATTGCACCAAAAGAAGTGACTTCACCAAAAAGGACATTGGAAGGTGCATCAGTCTTTGATACTTGGAGGCACCATTGAAGTGACTTTATAATAAGTTGCCATAAATAAGCCAAGTGACAAACAACTTTGTGGTTCAAAATACCTAAATTGCACTATTGTTATATGTGGAGCAATTCTATAGTCATTAGGCGTTTCCATTATAATAGAATGATACATTAACATAAGCTTTGAAGTGAATCAGAATCACTTACAGAGCTGCAGATAAAGCCCAATGTGATTAAATAATTTGCTCAGGATTACACACTTGGTTAAATGGTGAAACTGGGATGTGGACAATTTAGGCACCCGAGCACATCTTTCCAGGCTTAGTAGATATAGATATTTATTAAGGTTTTGCTTTACATTTCATGTGCTTATTATTTATATAATAGATATAACATAATTATTTATAGCAATGCATTGGAAACAAACCACATTACATAATAAACTAGCCTTTCATAGTAAACTAACCATACACTATATACATTGTCATAAAAATATGCTGAGCAATTGGAGTATGGCTTTAGTTTCATTCTCCCCATTCTGCATGCAAAGTCACAATAGCATCATGTAGATTAATGTGAGCCTAATGAATCCTCCTTGGGTTTTAAAGCCATATGGGCCTCATTACGACCCAGGCGGTAAGTTACCGCCTGGGTCGTACCTTTACCACCATGGCGTAAACTATGTTTACGCCATGGTGGTTGGCGGACTTACCGCCCCATTCCGAGGTTGGCGGGGCGGTAAGTCCCCAATCCCCATTTACCCTTCCCCATTCCCATTTTTGCCCCATAGGGCATAATGGGAGTGGGGAAGGCGTTAATTACGCCACCGTAAATTACGGTGGCGTAATTAACAACAAGGTCCCTTAGCGCCATGGATTTTAATACCTGCTAAAAGCAGGTGTTAAATCCTCCATGGCGCTAAGGGACCTCGGAATCAGGCGGTAAGGGTCGGCGCTGGTTATGCCGCCGTAAACCCCTTACCGCCTGGGTCCTAATGAGGCCCATAGTCATTATTGGTTGTAGGTCATAGGATCGACAACAAAAGGATCGACGGGTCAAAGGATTGAAACAAAAGGATCGACGGGTCAAAGGATCACATTTTTTTTTTGGGGGGGTCCCCCCCTCCAACCCCTGTTTTTGTGGTAAAAAACACTTTTTTTCCCTAAACGAAAACCCACAAAAAATTATATAATTAAAAAAAAAAATCGATCCTTTGACCCATCGATCCTTTTGTGTCGATCCTTTGACCCGTCGATCCTTTGAATTCGATCCTTTGACCGGACACCATCATTATTTCATAAAGCATGCAACATTATACACCCTTCTCACTTCTGATCACTCCCTCCCATTTAAATTTCTAAAGGGACAAAAGTCCCTGCTAATAGTACCCCCCTCCCTCCAGGAAGTGCCTAATGGCTCATATTGTAATACTCTTTTGATACAGAGCAACGTGAGGATTCTCTGCTGCCCGGCGCATTCTCCTGGCAGCGGGAGACCTCTACCATTTGAAAAGGGTAAGATGTCCTGCTGCCAAGACAATGAGCGTGTTGAGCAGGAATTGTTCAGCACACATTGTCCTGCCAGCGGGACACTTTTGCTGTTGGGCACCCTCTTTGAGGCGCCGTATGGGAGAGGTGTCCCAATGACAAATGTCCCGGTCTGGCTCTTAAAAGAGCTATGGGGGGGAGTTGAAGAGGGTAGCTTGACCACTCCCTTGTGACTCTCCCGCTCGGTACTCCACTGCTTGGGGCCATTTGAACACAGGAAAACATACCATAATTTTAATCAGTCAGAATCTTGTAGAAAAAATCTATCAGCACATAGACATATAAGGTGCTGTGCAGAACCCAGGTTTGGAGATATATGGCATTTAAAAATCTATACCAATTATACTTCATCACCCACTGCACTGCATTAACCAATGGTTTCTGCCTTTGAATGAAAGGAAAATTCAGGCACATTGCTGACATTCCAGTGAATCTGGTCCTTTCAGCCATGGCATTATAGTTCAGCTAGCTCAAGTCAACATAGCCCAAAATTTCAGGTGTCAGGGTGTGATTGAGTCTGGTCTGCTCAATGTATGTTGCGCCACTGTTTCCATGTGTTATTGTAAATGTACATATAAAGGTTGTGTGCACACAGTGTAAGTCAGTGGAGGTGCTGAGTGCATTTGTGTGTGAATGAGTGTGCGCAAGTATATGCGTGTTGACTTTTCTGTCTGAATGAATTATAAATGATGCATTGTTTGTATGTTCTAGTGGAATTAAGTTTGTGAATGTTATGTTGTGTCACTGGGTGCATGGCAGGCTGGCTGAAGATGTGTAGGGGCCCAATTGAATTTTAAAGATACGCCACCAGTCTTATGAAAGTTATAACAGAGCGCCAGCAATGCCCTCTTGTGGTGTAGTAGTTTAGTGTGATCCCTCAGGGATTTAGGTTGTTTGACTGACATAGAAAATCATGGAGGAATTAACTGTAGTCATTTTCGCTGCGAATACGGTTTTACTTCGGTACAAAAAAACAAACCATGTGCCATCAAACTGCCAGTACTCCGATAAACCCCCCCCACTTACCTTTTCTCCATCCGCTGCCTCTCCTGTAACCTGCAGCATCAGATCCATCCCTTTAACGCGGGTCCGATTTGACGCTGCAGTGTCCCTTTTCTTTTTTTTTGTAGGTCCCCTGCCACCAATGCTGAGCAAGTGGGGGACACCCCCGCAACAACTGAAGACAAAAATACCGAACATGGGCTGAGGGGGCCACCCCTGCAACCACTGCTCTTCGGTATCTTCAGCTTCAAACTAATGGTGGTGACCGAATTTGGTCAAATCTACTATTAGAGCTAATTCTTTTTTAACAATTTGGCTGAAACTATCCCTCGGAGCCACCATCCGCCCTCCCTTCCCCCACCCCTTTTCTTCAGTTGTCATGTCCCCCCCAACATTTTCAGCAAAGTTACTCCACTGTGTACACAGGGCTGAATTAAGATTCTGGGGGGCCCAGTGTGATAATTTGGGGGACCCACGTGATTGACAGCATCTCTGTGGCAATGTTTTAGACAGTCAAGCAATTTGAAAGGGTTTGAAACCTATAACTAACAGGCTATATATACACTGACCTATGTAGCACGGATATCGTACCAAACCATCAAAGCCAATTTTTTAGAATACATAACAACGAGTTATTTTAAATGCATTTCACCAAAATGTAAATGAGGGGTTGGTTAAAGGGATTAATTTTGGTGGGGGATAAAAGTGAGCCTGCGGGGGGCCTCCCCCACATTAAATTGCGGCAAAATTCATTTAAAAGAAAAAATATATAGAGGATCCGGAGAAAAACAATCAATGCTATAACGTAGATCCTAGTAACAAACCATCAGTCTTGCTATCATTGGCCTAGGATCAACCATCATCCTAAATTAGTATAAATACTCTCCACTGGTTCACCCTCTGCGTAGCAATGGCTTGGGCTCCATTTCACATGGTGCAGTGGATCAAAGTAAATGCATACCTATGCCAACATTTTGATCGCTCTAATTGCCACATATGTGAATGAACTTAATAAAATGTGCACTGCTTGTCACCATCATCTAATGGGTTGTTTTAGTTTTAGTTTGGCGCTGTCTCGCTCTTTGACTACATTCTCTGAAATCCATCCAACACAAAGATAAACACAAACCTGTGACCCCGTGCCAGTGTTCGAATTTACAGTGGATGCACAGAAACATACACACATTTGGAGATGATTAGAATGCAATAGGCGCAGTCCCCTTTTAGCTAGCCTGACGTCTAAACCTGTTTTAGAGATTCAGTGGAAGAGAAAATAAAAAGCACAGGGGAAATATGCGTTGCTTTGCTGTTAAGGGGTTGGGCCTGTGTGGGTAAACTGACAGTTCAAATGGTCTACTTACCTAGTGCAGTGGCATAGCTGTAGGTTCATGTTAAATTCCTGATCAAGGCACAGAATATAAGAAGCATTTGCAATGCCAACAGTTTGGGCTTTTGTGTAGGCATGGGAAAGGCACTTGTCAGTTACTGCTGTAGTGGTATTTACTGGCCATTGATGGCGGCAGATGCAAATGGTGCCTCTGATAGCAGTACCTGGCAAATGACCTATCGTTATACACAAGCAAAAACTGTTGGCTTTGCCAATGCTGGTTTTTAACAGGACTTTAATGAACGACACGCATAGTACTTTAACACTGAGGGGCTGTAGGCAGACCTGGTTAGCATTGTTTTACATGAGTAGTATGTTTACAGCTCCAATTAAATCATGACCGCTCTGAAGACTGCTTTGAAAAAACACTGGCAGTGCAAGATTTGATGGTAAGGCTTCAATAAAGGGAGCTCAAAGAGCTTTCTTGAGGAGATGATTTGGGCGGGGAGGGGCAGGAACAGGGTGGGAATGGCCATAGGTATTAGGATGGCCATGGACAGTTAAAGGATGGGCAACTAACCAAACAATGCCTACAAGCTTTGTCCCTACTCATATTCCATTCCTCCATATCTGTACTCTAATGCAATAGTTTTGCCTTATAGGTGGCGCAAGCAGCACCTCATAGCCCACACTAAAAAGGGCCACGTTTTGCGCCAGTCTGAAACTTTAGACTTTGATCGAGAAAAATAGAAGGACATACAATGATTAATATAGTTGTCCCTGTACAGTTTTTATGACTTCCCCATACAGGACCAACACATTATTTTTGCAGTTCACGGGCACCCTGGGTGACATAAGCAAAACTGAATGTTGATGGCTGAAAGGTTTTAAAAATAATCATTACAGCTCACATAAAAGCTCACATTTCTCTGTGAAACCCTTCAGATCATCCTGCCATGTCATTAAAGAAGGAAAACACCATATGAAAACCTTACACCGTATAGAACGGAGAGTCTGCCATCTGATATAGACTGGCAAATGAAACGCTCTGAACATAGTAGAAGGACTATTTGTTGCTAATCCTATAGCATGGAGATAGCAGAAGATAGTCTTTTTTTCTATGACTACATTAAATAAAGACTACTACAGCGGTCCATATTCTACAGAGGAAGCAGAAGAATGTGTCGTGCTGTGTCATATGCTGGCCTTAAATATACCCAATGCTAAGGATGAAAGGATGTTTGCTTTCAATGTGGTCACTAAAACGAGAATGCTTTGGTAGCATGCTTAACTGTGGCACTAATAGTTTCTCGCCTCCCTAACTCAGATGTCCCTGTACCCCAGGTTAGATATGGGCAAAAGCCTTATCTGTCTGACTCCCCCAGGCAATGTTTTTCTAGGGGGCTCCCTAACCTAACACTTCACACAGCAATGTCAAGATAGGATTGTATGGTGTTAAGGTACAAATATCAAAAAAGCTGGTTAAGCCTCTGCCTCAAACGCTCCCTTTCTCTCATCACATTATCTTGCTATACCATCTGTTGTACCTTTGCTCTTCCCCTCCATCTCTCATCCTGTTTTACCTGCTCTGATCTTCTTCCCACTCTCTCTCTTCTGTCCCTCCAATGTCCACTATCTCTTCAGTCTCCTCTCTCGACTTGCCTCTGCTCTCTTTTCCACCTTCTTCTCGACTCTCCCATCTCCATTCTCTCTCCATCCGCTCTATTCTTCTCTCTCCTCTGCACTCTACTTTCCTCCCCCAACTCTATTCTCCCACCCTACTCATCTTCCTCCTCTCCACTCTACTGTGCTCTCTACTCTCCTATCCTCTCTTTTCTCCTCCATCCACACTGCGCTTCCACACACTTCTACCAATCACTCGATCTCACTCACTTATACACTAACCTACCACCCTTCACACGTTCCAACAACCATGCATTCATTCACAGCCACAGTCTTTCAATCAGGTACCACTCTCTATTACAACCAACACCTCACCTGAAACATGCTCCACATCAATTTCTGAATTGCTTCACTTCACTTTCCTTCCTATGCATGGTCTCTTGCAGAGACATTGCTGGGAGGGCTAAGGGGGCTATAGCTCTGGGTCTTTTGGTTGTAGCCACAGGCTACAACCAAAAGCCTAGCTGGCCCGACACTCCCGACATCCGTGTAGCCCCAGATCTTTTCCAGACATAGCAACACCCCTAGCCTCCACCTGGCCCCATCTGAACTCCCCTCTGCATGTTTGATTCTTGAGGGGATTTTAAACCCCTCCCAACTCTTGTCTACTTGGTTCTCCCCTATCGTATTGGTTCCCTGGTAGACATTTTTCCCAGTTACAATCTACCTCAGTTTCCCTGAGGATTGGGCTGCAGCAACAGGAAGGTTTAAACACCCTTAGTACCCTTCTCGGTCAACTAGCTCTAACTCTAGCTCTAACTCTAACTCTCTCCAAATCATATGCTTTTCCAAGCAGAGAGTGGGCTAGATATCGCTCCTCTGCAGGTGCCTCCCTGCCCCTCTCAGACTTGAGCCAGATCTCCTTAAGTTCCTGAAGCTTCTCAAGACTTTCCTTTTCCCTTCTTCCTTGCCTATCCCCCTCCCCTGCTAATGTCCCAGTTTTTCTCTTCACCACCTCAGTGACATCATTCTGTGAGGCTGAATTGCAGGAGGCCTGGCAAGGATTTGTTTTCTTGCCCTAGACAATGATTTATTCCCCACAGCCATAAAAGTACAAATGGCCGGGGAGATGGAGGACCATTCACACCGCTAAGTGAGGTAGCACACTTATTCAAGCAGGCTGCCTACAACTATTTTCTCAAACCTAAAATCTCAATGTTGGTTTCTGTAATTTAAAGTATGTTTATTTCTTGTGCGAATATAGTGGTTTTTCACATCATGCTTAATAAAATGGTTAACTATATCACACAATAAATGACAGGTAAAGTTGCTTGAACACAGATTTCTGCAGAAGGTGCGTCAAGTGACTAGGGGCCCTTACAAATTACATTGAAAGCATATATTCTGCTGCATTAGCTACTTGAGTATAAGTGAAAAGATAGGTTGGTAGTAAGATAAATGTAATTCTGAAGGGGAATGTGTAGTAAAATCAAAAAGTGATAAATGCAAGGCTTTGAATTAAACATTACCACTACCTTTGCTTTGCGCAACATTCCATGCCATAATTCTGTAGTATGTATGTGCGATTAGAGAAGGGGACAAGCAATTAGCAAATTACTTTTGGTGCTGCCACCAAAAGGTGCAGTTCAATCTCAGTTGCAATGCTGTGTTCCATCTGCACTGGAACACAAGCAACCACATGAATTTGAATTTTCAGGCCCTGTGGTCTAGCAGTTTGGGAAGGCTGATATGCAAACAATGGTATGGAAGGCTAGCTAGAGCAATGACGGTGATTCTAATTGATTCAGAGACGTTTTACCTATTAGGTACAACCAGAATGCATGCTGTGGAACACAGATAGGATGGCAATAAAAAGTGAAGAGAAACACACATGGTATGGGTGTGTCTGGTCATTTACCCACCTAACGACTAGCCAGGGCTATGTCAATGCCTCACCGCCTAACCTTTCTAGAACTCTTTGAGCAAGCTCTACCACAAAGTAACACCAAACATGTTGCTGTATAGTGCCTGCCAGTGTTATATCTAAGCTTTCTACTGAGTGTTTAATTACTTAATTGAAACTGTAAATGAGCTCCTGGTGTAGTACAATTCTCTTAATGTGTGTCTTCAGCCAGTTAATTTTATAAGCAATATATTTGTCAATGCCTCTGTGACTTGCACTGAAGTCCTGTCTTAAACAAGCAATCACAAAGCCAGCAGTTTTGGCGTGTCTATAGGTATTAGCAGATGTTTGCCAGGCAATGCCATCATATGCCCAGCTACTGGCACCATTTTCCAGCTGTTCTCATCTTATGGCCAGGTGGTACCCTTATAGCAGTGCCTGGCGCCTGTCCATGCCTAATCAAAAGCCCAAGCTGCTGGCTTTGCCAAGGCATGTTGGCTTCCGTTTGTCTCCCTAAGTCCAACAAGGCCCTGCCGGAAAATGATAAGGCTAGGTTGGCAAGTATTATCCAGTTTCAGATCTTCTCATGCATACTTACCAGTGGGTCTCCGACCTAAATAGAATGTATCTTTGTTTGGAAGCATAGTCTACTCAGACAGAACGTTTCATGATTCAAACTGATAAGTACTGACTTGATAACCTCATTCTGTTTGAGTAACTTTACAGAGTTTGCATGCAAACAGAATATGTGATGTGTGTTGTGGGATTTGTTTGGAAAGTATGATGTAAATCCTGGGTGCTGGGTGTTCAGGCAGTGACGGAAATAAAACATGAACACCCATAAAATAACAAAAAAGAAGAGTGTTTTCTATAATGTTGCAGGCAAAGTATAAAAGGTGTACATCTTTTATAACTAAAAAGCAGTATTTAAATATTTTCTATAGAGTGCAATCAGAGGTGGATTTAACATTTGGACAAGGGACAAATGCCAATGCCTCCCCCCCCCCGCTCTACTCTCTCCCCTCAAATACAAACAGCAGTGCTGATCAGGCCCACCCAGTGAGATCTTATCTTTTTAACGTGTCTCAGAGGCAAATTATTAACAACAGGAAGTGATTAGACATGAGAAAAGGTAAAAAGGCAGTGCCCATTGCTGTGGCACTTTAAAAAACAATTATATAGGGTTTTCAGAACCTATTTAACTGTGATTGTTGGGTGATTAGTAAGTAAGGGGATACAGAAAAAGCTTTGTGAAACAATAAACTCGTCATGCATTTAATTTCACTTTGTGTCTATATGAGATTGTAAGTTCTCATTAATTATTATGCTGGAGCTTGTAGGCTTCCATTCAGGATGGCCAAAATAAAGCTACAGTCACAGGGGATCACTTTCCAGGTCAGGTGGAGTGGAAGAAGTGGCGCTAAATGCATGTAGCTCCACTTTTTATGAGCTACAGGGTTTTGTATGATTTGAAAGGTGAAGTTGGAGAACAGATCAGACTTAACAAGGTCCCCCTGCCAAATCCAATTGGTATTCTACCAACATGTATTTTCTACATTGGCGGAAAACCAATAGATTCCTATGGGACCTGCCTGACTTCTCCATCTGGAAAAAATGGGTAGAGTCCAAAGGAATCCATTGTGGATGGCTCTCACAATCGTTAATTGTGGAACTGATTTACACTTTTCCAGACACGTAGTGGTAAAGTAAAGAGCAAAGGCGATTTTTGCCTGTGTTTTACTCTTTACTTTTCCAGTGCTTGGTGAAAACAATTAAAATTAATTAATGGGCCCTTTTGCAAAAAAAAAGTGCAAACAGGAGAATTCCAATCTGTGCAATTTAGGATTCGAAACAAAATGCCCCCATTAATGTTTTCATCAACATGTTTCTACAATGATGAATACACTGTCAGGTTCGTTTATCATGTGACGTGTGCATTTTTTAAGGTAATCTGTATGCAATATAGTATTATTTTAGGTATTCAAAGCCAAACTTCAACACATATTTATATCAACTTGAGCTCGGAAGATGTGTGTTCAAGAATCTAAATTTCAGGCTAGGCTCAAATTATGGCTTTACCACTTGATCCTGGGCATATTTTTTAATTTCACTATGCCTTACCTGTTAAAATGAGGTGCCCCTAGAAGGGATTCAGTTCAAATTATAAGCTATTCAAAAAAATTAATTCATGGTTTAATAGATGGGCAGCACAGGGATTAGGACACACACACACACACATCGAACTTTGAAAATATCTGGGCCACATTCATTGAACAGAATTGTGTCATTCAATAGCAAATCAGAGTAAACACATCAAACAAAGAGTCATTATGGACAATTGCATATTATAACCAGTATGTACCAGACAATGATGTACAGTGGCATGCCCCACCAGGAGTGATACCAGGAGACCGCAAACCCCACAACCAGCACTGTCTGCCTCCTGATGCAGCCCTTACAGGCTTAGCACTCCCTTGCACTCTCAGCTCAATTAAATTGTGCTGCAAAAATGCAACAAAAATAACATTTTGTGCTTAAAATGTAATTTTGGGCATGAACCATTGATGGGAGACATTCAGAATGGGACTACTGTAGGGGTTCAGTTGGAAAGGAAGGGGGTTGGGGAATGGGTGGGTGAAGGGAGGATTGCATACATGTGTATGTTATTGGAGGATATGTTGCTGTGCTCTAAATAGTGTTAAGATCAATAAGACTACCTGTATTGATTGGATAGGATATGTTATATTATTGAAATTTAAAGAAGTTTGAAAAAAATTTAATTTGGTAGGAAACAAAATCTATTCCTTGCTTCAGTATTCTGAGTGGGGGGGGGTCTATCGTTCGCAAAAAGATGGACGGACCACAAGCATCTCCTCCGGGGCCTGCTGGGAGTATCCACAGTGCTCAGGAAGGTATTGTTGGGCAGACACCATCTGAGATGGTACAAAGACTGGGGCCTCACTGCTTAGCCTTCTCAGAGGAGGAGGAGGCATCACCCTATTTTCTCCCAAGCCAGTCCAGGAAAGGCCTGCTGGGTGCTGGTGTGAATAGGTGGGAGTGGAGGTAAATAGGAACAGTGGTTAGGGCAGCTGAAGGAAGGTGACTGGACGGTGAAAGGTGAAGGAGAATCAGATATAACAGAAACGGGAGAGCAGATGGGAAGGGAAGATAGGTAGCTTGATGTAGCAACACTATTTTCCTTGCATCTCTTTTGCTATCTAAAGTTTTTTATAGAGGGGTGCAAATGTATTTTTGCAGATCTGGGAAGACTTTTTTTGCTGGATCACGGATCTAGGAAATCTGGATCAACGGCAGCACTTTGTTTAGGGTACTCCTAGACCAACACCCAATGGAATGTGGCCCTCCCTCATCACAACCGTGGGCCTTCCATGAGAAAATTCCTGGAGCCGGGCTGAAGGAAGGTGACTGGACTGTGAAAGGTGAAGGAGAATCAGATATAACAGAAAGGGGAGAGCAGATGGGAAGGGAAGATAGGTAGCTTGATGTAGCAACACTATTTTCTTTGCATCTCTTTTGCTATCTAAAGTTTTTTATAGAGGGGTGCAAATGTATTTTTGCAGATCTGGGAAGACTTTTTTTGCTGGATCATGGATCTAGGAAATCTGGATCAACGGCAGCACTTTGTTTAGGGTACTCCTAGACCAACACCCAATGGAATGTGGCCCTCCCTCATCACAACCGTGGGCCTTCCATGAGAAAATTCCTGGAGCCGGGCCTGTAGCTATGTGTTAATAATGACTTTTAATTGCTGTTATTTTCTTGGACATTCATAATTACACATGGATAGTTCTCAAATGTTTGGGGTATTTCTGCAATTACACTCTAACACCAGAGTTATTATGTATGCATGATTGCTACATGTATTCTGTAGTTCTGCATGCATGGTGTTATCCTTAGATTTCTCTTTTTGCCCATAGAATAAAATAAAAGTGAAGTCAGTGTGAGAGCTAGTCCTGTCTTAAGCAAACGCAAATTCGTGTCACCTCTGTCTGTTTTTAGGTTTCGGCTCATTAGTGTCCATGTAGTGACACCTAGCAGAGCCACAACTATTGGTACTTTAAAGTGAAAGATGTTTGTACATCCACCTTAGTGATATGACCTTGCACTCACCTTCTCTATGATTCTGCCATTGTGATTTGCTGAACGGTCAGCAGTGTGTGTACTTATAGAACAGCATATGTTCTGCTCTACCTTTTTGTTTGTAGTCTATATCTCTTTTGTGGTAAGTACTTCAATAATTGTCATAACTTGTAATTATGTGAACTTTAGCGCTATCCTTTAGTATTATTTTTAGCTCTAGAGGTAGATGAACAGGTCATCCTGTTATGGAATTGAATGCTACGTGGAGTGGTGTCGGCTAATGTTAGTTATTTCTCTCACTGAGCATTTTATATTTTTCCTGATTTCTACCTGAGTATGCCCTCCTGACGTGGTATTTTAAGTTAAGTGGGGCAGGATCTGCTAATGGCATTTGTTTTCTCAGTGTATAGTGTACTGCTTGTTGATGCTGGAATGACTGTATTGGTAAGACTTGTTTTAATTAGTGAACAGAAAACGGTCAATAAAAGAGCCTTCACTAATAATGGCATTATTGGGGCATTTGCTTGCGCACTTGCCATTGAGGTCGTCTACGTTGCACTTAGCACATGCTGACAGTGGTTGCGCACCGGGAGTTACGCCTACGCATACAGTGACCACGCCAGCCATATGATATCGCTATTATGGCATTTGAGTCGGTGCTTGACATAAGACAGACTAAACCTATTGATTTTGCCAGTGCTCATTTAGTGTGTAGCAGTGGCTGTTGTGTGCAAGTGAGTGTTGAGAAGGGCTCCACATTGTGCAAGGGCGTCTTGGCCGTGCACATGCGCTTTTTGCACTTCTCCCTGACGCTTGGTCCCATCATCCAGAAATACACTGCCATGTGGTCACTACTTCACACACGTGTTCCTGAAGGAAGGTAGAGACAGGAGGACAAGCAGCTTATTCTCAAACCTCATTTCCCAACTTCCATTGCCAAACATTCAAGGCAATGCGGTTAATTCATTAAAGGATTTACGAGTGTGTGAGTTTGCACGTGTTTGTGCGTGTGTTCTAGTCCATTTTCACAGTACTGAATTAGGTAGGCAATCAAAGATTATTTATCCATTTGTGTTCCCTCTTAATTGTGTAACATATGACGTTTTTTTATTTTGTCACCAAATAATCATCAGCTAACGTACATTAATTTGCTTAATGTTTTCTAATGTCAAAATGTCTATTGCATTAGACTATGTAGCTAGGTTGTTCGAAGAAAGGTTCACATTGTCACAGGGTCGAACCTGCAATTTTTTGCTAAACTCCGAACCTGTTTCTACCAGCTGGTGAGGATGTGCTTAGATGGAAGGTACTTGATGTGGCCTATAGAAACAAAATCATTGTAGCAAAAAAGATATTTTTTAAAGAAGAAATTTCAGGAGCCAGAAATAGCCCAAATAGGGGATTTGAGATTTTGAAACTCTTGTAGAACCGGAAAGCATTAGTGCAGCCCTTCCATCCCACAAATCAAGATTGTGATGATGTTCAGCAAGCCTTTGAAAATAAAATCAGGATTTCCCGAAAGAAAATCGAGAAAGATCTACGAACCGTTCTTGGCCAGCAGGCACAGCCGACTGCTACTTGTATACATTGGGAAGGACAAGCGAACTTTGCTTTCAGACCTGTGACAATTCCCGAGATTAATGCCATAATGTCTTCAATGAATCCCACCTCTTGTTGAGAGAACATCATAACTTATTTTAGAAAATAAAAATTACTTTGTTTCCTTTTTCACTAGACTCGTTAACTCCTCTTTTGATCATGCCTCAGTCCCGGAAAAGGTAAAAGTGATTACTGTTACCCCCTTGATGAAGAAAGCAGATCGAACCCTAAAGATGTAAAAAAACTTAAGGCCTATCACCAAGATTAACATCTTGCTGAAGATCCTTGATAAAGTGGTGATCAACCAACTACAGGCCCACTTCGAATCTTCAGCAATCTTCCATTGTAAACAATCGGGTTTCAGAGCAAACCATAGCACAGAGGCTGATCTTCTTGACCTGAAGACGAATATGCTAGAGATGGCAGACAAGGAGAAAAGTGGGCTCCAGGTCCTCCTGGACCTGTCTGCGTCTTTCAATCTGCTTGATCACGACCGCCTGCTCACTGCTCTGTCCAAGATAGGGAATTGTACCTCACAAGCAACAAGTTGGTTTAAATCCTTTCTGTCGGGTAGACAATCCTCAGTGTCCTGGGTTGGTGCCTCCTCAAGTCCCACCCCTATTCACTGCGGTGTCCCACTGGGAGCCTGTATTTCACCTACGCTCTTTAACCTGTATCTGAGATCACTCTGCCATTTGTTAGAGACATGTGGGGTCTCGTTTACAAACTATGCAGATGATACCCAGTTGATTTTGGAAATCAGCAGGGATCATGAAATTGATACTAGGAACTTGAATGCAATTTATGGGGTCATCGAACAGTGGATGACAGAGAACTGGCTCTGTCTCAACGGAGCTAGAACCGAGTTACCGCTATTCGGCAGCCCTGCTAGTAGAGAAAAATTGGGAAATGAGTATGGCAACTTCAGCATCAAGGACTGCCCTATTGCAATGGCAGAAAATGTTAAGACCTTGGGGGTTTTTCTTAATGCCGGTCTCTGTACCGAGACACAGACCAGTTACCTGTCAGAAAAAGTTAACTATTATCTGAAACTCTTAAAGAACATCAAGCCATTTATCTCAGAGATAAATTGTGCCACCATTGGTCAAGCCATTATCCTTTTACGACTAGATTATTGTAATGCCCTATACATTGGGGCCATAAAAAATGTTTTGCACCAACTACAAACGCTCCAAAATGATGCCATTGGCATCATCAAGGGCATTCCGAGACAGGATCGTGTCTCAGCAGGGAGGGACCCGCCACATTGGCTCCCCATTGATGCCCGGATTGATTTTGAAACAGCCATCCTAGTCCATAAATGTCTTCTTGGAAAAGCCCCAGAATATCTGAAGACCCACATTTCTTTTTATAGACCCACGCATGCTCTACGCTCTGACAATCAGGGAACAATAAGTGCCCTGGGGTCCAAAAAGGGCCGGAGGTCTTGGTAGGGCCTTTAATACGCCGGCTGCACAAGTTTCGATATCCCACCCAACTTTGCTACGTCTGGACAAAAATATGAGCACTTTCCATGCATCACTGAAAACTTTGCTCTTCAAGTTAAGGTTGAATCCCTCCAATTGGAGCTAGATAGTAGTTGAGTCTTGTATGATATATGTACATCCTGTGCCTCCTTGTTTTTCCTGTGTTTGTTTTGGTGCTCTGATGCCTGTGGGTTCCTGGTGCGGTATAAATAAACAAATAAAATAAAATATCAAAACCGAGTGTACTTAATGGTGTAAATCTGCATAACTGTTCTAAATCCTCATTTTTTATATATGTTTTAATCCTGTGTGAATCCCATATTGGAAAACATTTTCCACCGTAGGTGGGCCTTGATGAGAAAACTGCACTACTGTACCTCCCCCTCCCTTGTCTCGATGCACCATGAAACACTTTTTGGCTGTATAGGTGCATTACAAATACCCAATATATTTTAAAAAATAAAACATAAAAATAAAACATTCCTAGGGCCTGAGGCTGAGGTTTAGCCAGGCAGCCTTGTTCTGGATGATCTGCAACATGTGAAGTAAGGCTTTCAGGGGAACCAAATAGAGGTGTTTTCCGTTAAGGATAGGTGTACATACACATTCGTACAAAAGATCAAACAACATGAGCAAGTCAAGGAACGAATTGCAGAGGGCTGAGGAGCGCAAGGAGGGAAAAGCAGAATGGCACGCCCTCTGGAGCCCATCAGACCCATTAGTGGTGGTGGGGAAGATGACAGCGTATCCATCCCCCGGCCACAGCGCTGGTAGTGATGCAGCGAGCATGCAACAGATTAAGTGTGAAAGAGTTCTTTGAAGAGCATACTCTTTTGGTGCCTGTTGAAACAGAGATGGTTTTCTTCTTCGCTTAGAGCAATGGGAAGTACATTGTAGTGATGGGCCCCACAGTGCCATGGCTCTTGCTCCTGATTTCCTTTCTTGGCCCGCCCAAATAGTGGTGATCCAGAGGCAGTGGATCTTAAGGTTCTTGTTGGGTGGTACTTGGACAATTTGTCCTGGATGTACACAGCCCAGTGAATACAGCAGAGGGCTTTGAAGGGCATCCTATTCTCCACAGGAGCCAATGCAGTGATTTTAGGGCAGGGGTTATGTTATCAACATCTACACCTGTCATTAAATGTAAGTGGGCCTCCTTTGCGAACACTGCACTCTGTACTCTGCACTCTGCACACTGTACCTGTACCTTCCCCTCCCTTGTCTTGATGCACCTTGAAAAACCATTTCGCTGTATAGGCGCATTATAAATACCCAATAAATACATTTAAAAAAAGAAATCATAGGGCCCGAAGCTGAGGTTTAGCCATGCCGGCTTGTTCTGGATGATTGAGTAGTTAACCTACGAAGTATCCAAATACATAGTGACCTACACTCAATGAGGAGAGATTAGAAAAGGAAGAATGCACTTAAGCAGGTGAAGTTTGAAGTGAGATTTCCTTCAAGAATCTGAGGCATGAGGAGAGAGAGTTATTAATGATAATGTCCATGGTTCTTACAGAAAGAACCAGGGAATAGGGAGTGCCCATAGAATTAGGCCATGGAAAAGGATGGGAAGAAGGAGCAGTTGAGCCCAAGTAAATGAGGTAATTATGAAGTATCAGGACCTGCAAAAGGTAGAGGCAGAGGCAGAGGTAGAGGTAGGAAGCAATCCAGCCTGGAAGATGATGCAGAGTCAACTCCTAATATGAAGACAATGAGGGTGTTATGGAAGTGCGGTGGACGTGTTCCTGCATCAGCAGTCTGGCAATTGTGCTGTGGCTGGTGAGTGAGAGCGATACTCTGTTGCTCAGTATTGCTTAATGTGGACTTTGGGATCAACATGCAACTTTCTTTCCTGCAGAGGAGGATACTTGTCCAGCAACGTGGTGCATAGCACGCACATTGAGGAAGCACGTTGGAAGCAGTATGGCAGTCCGGCAGAGTTGGAGGTGCCCTGTCTCGGAATTACCAAGTATCGGTTCTAAACATCTGAAGTAAGTGCTGGGGAACTACTTGATGAACATACCATCTCTTGCACAACTTTATTTCCGCTTGATACAGAGCACTGACTAATAACTGCTCTAAACTGGCTTTGTGCTCAGTGAACTTAGACTGTACTTTGAGTTTTCCTCTCATGCCTTGAGTTGTAAGGTTGTTACTGATTTAGAACCTGGCGTGTCAACTGAGCCATTGGTGGAATTGCCTTCTCAATCAATCGCTCATGTCCCTTTACCTTTGGAATACACCACCACAGTGTTGAGTTTGGAGGGAGTGGATTCACGGCCAGGCATGGATGGGTGTAGTTCCACCCTGCAGCTTTCAATTGTATTACCAACACCAATTCGGCATGGAACGTTAGGCTTTGCAGTACCTCCCAATGCAAGGATAACCACTTTCTTTGCTAAATCCACTCCACCTTTACCTTAACTATTGGATCCTGGAAGGCAAGTTGGTTGGAAAGGATGTTCCAGCCTTGTCAACAAATGATATACCTGATGAAGAGATACTAACATTTACTGAAATAATGGCTGATCTGACGGACCCCTGGTCACTTATGAGAGCACCCCTATGCAACATATTCCTATGGATTCAGAAGGACTAACTTTGACTGTGCCATTACCCAATGCCGCCTAACTGGTTATATTGCATAATTCCTCGCCAAGAAATCACTCCAAAGCATACTTGAATGTATCTTCGGCTCTTCTTAATTCAACATCTAAGAACTTGGATCACTCTGCTATGACATCAACTGTATCATCATCCTTACCATCATCTATAGGGCCTAACACTCCTGGCCGACTTTGGGAGCCTATACCTTGTCAGCCTTGCATTTTGTAATATCATCCTTGGTTCAATCATTCGGGAATATACGTTCTACCATTACTTTATCCTCGAAAATATCTTTTATAGAGGGTTACATAACATAACGTTGACAAGACTGAACCATAGTTACACACATCCTCTGAGGAGTCAATCTAATACAGCTCAATTTGATTGCCATTATGAATCTCTACCTCTAGTACCTCATATTATTGAGTAGGAGATTCTAAGCACTCTGGGCCTCATCACGAGTCTGGCGTTAACCCTTAAATGCAGTGGTAGCGCTATTACTGCCGCATTTAAGGGTCTGTCAGATCATGGCCTTGGCGGATTTCCCCCCAGTTCTAGACTGGGGGGAAATCCGTGTTAAATTTGACGACTTTCGGTGCTATTACCGCCGGCGGTAATAGCACAAATTTTCCCCATTGGGCCCAATGGGGAATTAGGAATTCCAAAATGGGGAATGGGCACTAACCATTCCGCCAGACCCGTTATCCGGAGCTAATAGCACCAGGGGTTTGGTTGTAGGGCTAATAGCGCCGGCCTCGTGATGAGGCCCACTGTCTAGAAATACATCTTCGATGAGGATGGTGTTACAGGAAAACAACTTTGATCAAACTTTAAACAATCCTGTGGTAGAAGTGCTTGGTACTGCATGTCCTTACTATTTGATGCTGGCTCCAGTAATTAATCTAGATGAAGAAGTATCAGATCCAGCTTGCATAGTCCCCTCAACGTTGGATCTATCTAGTGATCTTGAAATTATCAATGATGCGCTTAACTAGTCAATGGCCCTCATTCCGAGGTTGGTGCTGGTCATGGCGCTATTAGCGCCATGACCAGCACCAATACCGGTAACGCCAATGACGTGGTGGTATGGGGACTTACCGGTCCATTACGCCCTTTGTGGGACCGGTAAATCCCCATTCGAAATGCCATTCAACATTCAAATTTGAGCCCCGATAGGGCTCAATGGGAAGGGCAAAGGCGGCAATAACGGTACCTCAAATTGCAGTACTGTTATTGACCCCGGTATCCCTTTGCGGGTCCCGTCCTTAACGCCTGCTAAAACCAGGTGTTAAGGGAAGGACCCGCAAAAGGACCTCGGAATAGGGCGCAAAGGGATTACTGACACCAGTGTCATTACCGGTGCCCGGTATCCCTTTGTGCCCGGGTCGTAATGACCCCCAATATTTTATCAACGGCGAAAGAAGAAACAAAGAGGGAAGAAGGGAGCGAATAAAAACAAAAATACCTAAGAACATGAAATCTACATGAATTTTGAATACTTTTTGATCTCGGAAATGTCTTCGCTCCAAACCCATGTCTGATGAGAACTTTGATAGGCTGGTTAGCTCAGCCAAGTTAGATAAATAATTAAGAAAAAGGCAGTCTAAATGTCACAGTTTACGCCCCCAAATTCTTGTTAACGATCAACAAGATACGTCGGAGTCAATTCTGCCCACGACTAATAACAAGGTGCACTGTGAAGATCTTCCAGCTATCTCCAACTACTTGATTAATGGCTTTTCTGTAATTAACACAGCAGTGGGGCAAGAGCTTATTCCATCAAGGGCTGATGATGCAAAGAAAGCTCGGATACTAGTGAGTTCACAATCGGTTATGCAATCTATTCAAGTCCCTCTCCCAGTTCCTCCAATTGCTCCAACAACTTTGCCTGCTGCTGTGTTGGAACAAGTTAAAGAATGTAGTAAATTCAAAAATTGGAGCAATGTAGGGTAACGATACATTAAAGACCATCTACCATCATGGCCACCCTGCAACAACAACACTCTCTCTTTAAGAGCAAACCTTTTACCAACTCTATTGTACATAATAATTATGAAGAGTCATACTGTAGGATTGACCAATGTGATATGGCTATAACAGACAGGCCTGTTAGGAGGAGTGGAGATTTGAATGTGAGGAGTGATGATTTTGAATTTGAACAGCTTAAATTGAGATGTTTACTTTTAAAACACATTCTGAAATCTCAGGGCAGTATTATTTTGAACAGATCCAATGTCATGTTAATCAAGTTGAATTTGTTGATGACAGGTCGTTGGATAAAGTGTTTATTCATGTCAACTCCAGAATTTACTTGTTGCAATACCTCACCTACTTTCATGTGGCTATGATTTGACTGAAGTTGATTACCATAGTTTTTTGCCCAAATAACAAGACAGGATCAATTGACACTTAATTCTAAGGAGTTGGCTAGTACTGCTTGTTTTTTTCCTTTTAAAATCACTTGTTCAGCAAAAAAAGTACGCCAACGCCAGGTCCAATCACATACATGTAATAATGTACCATCTGAACCTGATACAAATTGGTCCGGATGGTTGGCACCCTTTACATACCTAAAGCAATAGCAGAACATAAGACAGGATACCAGGAACCTTACGATTGGTTCCAGAAATATTTAAGAATGTACCCATCTTTTTCAGATAGGTTAGGCACATTTTAAGTTTGGCCAGTATGATATTCTCTTTTTCCAAGAAACTTGGTTATTATCATGCCCTCTACTAGATGGGTACCAATTGTTTATAAATCCAAGAGAAATAAATTCAAGAGGCAGACCATCTGCAGGCGTGTTAATTGATGACCGAAAAAACACAGTTATTTGTGCTTCTCACTGGAAATACACCCAATCCTTACATTCAGACAGTAGAAGAAATATGCCACTCTTCTTGCTTCCCTGGTTTAGGCTCATTACTATTAATTAACTTATACTGGAAACCTGTCAGACAGCCTCAGTCTATTTTCATTGATTCTGTAGAGGAATTAATGAGTGACTGGATGGACTCAAACGCAATTTAGATGTGTGTTGATCTAAATAGTTTTTGCTTCGATGATCCTAAGAAGTTAATAATTGTTGCAAATCTTCGATCCCCTTACTGTAAGTAAGGACACGGGTGGTTAACGTTAATGAACAACTGTGGTATGTCTATTTCAAACCATAGGGTTTCAGGAGATATTCCTGCTCATGACACATGGAGGCGCAGCCCACATTCAGCACTTATTGATTATATGTTTGTTTAACACTGTATTTTTCAGAGATCAGTTTCTTTTCAAATCATAGCGAATGATATGAGTGATCATGATATTTTAAAAATGTAATGGAACTTTGTGGACATAAGGAGTTGCTCTAAGCGTTATGTTACTAATTTGAGTGTGGTAAAAATCGCATAAACTAGAATGGTTTAAATGTGCTCAAATGTAATAATCTTATATAAATATCTTTTGAGAGTAATGATAATCTTCTAAATGCATTCACCCCTCAGGAATACGTAACTATGTTAAATAGCATTTATCAGCTGGATCAAGGACCTAGAACTTCTCTTTCAAAACATAAGTATGTCTTCGATGCTGATATACAAAAGTAGAAAAGTTTCCTGAGAGCTGAAATTAGAGCTACAAGTAAGGAAAGCCAAACAACTTACAACTTTGAAGTAAAAAGGTTAAAACATAAATATTAAAGTTGGCTAAAAAAACAGAAGGCACAAATACTCCAGAAAGAGGAGGAATTTATGTTGACATAACTTTCTACTAAAAATGTATCACATTTTTGGAGGCTGATAAAGGGCTCTACAAACCCAAAACTATTGGCCAAATTAAACCCAATTTTGAAAGCAGATTGGGTAATACACTTTTTGTCTCTATATGCAAAAGATCAATTGGTCGAGATGTATACCCAGAAGGGCAATGACAGGTTCTGGTGATTTAATATACCTTGCTTTCCCAAAAAGCTTTTTGGGATAAATGGGTAATCTGGTCGTGGAAATCCTCAATAATTCTGCCAATTTTTTAAAAAGGGTGCTAGGCTTAGTCCAAAGAATTAAAGGCCTTTTGCCCCTTTGCACATTCCAGGGATGATCTATGCAGCCTAAATTCGTACTCATCTCTCCAACTGGGCCTTAAAGGTACTGACACCCCGTTGAACGGGTTTATTTTGAACTGTATTAAATATAGAGCTATCTTGGATAGATCACAAGTGTATTTGGCCTTTTTTGATTTTACATCAGCCTTCAAAAGCATTGATAGAACACGGTAATGATGGAAAAAAGTTGTCAGCATGGGGGTGTCCTTTGCGCTTGCTACGGATAGTGAAAGAGCTGCATACTGACAAATCCATACATGTAAAATTGAACCAATAGGGTCTACTATCTGATTTGATTCCTACATTCCAAGGCTTAAAGAAAGGCAGCATGTTAGCCCCCTCTTTGTTTAGGGGCCGATTCATGGAACAAATGTGTGCCGAAAATCTTGGCGCAAGCGTGAAAAAGCAAGCGCACGCGCATGCATGCTATTCATGGAAGGGCCTGAGCGTGTTTTCCCCAGAATGTGCGCCAAATCCGTGCGTGACGCACACGGGCGCATACGTCATTGCAACATCCTGAACGCCATGCGCGACGCGCACAGGGAAAGCGAAACGTCTGCGCACACACCAAAAAGGGGGCGGAACACGGGGCATAACACACAGAATGGGGAACATCGCGTGAAAAAGAAGGCGTAACTGGGGAAGTACTGCAGGGAAATACACGGAACGGCCACACGCACGCGAGCAACACATATTCATGGAATCGAATACGGGAAACCCACGTACGTTAAAAGACGCGCACAGGCGTCAACATGTCCGCCACACGAAGGCAGGCGGAAGTGTCCCTGCGCACAGTATAAAAGTGCACGCAAACAACAAACACGTATATACAGCTACGAGGAATGCCCCATTTGTCGCAGCACTGACCGTGGGACACCGAAGGAAGAGGAGAATAGCCAGGACCCGCATTTTTTTCCCCTGACTAGCCTTTTTGGGATGCCTGACGACCAGGTCTATGTCAGGTATAGGTTTCCACCTCATATCATCCTAGACCTGGTCAGGGAGTGGGAAGATGACCTTACATCCCCCACCCTGTGCTCCCAAGCATTGAGCCCCTTGGAGAAGGTGCGCAATGTCCTGCATTTTTTGGCCACTGGGTCATTTCAGTGGACAACTGTGGGGTTTCACAGGCCATGCAGTCACGCTGCCTACACCAGGTGTTGGCAATCATGACTGCACGCCCCTCAGTCCGCAGGCACATATACATGCCCAGAACACCTGCAGAAAGGCAGGCCGTGGTCCAGGACTTTTACAGGGTGGCACACTTCCCCAAAGTGATCCGTGCCATAGATTGCACCCATGTGGCCCTACGTCCACCTAGGGCCACTGAGCAAATCTATCGAAACCGCAAGCACTGGCATTCCATCAACGTGCAGGTCGTATGCGATGCCAAGGGAATCATCACCTCTGTCTATGCAAACTACCCTGGCTCTACCCATGACAGTTTCATATACAGAATGTCCGCATTGAGACGGGCCCTGGAAGCTGGGAAACATGGCGACACATGGCTCCGAGGTGAGTACAAATGCCTGTGCACATACATGCATGTCACACAGAGACAAATACACAAAACCAAATAATCACAACCATTATCACCTCCCCAGGGGACAGTGCCTACCCTCTGAGCAACCACATGATGACGCAAATCCGGAACCCCACCAAACCACCCCAGGTAAGATACAACTCTGCCCATATTGCAACCAGGGGCATAGTGGAGCGCACATTCGGAGTGCTCAAGTCACGCATCCGCTCCCTTGACTGCTCTGGTGGCCAGCTACTATATGCACCCCCAGTAGTGGGCAGGATCATTGTGGCAGCATGTGTCCTGCACAATGTTGCAACACGTACCGGTGGACATGGTGGTGCCCCCACATCCCCAACCACAGGCACAGGCTCTGCCCATGGGAGGGGAAAGGGCACGTGGCGAGGCAGCCCGGACCCATCTTGTGGCCACATTTTTCACCTAAACTCCCACCCCTGCGTAGTGCACACGGGCCTGGCACATACCAGGTGACAATCGATGATGACAAAGAGACAGTCAACTGTCGCAACCTTACCACCCTGAAAATGTTGCCATGGTAGTTCTACATTGCGTGCATCCCTAGCTACTTAAACATAACCAATCCTGTGTGACCAAAATGAACACATGCAAGGTGGGTATCACACCCCCCCCGCAAAACAGGCCATGACAATCCCTGGTATGTCACCCAAACACTCCCAACCCACATCACTCTTGTCTGCCACACCATGACATGGCATGCAATAGCAAAAGCCCAACACATGACCAATAAGATACGAAGTGACATGTGATAAATGGAAAATGGCCCGAAACAATGGAATCAGATGAAATGACTGACCAACAACCTCCCACACATACCAAATCATACACAAATGCTTTCCACCAGTCATAGCATGAACACAACACTGAATGCCTCTTCACATGCACATTGGGCAAGGTAAAATTGCTACTCCTGAACCTGTGTGCTTTGTGTGTCTCCTGCAACACACTGCTCAGCACACAGCACAGTGAGCAGCCATTGTGTTGGTGATAAACCTTGACCATCACATGAAAAGGACAAACAAAATAAATAACCAATTGACGCATGTACAGGATCCCCAAATGGTAAAGGATCATGTGCTGCAGGGACATAGCGTGCCCGAGAAGGCAATTTGTGTTCACCTGTGGCCATGGAAGGGTGGTTGTACGTGTGGTGGAGCATCGTGCAACTGTGTGTGTCAGTAGGGACATGCACTCAATATATGCATGTCATGTGAAATCAAGTGACCCACAGTGTCCTGTACACATTACATGTGAACATTGCCCATGTGTACACCCCATTATGTCAAACCACACCAATCCCCTGACACCTGAAAAGTAAAGACAACACAGGAACAGGCATTGACCAGCAGAAAACATCATGTACATAGTACCCCACAATTACAATGTCAGAGTGCCCAAACACTGTAGCCCAAGCCAACTGTCCAACAACAAAAGGCCCTCCCTCATTTACACATCACCATGACCTTCTGAAAAACTGTGTCTGGGGTATGTAGCCTTCTTCCTTCAAGTCTACCTAGTTACATGATCACCCTACCCCTTGGTCTCCATGTTCCACCTTGTGTGTAAATAGGGTCCCGCCCCCTCAGAGGCCACCTTGACTGGTAAAAATACCAAATCGCAGAGAACTCCAAGGAGCCATACCCCCAAACCAGGGAAAAAGCCTGTAGGCACCAAAAAACCCTGGAAGAGTCTCCAGTAGATGACTTGAAGTAGCAGACAAAGTCCAAGCACATGTCCAAGCAGAACGATAGAACAACCAAGGTAGCACAGTTCAACAATGGTCCAACAGGATGGGTACCATTTCCTGTACATAATATACAATGAGGATGCAACAACTGATGGGTAGTGTCACAGCTCCGGTGTCCATGCGCAGGAGTGGCACGAACCAACCACCCCCTCCATGGTCTGGGCGCCAGCAAGGTCAAACTTACACAGGCCTCCGAGACCCTAGCGGGGAAGGAGGGTCAGGGATCTGTTGTTTGGACAGGCATTGGTATTCAGGATAACCGGAAAGAGGGGCAGGAGAGGGGAGTTGTATTGGCAAGGGAAAGTAGGCAAAATACAAAATACAACTATTGACAATAACACACATTCAATCAGAGAAACCATGTTAATCATGCACATTGTACCAAATGAGTCAAATGCCTCCTGCCTACGCACTCTCAGGTCTGGTAACAGGAGCAGTTCAATGCTGCAAAGAGAGTGTGAGTTACTAATCTGTGTCTCTTTACAACACACACACACAGCATCATTCATGCCCCAAAGTAAGTGACTTCTCCACAAAGAATCACTCTTGTCTGCTGCTATGTACGTATAAGTTAGCATGCCCCCGTGATGGTTCATACACTGTCAATGCAGTAATGCCGGCGCACATGGGCGGGTGGGAAATGGAAGACCAATGCATCAAGAATCACACATGATACAATGGTCCATGGGTGAACTGCTAGACGCGTATAGCAAGGTGCAACTTCAGTACAAGTCGTGTTCTGGCAGCCGCGGATTTCAATAGGTAGTGCACATGGCAATTTGCACATGCAAATAATATGCACTGCACACTAGTCTGTGCCTCGCTGGGTGTCCCTGTGCGCTGTATCATTTTCTGGCTAGGAAAGCTACTGCGCTAATAACTCACCTTCAATGTAGCAGCGGGGACTCGAGGATATGTTCTAGGGCCCCTGCATGTGCCCCTGACAACTTGTAAAGGTACTTGGCATTTGGCCCTCAACGCATTTTAGCTGTACTGTGCACTTCTACAACAATGCCTGCTCAAGCTCCCCAGCACTGGTGCTACTTAGCATGCATGTGCAAGTGGCCTGGTGGAAGGTTGGCTGCGGTGTGGCCCCTTGTGCTGCTCACCTTGCTTGGAGCTCCTAGAAACACATTTGCTTCTGTCGGACGTCTGAGCACAAGCCCTGTGCTTCTGCTTGCGCACACATGCGCACATTTGCACCACCGAACGTTGCCAGGTTTCAGTAATACTTGGCCCTTTGTCTGCTTGCAAAGGTAGTCTTGAGGCTCATTTACCTGCAGAAATGGCATAAAAGATATTAACAAGGCTGGAAAGTTCCCTGTGTGTGCGTCTTCATGCTGGTTGTCACTGGGCCAGGTTAGAGACCTACATTCAAACTCCTCCTACCATCAGCGTGACTTTGACAGGCAAAGGGTGCAGGCTGCTGTCTATAGCATGAAGTGCATGAAGCACATATACAGGAAAGAAAAGAACATACATCGCAATCCACATCAATTAATGGAGATATCAATCATGTACTCACCCAAATTGATTACAGACATGGCGTGGCTAAAACCCCCTCAATCCCCACTAGGGGTGTTAACAAAAGTAGTACAGCAGCAGACAGGCCACAGATATGATGACAGTCTAAAGCATTTGTGTAAATGTTTGTTACACCGAACCATCCTTGCGAGCCCATGGATAAGGGAAGCATGAGTGGCCTATGTGAGTCAGGAAAACAAGCTGCAAACACATACACAAGACAAGCTTGAAGGGCCCAGCTGGAACAGACAGTGGATGCTTTCAAAAGCCACAAAGCACCACACCGTCACATGAATGCACAATAGAAAAGCAATTTTAAACTATATTAACTAATTAAACCAACTATAAAATCCTATATTACCTAATTAAGCTAACTATCAAAAACCATATTAACTCACTGAACTAAAAATAAAAATAAAAAATGGCCACATACGACCTGAGGTGGGAGGCACCCAGGAGGGGGGAGGTACAGGGTGCACCTCAACACCCACATGCAATGATGTTGAGACAAAAAAAAACCTCCATGGGCTCAACACCTGCACAGCACGACCTGTGTGGGAGATATCTCATCGTCAGAGTCACCCTCTTGCTGAAAAGGTTGACGTGGCACAGTACCCTGACCACGCCTATGCGCAGCTTGCCCCTCGTCGGCAGCAAGTCTGTGGGATGGATGAGCCTGGTTCTGTGTGGCGATGAAACGTAGGCCAGCATGTAGAACCTCGCGTGATACGCGTGCTTCCTCTTGCAAGGTAACACGTGTAACACAGAGTACTTCCTGCGTGGCCTGGCCGGACAACTGGTACACCTCCCGGCAAGCACGTAGCTGAGCCGAGATGGTACTCTCTAGCTGCTCCAACCTCTCCTCTGACAGCGTCCTCTGGGACATCATGAGCACAGCCAGAGTATATTTGAGGGATTCAAAGTCAACCCTCATGGCCTCCATGTGTGCCTCAGCGTGAGCAGCAATTGCTTGATGCAAAGACACCATTTCAGCCCAGCGTGCCCTGTCTGAGGCCGCCATGCCCAGTCTGAGCGAGGGGGCCGTGGACTGTGCCGCCCGCTGCTGGAGTTGCACCTGCCTAGCAGGGAGGAGCACAGATTGGGCCACATATTCCATGCTCACAGCGATGTTATCAATTGCTGCCCCCTGGTGTTCTGAATTGGCAACCATGGCTTGCTCCCACTCAGTATACCACAGTGGCGCGCAGCCACCGCATTGCTGGCCTTGAAACCTGCGGGGCCCAAGGACCCGCCGTCCTTGTTGGGTTGGCACCACCCGTGGCTGCAGGACTACATTCCTCCGTCGAAGTGATGCCCCAGGCACATCAGCAACTGGTGTGGAGGGTGACCCTGCATCCCGATCCACCACAGGCAGAGGTCCCACCACTGTCTGGCCCCTCAGTGAAGACGTCGCAGACAGAGGAGCGTCCACATCAGAATCACTCACCCCTGACGAATGGACCTGATGCACATCCAACTCGACATTGTCGTCAGAGTGATCATCCGGCTAGACTCATTGCCAGCCATAGACAAGATGGTCTGTAACACATGTGGGTTCTCGTGGTCTACCACCCCACGACCCCCACTTGTGCCTGGTTTCTGGTGTGATAGCAAACCTGTGTCTGGCATGACAACACCATCCTCTGGCTCCATTGCGTCATCATCTGAAAAGTGGAAAAAAATTAACATTAGTACACATGTCAGAAGCACATAACACACACACATATACATCACACAGACAGCCAACACATGAAGCAGACATGTCACACACAAATGAGAACCTGGCATGCATGCCAGGTCACTTTGACATAGCATCAGTGAGTAGGCATGTAGAATGGTGTAACACGGCTCAGAAGTGGGTTGATGCAGTGCAGAACATGTGTACGTTACCCACTATCTACATGAACAAGTACATCATGATGTGTATCAATAAACGTGAAGGCAGTGCAAGGGCAAGTTCAGGCATCACGTGCAATGTGCATGCAATGGGTTGCATGGCTACAAGCAAACCCTCCCCCCTAAGTGAAAATGCAGGGATGCATTGCATGGCAGCGAAAGGGTGACCAGAGACCTCTGTATTGGCAGACAGTGTTGACTAGCATCAATTGCATCATCTGAGTCAACTGACAACACAGCAGATGATGATGGGACAGTAAGCAGGACACATGATGTACCCTCAGTAGTACACCCATGTGTGCAGAACCCACTACATCAGTCGAACAGAGTCAGTGGGCCTGAAACAGGGGGAGGCCTGTGCCCCACAGAGACCGTGACACCCTAAACATGTGTATGATGCAGGACTGAGCCAGAGCGCATGGAATGGATGATCAAATACCATGAAATGTAGGTTATCCTGGACACGTACTACAATATCATCCAGTCAAGGGCACTTAGGAGCATGCATGGAATACACATAGAGCATGAATGGGCACTCATGTCCCTGCGGAGCATCTGCCATCTGCTGAGTCCAAGTGAGACGCCCTGCATGAAGGACAGAGGATGTACCCCACTGCATGTGTCTGGCAGGTTGGCTGGTGGAAGTTTGCATGTACATAGGAGTCTTGAACAGGCCATTGCAGTACGCCAACATGATGCACACCAGTGCAATGGTGAAATTGAGGTGCAGGGGGGGTGGAGGGGCAAGGGAGCATGCCTACATGGAGTATGCCCGCATGCAGGCAGAGGACATATGCACGTCAGTCATGCAATGACATAGTTCCAGTGCTGAGAGGAAAGACACCCCAGGCTACATGCAGAAGGGCCAGTGAGCTGGAACATGGACCGGAGGGGCAGGCGGGTGACTAGCATGTGAGTAGGGTGCAAGTGTGGTGATGAAGACAGTCCTCGTCTGCTCTACATGTCCACCATCCTGCACAGCAGGCACGCATCTGTGAAGCATTGCATGACTTGCACATGAGAACCATGTACACATGACATGTAGTGCAGTCAAGCACAACACATCACACAAGCAAAACACACATGGCCTCGACAAACACTCACTGGACGGGGCATCAAAGTCCAGCATCTCTCCCACTCCTTCGACCATTCCTGGTGGTATGAACCCTGTTAAGACGGATTTCTGAACTCTGTCCTGGTGGCGCAGAAGTTCAGAAGGCCAACCTAATTACTTGGAACAGGGTAACCTCTGGACGAGCCAGACCAATCAAGGTAGCAATCGCGGTGGTCAAGACTAGGTCTCAAGAGGGGTGAGGGTGACTGAAAGCCCGCAATGAGCACACAAAGCAAGATCACTTACAAACTACTCCAAACAGTTGTTATATTAAAAATATATACACATTTATTTCAAGGCCTTTAAAACAATGACCGTAGCGAGAAAATCACAATATAACGATAGTAAACCAACACATACCATATCAACACAATATATATACAAATACAAGTCTCAAGCGTTATATGCACGAAATCTGTAGTCCACCTAAAAGGGAGGGAAAACAGGCAGTGCACAATAATGCTTAGACCCAGTTCGCCTTCAGAGGCACCTAACTAGATGGAAGTCCGAGCCCTGCGAAGAGTGGAGCCTTGTGCTCAAAAGTACCTGCACGCGCTGGTGCCAACGGGCAAAAGGAGAAGCTCTTCGAGGGAAATCAGGCAGTTCAGTTTACTGCACAAAAGAAGAAGAACAAGTTCCGCGACTCAAGCGCAGCCTCCACAGTGGGCAGAAGCAGAGCGCGAGAACGGAAAAGGGTGCTGTTTGACACAGCGGGGAAAAGCAATGGGCTCCTGCAGGAGGGCGACCAGATCCTAGCTATGCTACTCACCGGTCCCAGATGCAAGCAGACCCAGGCTTCTCTGCGTCAGTTTCAGCAGCTGGCAGGTTCAGAAGAGCAGGGAATGCCTCGTCGTCGTGTTGAGTAAAAAGACGTCCCAATCGAAGAAACCCGCACAGTTTGTTACCACAGCAGGGCAACGGAGCGGCCGTGTGTATCTGAGCCAAATGTACACTACTCACTTCAGACCTGGGAACGCCAACTGTACGAAGCGTGTGAGAGTGACAAGGACTCGAAATACTACACAACCTGGTGGCGGTTACAGAGCAAGACTCCCGTGTAAGCTGGTCAGTCAGCAGGATGGCCCAGAGACACTTCCGAAGGCTTACTGGCAGGAGATGGTGAAGATGCCGAGAATAGCTGTTCCCGCTATTCCAAGGGTCGAAGTACCAGTACAGGCCTTCTGGTTCGATCAAAGGTGAAAAGGGTTTCACAAGGCGACAGCAGTGCAGAGGAGAAGTCCTTCAGCGGGTCACCAGCGATTCCTCGGTCCAGCCTCTTGGTTGCAGGATACCTGGCTCCTGTATTCCTTCGTTCGTGAGAACTCAGGAGATCGACATGGTAGTGGTGTTTCCAGCCCCCTCTTATCCACGGTTCCCTTCGCGCCCGAACGGAGGGGACCCAATGGGAGATCCGCTCATCAACACTCACACCATTCGTGGACCAATCACGGACCACGGTGGTCCCAGGCATTCACACCACCCTAGACTCTCTGACACCCAGGATGTGTATTGGGACCAGACATCCCAGCCCACATCCTGGAGGCACACACAAGACATGTAGAAGCCCGCGAAAGCATCCGTGTTTCCCGGGAAAGTACATGCCCAAATAAGGAAGGCCCCGGGTCGGCTCGACCTGGGGAAGGTGAAGGGAGCAAGACGGTCAGCGGACAGGACAAAGGAGCCTCGTGGTCTGGCCATTTTGGGAGCCAGGCTACCATTTTGGGTTAAGCGCGAGAAACGCGCTTAGAACGCCAAAAGGAGCTCAAAACACAAGAAACGATCGCTTCCACCATTCCCGTCCCTGAATCACTTGCACCGATCAGATACAATCCTAAACGAGTATCTAGGACCTGTAGAAGGCTAGAGACCCAAGAGAGCTGTAACTTAGCTTACAGTGCCCTCTTGTGTCATGTTGCACGAAAGCCGCAACATGATAAAAGAAACTACGGGAAACAGCGTTCCCCGGTACTGACTGTCTTAAGGGCATGTCAGTTTCCCCGTAAGAAAGGAGCGAAAGCCAAGAGGAGTGCGGCAGAAGGCTGCACTTCTCTGGCAAAGTCAAGAACAAGGTGAAAAACAACAGCAAAAAGTTTAGGGGTTGCCACATGGAAGGAAAATTACCTACAATTACGAAATCTTTCCTAACCCTCGCCCCTCCCAGACTATGGACAGGCGGAACTAATCCACCCCTGGATGAGTTTCTTGTTCAGGTCGGTTAAACATTCTGGACAACCCATCAGCATTGCTATGTTGGACACCTGGCCTATGCTCAATAGTGAAGTCGAAGCCTTGTAGACTTATGGACCACCTAAGCAACTTTGGATTCTCCCCCTTCATGTTCATTAGCCACTTTAAGGGCTTATGGTCAGTTTGCACAGTGAAGTGGGTCCCATAGAGGTAGGGCCTCAGCTTCCTTAGGGCCCACACAACAGAGACACATTCTTTCTCTACCGTGGACCATCTGAGCTCTCTGTCCTTAAGCTGGCGGCTAATAAAACCAATAGGGTGTTCCTTACCCTTCTCATCTACTTGTGATAGTACAGCTCCTATCCCAGTGTCAGAGGCGTCCGTCTGCACGATAAAAGGTCTTTGATAATCAGGGGCCCTGAGGGCAGGGGCCTGGCACAAGGAGTCTTTTAGCCATTGAAGGCCTTCTCACACTCGTTGGTCCAAGTTACCTTCTTGGGTTTCTTCGGAGTTGTGAGGGCAGTCAGAGGGGCAGCTATGGTGCCATAGTCTGCCACAAAATTGCGGTAATACCCCGTGAGTCCTAAGAAGTCTCTCACTTGGGTTTGCGTAGTGGGGGTAGGCCAGTCTTGTACTGCTTGTACTTTACTGGGAAGAGGCTGTATCCTCCCTCCACCTACTTCATGTCCAAAGTAAACCACTGAGCCTTGTCCAATCTGGCATTTACTAGCCTTTATGGTCAGGTGTGCTTTCTGAAGAGCCTGGAGCACAATCCCGAGGTGTTTCACATGGTCTTCCCAGGTGGCACTGAAAACTGCTATATCGTCCAGATATGCAAGACAGAATCTGTCCAACCCATTCAACACATGATTCACAAGCCTCTGGAAAGTGGCAGGTGCATTCTTCAACCCGAACGGCATTACCTGGAATTGGTAAAAGGCCGTCTGGAGTAGAAAATGCTGTCTTCTCCTTGGCATGTTCTGCTAAAGCTATTTGCCAATAGCCAGCAGTGAGGTCAAACGTGCTGAGGTACTTGGAGGCACCCAAAGTATCCACCAGCTCATCTGTTCGAGGCAAGGGGTGTGCATCTGTCTTGGTGACAGCATTCAGAGCCCTGTAATCCACGCAGAACCTCAATTCAGAAGTGCCTGCCTTTGGAACCAAAACCACAGGGCTGGACCAAGGACTACTAGAGGGTTCAATCACCCCAAGGTCTAACATCTTGTTGACCTCGGTCTTAATATAAGACTGTACTTTGTCTGACATCCTGTATCCCCCACTTTTGGTAGGTACACTGTCTCCTGTGTCAATGTTATGTTTGCACCAAGGTGTCAAACCAGGCGACTGTGAAAACAGGGGGGAAAACTGCCTAAGCAAACTTTTCACCTCAGCCTGCTGATCAGAAGTCAGGTGAGGGGCCACTCGGACACCCTCAAAGGAGCTATCTGAAGGACCGCTTTGGAACAGGTCGGGGAGAGGTTCAGACTCCTCTTCCTCAACATCTGAAGCCAGTAGCAGTGCAGCGATTTCGACTCTTGGGACGAAAGCCTTCAGCCTATTCACGTGAAACACTTTTGGAGCCTGTCCAGGCCTTCCAAGGTCCACTAAATAGTTAACCTCACCCAGGGGCTCCACCACTGTGTAAGGGCCTGACCATTTGTCCTGTAAAGCTCGAGGCCTTATGGGATTCATGATCAGGACTTGCTGACCAGGTGTAAAGTTGATGAGGGAAGCTTTCTGGTCGTACCAATGTTTCACCAGCGCTTGTCCTGCCTTCAATTTATCACTAGCCAAGCCCATCAGAAGTACCATCCGTTTTCTGAGCCCTAGCACATAATCAACTACGTTGGTAGTAACAGGGGGAGTGGGCATCTCCCATCCCTCTTTGACGATGGCTAAGGGTCCCCGTACGGGATGACCGAACAGAAGTTCGAAGGGGCTGAAGCCAACACCCTCCTGTGGTACCTCTCGGAAGGCAAACAGTAAGCATGGTAAAGGAAGATCCCATTTTCTTCTCTGAGGTTCCTCCAGAGCCCCAATCATGCTCTTTAACGTTCTGTTGAAACGTTCCACCAGACCATTGGTCTGGGGGTGGTATGCAGAAGAGAACTTGTAGGTGACCCCACATTATTTCCACATAGCCTGCATATACTTCGACATAAAGTTGCTGCCACGATCCGACACAACTTCTTTAGGGAAGCCAACCCTAGTAAATATGCCAAGTAAAGCTTTTGCAACTGACTTGGCAGTTACAGTTTTCAATGAGCCAAATGTACACTTCTCACTTCAGACCTGGGAACGCCAAGTGTACGAAGCGTGTGAGAGTGACAAGGACTCGAAATACTACACAACCTGGTGGCGGTTACAGAGCAAGACTACCGTGTAAGCTGGTCAGTCAGCAGGATGGCCCAGAGACGCTTCCGAAGGCTTACTGGCAGGAGATGGTGAAGATGCCGAGAATAGCTGTTCCCGCTATTCCAAGGGTCGAAGTACCAGTACAGGCCTTCTGGTTCGATCAAAGGTGAAAAGGGTTTCACAAGGCGACAGCAGTGCAGAGGAGAAGTCCTTCAGCGGGTCACCAGCGATTCCTCGGTCCAACCTCTTGGTTGCAGGATACCTGGCTCCTGTATTCCTTCGTTCGTGAGAACTCAGGAGATCGACATGGTAGTGGTGTTTCCAGCCCCCTCTTATCCACGGTTCCCTTCGCGCCAAAACGGAGGGGACCCAATGGGAGATCCGCTCATCAACACTCACACCATTCGTGGACCAATCACGGACCACGGTGGTCCCAGGCATTCACACCACCCTAGACTCTCTGACACCCAGGATGTGTATTGGGACCAGACGTCCCAACCCACATCCTGGAGGCACACACAAGACATGTAGAAGCCAGCGAAAGCATCCGTGTTTCGCGGGAAAGTACATGCCCAAATAAGGAAGGCCCCGGGTCGGCTCGACCTGGGGAAGGTGAAGGGTGCAAGACGGTCAACGGACAGGACAAAGGAGCATTTTGGTCTGGCCATTTTGGGAGCCAGGCCACCATTTTGGGTTAAGCGCGAGAAACGCGCTTAGAACGCCAAAAGGAACTCAAAACACAAGAAACGATCGCTGCCACCATTCCCGTCCCTGAATCACTTGCACCGATCAGATACAATCCTAAACGAGTATCTAGGACCTGTAGAAGGCTAGAGACCCAAGAGAGCTGTAACTTAGCTTACAGTGCCCTCTTGTGTCATGTTGCACGAAAGCCGCAACATGATAAAAGAAACTACAGGAAACAGCGTTCCCCGGTACTGACTGTCTTAAGGGCATGTCAGTTTCCCCGTAAGAAAGGAGCGAAAGCCAAGAGGAGTGCGGCAGAAGGCTGCACTTCTCTGGCAAAGTCAAGAACAAGGTGAAAAACAACAGCAAAAAGTTTAGGGGTTGCCACATGGAAGGAAAATTACCTACAATTACGAAATCTTTCCTAACACTCGCCTCTCCCAGACTATGGACAGGGGGAACTAATCCACCCCTGGATGAGTTTCTTGTTCAGGTCGGTTAAACATTCTGGACAACCCATCAGCATTGCTATGTTGGACACCTGGCCTATGCTCAATAGTGAAGTCGAAGCCTTGTAGACTTATGGACCACCTAAGCAACTTTGGATTCTCCCCCTTCATGTTCATTAGCCACTTTAAGGGCTTATGGTCAGTTTGCACAGTGAAGTGGGTCCCATAGAGGTAGGGCCTCAGCTTCCTTAGGGCCCACACAACAGAGACACATTCTTTCTCTACCGTGGACCATCTGAGCTCTCTGTCCTTAAGCTGGCGGCTAATAAAACCAATAGGGTGTTCCTTACCCTTCTCATCTACTTGTGATAGTACAGCTCCTATCCCAGTTTCAGAGGCGTCCGTCTGCACGATAAAAGTTCTTTGATAATCAGGGGCCCTGAGGACAGGGGCCTGGCACAAGGAGTCTTTTAAGCCATTGAAGGCCTTCTCACACTCGTCGGTCCAAGTTACCTTCTTGGGTTTCTTCGGAGTTGTGAGGGCAGTCAGAGGGGCAGCTATGGTGCCATAGTCTGCCACAAAATTGCGGTAATACCCCGTGAGTCCTAAGAAGTCTCTCACTTGGGTTTGCGTAGTGGGGGTAGGCCAGTCTTGTACTGCTTGTACTTTACTGGGAAGAGGCTGTATCCTCCCTCCACCTACTTCATGTCCAAAGTAAACCACTGAGCCTTGTCCAATCTGGCATTTACTAGCCTTTATGGTCAGGTGTGCTTTCTGAAGAGCCTGGAGCACAATCCTGAGGTGTTTCACATGGTCTTCCCAGGTGGCACTGAAAACTGCTATATCGTCCAGATATGCAAGACAGAATTTGTCCAACCCATTCAACACATGATTCACAAGCCTCTGGAAAGTGGCAGGTGCATTCTTCAACCCGAATGGCATTACCCGGAATTGGTAAAAGGCCGTCTGGAGTAGAAAATGCTGTCTTCTCCTTGGCATGTTCTGCTAAAGCTATTTGCCAATAGCCAGCAGTGAGGTCAAATGGGCTGAGGTACTTGGAGGCACCCAAAGTATCCACCAGCTCATCTGTTCGAGGCAAGGGGTGTGCATCTGTCTTGGTGACAGCATTCAGAGCCCTGTAATCCACGCAGAACCTCAATTCAGAAGTGCCTGCCTTTGGAACCAAAACCACAGGGCTGGACCAAGGACTACTAGAGGGTTCAATCACCCCAAGGTCTAACATCTTGTTGACCTCGGTCTTAATATAAGACCGTACTTTGTCTGACATCCTGTATCCCCTAGTTTTGGTAGGTACACTGTCTCCTGTGTCAATGTTATGTTTGCACCAAGGTGTCAAACCAGGCGACTGTGAAAACAGGGGGGAAAACTGCCTAAGCAAACTTTTCACCTCAGCCTGCTGATCAGAAGTCAGGTGAGGGGCCACTCGGACACCCTCAAAGGAGCTATCTGAAGGACCGCTTTGGAACAGGTCGGGGAGAGGTTCAGACTCCTCTTCCTCAACATCTGAAGCCAGTAGCGGTGCAGCGATTTCGACTCTTGGGACGAAAGCCTTCAGCCTATTCACGTGAAACACTTTTGGAGCCTGTCCAGGCCTTCCGAGGTCCACTATATAGTTAACCTCACCCAGGGGCTCCACCACTGTGTAAGGGCCTGACCATTTGTCCTGTAAAGCTCGAGGCCTTATGGGATTCATGATCAGGACTTGCTGACCAGGTGTAAAGTTGATGAGGGAAGCTTTCTGGTCGTACCAATGTTTCACCAGCGCTTGTCCTGCCTTCAATTTATCACTAGCCAAGCCCATCAGAAGTACCATCCGTTTTCTGAGCCCTAGCACATAATCAACTACGTTGGTAGTAACAGGGGGAGTGGGCATCTCCCATCCCTCTTTGACGATGGCTAAGGGTCCCCGTACGGGATGACCAAACAGAAGTTCGAAGGGGCTGAAGCCAAGACCCTCCTGTGGTACCTCTCGGAAGGCAAACAGTAAGCATGGTAAAGGAAGATCCCATTTTCTTCTCTGAGGTTCCTCCAGAGCCCCAATCATGCTCTTTAACGTTCTGTTGAAACGTTCCACCAGACCATTGGTCTGGGGTGGTATGCAGAAGAGAACTTGTAGGTGACCCCACATTATTTCCACATAGCCTGCATATACTTCGACATAAAGTTGCTGCCACGATCCGACACAACTTCTTTAGGGAAGCCAACCCTAGTAAATATGCCAAGTAAAGCTTTTGCAACTGACTTGGCAGTTACAGTTTTCAATGGGATGGCCTCAGGATATCTGGTTGCATGGTCGACCAGCACCAGGATAAACCTATTGCCCGAGGATGTTTGCGGGTCAAGGGGACCAACGATGTCGATCCCTACCCTTTCAAATGGTACCCCCACAACTGGGAGCGGTACCAACGGATCTTGGATTGTCGCGCCAACCTCACCAGACAACTGGCAGGAGGCACAACTCCTGCAGTGACTTTCTACTTGCACCCCCATCTTGGGCCAGTAGAAGTGCATGGATAACCTTTGCTTGGTCCTCTTCATACCAAGGTGACCAGCAAGGGGAACTTCATGCGCCAACTGCAGGAGGAAGGGCCTAACAGCAAGGGGAACCACCAACCTCCTATGGTCTCCTTCTGTAGACTCTGTGGGCTCACTATACAGCAGTCCACCTTCCCAATAAATCCTATGCGTCCCAGGAGGTTCACCCTCAAGCTGGGAGCAGCCCTGTCTCCTTAGGCCTTCCAGGGATGGGCACTCACGTTGGCCTTTACTGAATTCGTCCCTATCAGGACCTCCTTCAACTAACAAGTCTTTTAGTTCAGGATGATTGTTGGGGTCAAATACTTCAGGCATCGCCACCTCCTCGTCAGGCCCGGGCGATTGACCAACTTCCTCCACCGCAGTGGTAGGCGAGCTCGGGGGAATATTCTCTTTCCCTCGTCTTGACTTGTCGACTCCTTTCGCCTTGGGTTTCCCCTTCGGCTGGGGCAGCGTATTGGTCTTGGCCAATGCTACCTGTGCTTGAGACCGTGTGTAGGGTCTTTTGGCAGTGTCTCCTACGAGCCCTAAAGCTCTGAGATCATTACCTAACAAGACCTTTCCCGGGACGTTTCTCTGAATGCTCACTGGAATCCTGACTGCTGTCCCATTTAAAGTAAGATTTACAGGTATTACTGGGAACATACGGAGTGGGCCGACAGCCAACTTAGTGGGCATCAGAGTAGCTCTGGCAACTTCCTCTGAGTCTACCAAGGTAGAATCCACTACAGTGCGACTGCACCCACTATCCCTAAGAGCTGGAGTATCTACTCCATTGATCAGCACACTGTCTTTAAATTAGTGCTTGGTATTATCCGGAATCCTAGCATAAGCCTCTGCGACTTTAGGCTCCCAGGAACCCAGGAAAACTAAAACTACCTCAGCCTCTATCCCGCTGGGAAATGAGTCTGAGGAGAAGGATGCTCCTGTAATCTCTTCTTCCTTGTAGGAGGAGAAGGCCAGATTAGCGGAGTGGACCCCCAAAGGTCTAACCTTACACCGGGGATCCCCCTTCACGTGGTCAGTTGCTCCACAAGCAAAACAAGATCCATTGGGTCTGTTTACATAGGGAGGCTTATTGTAACCAGAGTTCTGTTTCGGAGTCTGACCTCCACTACCCTGTGAGTTCTCTTGTGTCTTACCCTTATTTTTCTTTTTGTGGCCCTTATGAGAAGAAGATTCATCAGATTCTCCACCCTCCTTATCTTTGGACTTTTTCCCTTCCTCCTGCTTACCAGGATGAGTTTTGTCCTTATGGGACACTCGATGTGACACCCATAAGTCGGCTGCAATGGCCAGCTTCTTAGGATCTATCTCCTTTGAATCGGCCAAATGCTGCTTAAGCTCTGGGGAAGAAGATGCAAAAAATTTTTCCAGCATGACAAGATTTATCATGCCTTTGAAGGTAGAAACCTTATCACCTTCGACCCAGCCAGTTAAGTTTTTCAAGGACTCAGTGACATAAGATACCCAAGTACCACCTTCCTTTTTCTTATACTCTCTGAAACGTTTCAAATATTGGGCCGGAGTCTTCCCAAATTTTAAAATGAGAGTTTGCTTTAACATTGCGAAATCAGCTCGCTCAGCCTTCAACATTTCCATAATGGCACTACAGCCAGAATGGGGCAGTCTGCTGAGTAACCAGGCAATCTTATCAGCATTGTCAACTTGTTGAACTTCGCATGCATACTCAAACGCATTCAGCCAGTCCATAATGTCATTCCTTTCCTCATACACACTGAGCAGATCTTTCGGAAACCGTGGATGAGAGGAGGCCCCAGACCCATGTCCAGGACCCTTGGACCCATTTGCAAACTGAAGCTTGGCCCGTTCCAACTGGTGATCCCTGTCTTTTTGTTTTTCTGCCTGTTCGATTTTTAGTTTGGTTATGCTGAATTCAAGCTCCTGCTGCCTAAACCGCAGCTCTTGCTTCTTGAATTCAAGCATAGCCTCCCCATCAGCACTGGCAGAGGAAACATTAGACATCTCGTCCTCCCTGTCCTCGTGGTCGCGATGGATCAGTGCAGCGGCAGAACCGTTGGTTCTACCAGTGAGAGCAGCCCCACCTCCTTCCGCACTGTCCTCAGAAGTTATAGCGTCAAGCTGCGCTTCTTGCCACGCCACGATTCTTTGGATCATTTCCAATTTCGTGCCTTGAGAGGAAACACCTCTCTCCGCACACATCTTTTTCAATGTTTCTGATTTGGAAGCATTTAAAGTTAACAAGGTATTTGTTTCCATACTGTTAGATAGGACTATGGCCTTTTTAAAGTTATACTACAACAATTCACTACGTGTCCTGGTTGGAATAACCTGAAATGTCTTAGTTTGTACGCAACATTGGATACCCTCAGTCGTATCCCACCGCTGTACACCAATTTGTTAAGATGGATTTATGAACTCAGTCCTGGTGGCGCAGAAGTTCAGAAGACCAACCTAATTACTTGGAACAGGGTAACCTCTGGACGAGCCAGACCAATCAAGGTAGCGATCGCGGCGGTCAAGACTAGGTCTCAAGAGGGGTGAGGGTGACTGAAAGCCCGCAATGAGCACACAAAGCAAGATCACTTACAAACTACTCCAAACAGTTGTTATATTAAAAATATATACACATTTATTTCAAGGCCTTTAAAACAATGACCGTAGCGAGAAAATCACAATATAACGATAGTAAACCAACACATACCATATCAACACAATATATATACAAATACAAGTCTCAAGCGTTATATGCACGAAATGTGTAGTCCACCTAAAAGGGAGGGAAAACAGGCAGTGCACAATAATGCTTAGACCCAGTTCGCCTTCAGAGGCACCTAACTAGATGGAAGTCCGAGCCCTGCGAAGAGTGGAGCCTTGTGCTCAAAAGTACCTGCACACGCTGGTGCCAACAGGCAAAAGGGGAAGCTCTTCGAGGGAAATCAGGCAGTTCAGTTTAGTGCACAAAAGAAGAAGAACAAGTTCCGCGACTCAAGCGCAGCCTCCACAGTGGGCAGAAGCAGAGCGCGAGTACGGAAAAGGGTGCTGTTTGACACAGCGGGGAAAAGCAATGGGCTCCTGCAGGATGGCGACCAGATCCTAGCTATGCTACTCACCGGTCCCCGATGCAAGCAGACCCAGGCTTCTCCGCGTCAGTTTCAGCAGCTGGCAGGTTCAGAAGAGCAGGGAACGCCTCGTCGTCGTGTTGAGTAAAAAGACGTCCCAATCAAAGAAACCCGCACAGTTTGTTACCACAGCAGGGCAACGGAGCGGCCGTGTGTATCCGAGCCAAATGTACACTACTCACTTCAGACCTGGGAACGCCAAGTGTACGAAGCGTGTGAGAGTGACAAGGACTCGAAATACTACACAACCTGGCGGCGGTTACAGAGCAAGACTCCCGTGTAAGCTGGTCAGTCAGCTGGATGGCCCAGAGATGCTTCCGAAGGCTTACTGGCAGGAGATGGTGAAGATGCCGACAATAGCTGTTCCCGCTAGTCCAAGGGTCGAAGTACCAGTACAGGCCTTCTAGTTCGATCAAAGGTGAAATGGGTTTCACAAGGCGACAGCAGTGCAGAGGAGAAGTCCTTCAGCGGGTCACCAGCGATTCCTCGGTCCAGCCTCTTGGTTGCAGGATACTTGGCTCCTGTGTTCCTTCGTTCGTGAGAACTCAGGAGATCGACATGGTAGTGGTGTTTCCAGCCCCCTCTTATCCACGGTTCCCTTCGCGCCAAAACGGAGGGGACCCAATGGGAGATCCGCTCATCAACACTCACACCATTCGTGGACCAATCACGGACCACGGTGGTCCCAGGCATTCATACCACCCTAGACTCTCTGGCACCCAGGATGTGTATTGGGACCAGACATCGTAGCCCACATCCTGGAGGCACACACAAGACATGTAGAAGCCCGCGAAAGCATCCGTGTTTCGCGGGAAAGTACATGCCCAAATAAGGAAGGCCCCGGGTCGGCTCGACCTGGGGAAGGTGAAGGGAGCAAGACGGTCAGCGGACAGGACAAAGGAGCCTCGTGGTCTGGCCATTTTGGGAGCCAGGCCACCATTTTGGGTTAAGCGCGAGAAACGCGCTTAGAACGACAAAAGGAGCTCAAAACACAAGAAACGATCGCTGCCACCATTCCCGTCCCTGAATCACTTGCACCGATCAGATACAATCCTAAACGAGTATCTAGGGCCTGTAGAAGGCTAGAGACCCAAGAGAGCTGTAACTTAGCTTACAGTGCCCTCTTGTGTCATGTTGTACGAAAGCTGCAACATGATAAAAGAAACTACGGTAAACAGCGTTCCCCGGTACTGACTGTCTTAAGGGCATGTCAGTGTCCCCGTAAGAAAGGAGCGAAAGCCCAGAGGAGTGCGGCAGAAGGCTGCACTTCTCTGGCAAAGTCAAGAACAAGGTGAAAAACAACAGCAACAAGTTTAGGGGTTGCCACATGGAAGGAAAATTACCTACAATTACGAAATCTTTCCTAACAAACCCCGCAACGACTGACTCGTGCAGAGTGAGGTCTTCCTCCTCAGGTGGTGGCCCACTGCCAGTCACCAGAGTCATGTTGTAATTAGAGGCACGCTTCACCTTAGTGCTGCGTTTGAGGTCATCCCACCGCTTTTTGCACTCTTGAGCTGTGCGCACCTCATGGCCGAATGCACTCACATGATCCGCAACTTGCTTCCAGTGGGTATTACGATGGGCAGCGGTAGTTTGACAATTTGGCCCCACTAACATACCACGGTTGTGGTCCCGCACGTAGTCCACAAGGAAGTCCAGTTCCTGCACGCAGAAAGGCTTCTTCCTCGATGTGCTGGAGGTCGTTCTGTGTCTGGGGTCCCAGCCTGTACTGCAGGTGCAACCTTCCTCCTCTTGGACGGTGGTCGGGACCCTGGCTGGCAAATGCCGCCCTGATCGGTATGGGCAGTGGCGCCTGTGGATTGAACCGAGGGAGTGGCAGGTGGAACAAGGATGGAAGCCCTGACTTGCGTCAGTGGCTGCGCCATGCCAAGGTCATTGACCGGGACTGTTCTGGATGGTAGACTCACAACCGGGGTGGTGTCGGCAGCATCTGCCCATGCACTTGCCTACACCCGGATGGTCAAGGCAGCAGATGACATTCCTGCCCCAGGGACACGTGCCTCGGTCAGGGCAGCCCTGCGTGCACCTACGGTGTGCCTCCTGACCTCTGGAAATCTTCCATGGACTCTTCAGGTGCCAATGCAGCCTGCGCTGGCAGACCCTGAGCCTGGGTGCTGCTGTCCACAGCTGCATCTGCAGCTACCACTACCCTTGGGCCCGAGGCAGTCGATGAAACGGACTGCCGGGTCACATGGGCGCCAGTGCAAGATGCAAGAACTGCATCTCCCGGAGCTGCAGGGGGTGGTGGCATGACTGCACCAACACATGGCACAACATCGTGCCGAACTGGCGCACCCCTGCCTGTTCCCCCTCTGCAGCCACCCTGGGCACCCTGTAGTCCCCCTACTCCCTGGTCTCCCCGGCCACATCCCTGACCATGCTCGCCACGTGGAGTATGCCCAGCTGAGGTGCCCCTCACCTTTCGTGGCCTCCCAGCCATGGCAGAGATGTAGTAGTGCCGGCACAGATGTGGTAGTGCCAATGGGAGGTGTACACGATAATTGTCCTTGGCAATTGGGGTGAAGGGGTTGGGATACAAGATGTTAACAGCACCCCTGCACCTGCAAGGCTATATGTGACCCCGGTGATAAGGTGACAGGTCACGCAATGCTCAGGCACCCCAAAACTGCAGTAAAACCGTGCATGCAACCCCCGGTAGCCCACATGTGTGGAATTAACCTCCCGCAGTATGCGGTGGCACCCAGGGACACGAAAAACACCTATGCGTGGGACACGCAGGCTACTATGACCTCGAAAACGGGTACGCGATACACAGGGGCATCCACAGTGGGAAAAATAGCATGCACGACTCACCGTCAGACTAGCATGATAATGAAAAACACGCGTAGCCAATACCCCGCCAAAAGAAGAGATACGTCCTTGATCCGCTGTGAAGTTGTGATGGTGCGCGAAACAACATGAAGTAGCAACACACACGTCGGTCTCCACGAAAGGCACATACAGCAAACTGCTGGCCCTGCTCACCTTTAACCCGTGCTGAGGGAAACGCCCGCGCGTGTCACTTCACATACGCGCTAAGGGCCTTTCCTCGAATAACACGCAGTAACACGCGTATGTAATTTTTTTGCACATGCTGAGGGAAACATCTGTGCGTATCACATCACATATGTGCTTACGCACTAAGGGCCTTTCATCGAATTACATGCTGATGTGCAGTTTATTCACATGCCAAATTACTCTGTATCAAGCTGGCCATGCGACAACACACGGAAGAACACGCTCCTGCCCTGAATGCCATTTTCCTGCCCCCAAGAGCACGCTCCCACCTGCCATCTGCTGTTGCCTGCCTGCCTGCTGGCCATGTGCCCTGCTATTTGGTGCCTGCACGTCAGCCATCTGCAGGTGTCCAGTTGCTGTGACCACCCCTGCTGGAACAGAAGACTCCCAACTGGTATCCCATCGCTCCACAGCCCAGCCCCAGGACCCAGTTGCCCACCCACACCTGACTCGGGGGTCGCCATGTCCGACACGCCACCATCTGGCACCAGTGGCAACCCCCCAGCAGAGAGGCAGATGGCTGCCAGCTTCAGTGCCAATGAAGTTGGCATCCTGGTGGAGCAAGTCCTGGGGCATTATGATGCCCTCTTTGGAAGTTCACGCAACGACAATGAAGGACGGAAGAGGATCTGGAAGGACATTGTGGCTGCCATCAACTTGGAGGGGGTGGCAGCCCGCGACATGCAAAAGGTCCGGAAGCGCTGGGAGGACTTCAGGTCCAGGACCCTGAGCAAGGCCTGGCGCCTCTTGATGGGAAAGCATGCAGAGGGATGCCGGGTCCGCCTTAGCAACATCCAGATGAGGGTCCTGGAATGCATAAACCCAGCGCTCCACCGCCAGATCCTTCAGAGGCAGACCCGTCCGGAGTCGAGCGGTAAGTGACCATGCCTACTGATTGGACGCTCTGCATGTCGAGGTGTGGCAGGAGTGTGCAGGTTGGACATATGTCTTGGACGGCCCATGTATGGATGTGTATGTACAGGGACATGAGCCTGCTGCATGTGAGTCCAGTCATGTGTGAGGCACATCAATGGTGTGTGTGTTTGAATGCATGGTGCCCAAATGCATGTGTCTGTACACACATGTTTTGAATTATGTGTATGTACTGTGGCTGGTTCCACCTTCATGTATGTGCACAATGTACATGTGCGTGTGTGTGTGTATTTGACATGTGTGCCACTGTGATACACCATGGATGCATGTGACACCGACAAGTAGGAGGCTGATTGGCAGATGTGACATGGATGCCGATGATTTAACTGCGACAGGTCATGGAGATTTACAGATGCAAGTATGTCTGGTGGCGTGTGTGCATGTGTTTGGCACTCCCCGTGTTGCATGTGACATCAGGCTAACCTTCGGATGCTCATGCTTTTGTATGTGTGTGGATGGTGCTGCCTGCTGCCACATTCCTGTTAATGTGCGCATGTGTGTGGGTTCAAATGATAGGTGTGTTGGGGATTGTGATGCCATGTGTGAAGTTTGACACTGCCACTCATGTGCAACTGTCATGTGTGTATCGGACCATTGTACAGTGCCCTGATGCCTGTGTTCTGTCTCTCCCTGTCTGCAGCATCAACGAATGAAGAGGGTGGAGACGGGGCTGTGGAGCACAGCGGCAGGGATCCCACCGCCAGCTGGAGACGCAAGGGCCAGCTCCCCTCCCATGTAGTCATCTCGTCGGGGAGTGAGGGGTCTGGTGCCGCGTCCGCAGCTGCCAAGGGTAGGTCCAAGAGGCAGAGGTCAGAGGAGGACTCCTTGGCAGCAGAAGGGGCAGCTGAGACCCCACAGGGGCCTATGGAGGAAGATGGCACCGAGTCATCCAGGTTGGTGGAGGGCTTGGTTGAGGAGGAGGCCGTGGAAAGGACATACAGGGTCTGGAGGGGGGGATTCCACTGGTGCTAGTGGTGCAGTCCAGGGGCAGGGACAGGAGGCAGCACAGGCGGCCGCGGAGGTGCCTGTGTGTAATCCTGTCCCTGATCCTGTGACTGCATCATCCCGCACCAGCAGGGATGCCTTTGTCCAGTCCCGTTTTCAGGGAGGGGATCCGCTAACAACAACTGGCCTTCCTCTCCCTGCAGATGTGGCAATCCGGCACCGTGTTGAGCCTGTCCTGGCTGGGGTGGCGTTGCATCAACTTGGCATCCGGGATAATGTGCAGGGTTCTCGTGAGGACGCTGCATGTTATTTCAGATGCCTCATTGAGCACGTCGACTGGCTAGGAGGGATCACCGGTGCTGGGTTCCTACGTGTGCTGGACCTTATACCGACCCCCTCCTCAACTGAACCCCCTATGCGCCAGTCATCCTCCGTGCCATCTTCCTGGCCACCTATCACCTGGCCACCCTGTGGAGCTGCCCCTGACCCAGCGGCCAGGCTCGTGGAGGACACATCCCTGCCACAGTCAGGAGTCGGAGGTCCAGCAGGGGTGGCCACCACAACAACTGGACCCCAGCAGGAGGAGGACGTGCAGGCATCGACGGGCAGGGCACGTGCACGGCAGCAGCAGGCTCAAGGTGGGAGCGATGATGGCTCGGGGCCATCGACATCAGAGGGGCAGGCATCGGCCAGAGGGCAGGAGGACCCTGGATTGGGAGTGTCTTCTGTGTGGCAGCGGTTGGGCCAGCAAATAGATGCAGAGTGGCGGCTGGCGGAAGAGGCACGGCTCACTATGGTCAGGGCAGAGAACTCCATGCGCAGGGCGTTGAGGCAGGCTGAGTGCCTCGAGGAAATTCGCAGGGAGTTGGAGGTGGACATGGCATTATCCCTGCGAGACCTCGGGGCAAGGGAAGAGGCCCGCCTCCAGAACGTTGAAGAGGAGTTCGATGATGCCCTGCCCCGGGACATCAACAAGTGAGCCGTTGGACTTGCCCGCCACCATTGTATATAGTTCATTAGTGTAAGTTTCCTTTCTATTTTTTTTTCTTTTGGGGCGCATGGACTATGCCCCACCGTTTTGTATATAGTTATTTATTAGGTAGGGTTTTTGTAGGTTTCCTTTGGATTTTTGGGCTCATGGACCCTTGGATGGTCTTTTGTAAATAGTTTTCGGTGTGGATTTCATTTTCTTGGAACCATGGTGGAATACTTTGATTTTTTTGAGCTCTGAGTTTTTTTTTATGGACAAACCCATAGGAGCCATTTTACTTGGATTTTATTGGTTATGATATGATATGATATGATATGGCATTTGTAACGCGCCTATACACAGGTGTTTCAAGGCGCGACGAGGCAGGGAGGGGAGGAAACAAGGGGAGACAGACAGCGATCCTACTAGGCCAGGTGTCATTCAGATCGCGCAAGTGCAGGGGTGGGGGAGGGGGAAAAGTGCAAGGGAAGGGGAGGGGGGGAAGTGCAGTAAAAGGTAAGTGGCGTAAAGTAATAAATAAATAGGGCCAGCTGGTGGCAAGTGCAAGGTAAGTGCAGAACAAGTGCTGGAAAAGGGGGGGGCTGTAGGGATACAGAGACAGTCCCGCAGTGCAGAGGGGTTCCAGGGCATCAGTGCAAGTGGAGAGTGGCTGGGCCCAGGACCGAGGCCGTTAAGAGTGGTCCAGTTGCAGAATCAGTGCAGTTTCAGTGAAGAATATTAGCTGTTCAGCAGGGGAGAGGGAGAGAGAAAGCAGAGGCAAAGAGGAAGGTTTTGAGGTGCTTCCGGAACCGGAGATGGTTCTCCTCAAGTTTCAGGGAGGCAGGAAGGCTGTTGAAGCATTTATTTTTATTTATAATCTTTGGAGTTCCGGACTTGGCTTCTTTCTTTTCATTATTGTGTGATTTTGTTTTATTCATTTAGTTAATTATTCAATACACTCTTTTTCTATACTTTACTTGTGTGGCCTTCTATGATTTGTTTTGTGCATGTCACAATGTTGTTTTTCACAGTCATGTGTCACCATTGTGTGGGTCTGAGGGACATGTATTCATGGGCATGCTGGTTATGTATTTTCTATCATGACTTTGGGAATTCAATGTGGGGTGTTTGGACTGGGGTGGCTTTGGGGTGGGATTTGGGTGGCCATAAGGCCCATGGGTCTGGAGTGTGATGACATGTCGGGTGGGGGGACATGAGACGGGGCCTGCTGGCAGGTGCCCGTCACTGCTGGGTTGGTGGTGGTGCAGGGGGACATTAGTCGGGGCCTGCTGGCAGGTGCCTGTCACTGCTGGGTTGGTGCGGGTGCAGGGGGACATGAGTCAGGGCTCACAAGTGCGCTCCCAAATGCATGGTGCTGTGTGGGCTGCCTGCAGGGCATGGGGAGGGGGGAAACTTCACACGCACCCCCTAAATACACGTTCCCCACTCGCACAAGGCCTATCGCATGTGAAACTCCCTGCGCACCCCCCAAATACATGTTGCCCATTCGCCCAAGGCCTATCACGTGTGAGACTCCCCGCGCACCCCCCAAATACACGTTCCACGCTCGCCCAAGGCCTATCGCATGTGAGACTTCCTGCACAAACCCCAAATACACGTACCCCGCTCGCCCAAGGCCAACGCATGTGAAACTCACTGCGCACCCCCCAAATACACATTCCCCGCTAGCACAAGGCCTAGGCGTGTGAAACTCCCCTCCCGCCCCCCAATTGCATGTTCCCCGCTCGCCCAAGGCCTATCGCGTGTGAGACTCCCTGCGCACCCCCCAAATACACGTTCCCCGCTCGCCCAAGGCCTATTGCGTGTTAAACTCCCTGCACACCCCCCCAAATACACGTTCCCCACTGGCCCAAGGCATATCGCGTTTGAAACTCCCCACGCACCCCCCAAATACACGTTGCCCGCTCGCACAAGGCCAACGCGTGTGTAACTCCCCACCCACCCCCCAAATGTACGTTCCCTGCTCGCCCAAAGCCTATCACGTGTGAGACTCCCCGGGCACCCCCGAAATACACGTTCCCCGCTCGCCCAAGGCCTATCGCATGTGAAATTCCCCGCGCACCCCCCAAATACACGTTCCCTGCTCGCCCAAGGCATATCGTGTGTGAAACTCCCCGTGCACCCCCCAAATACACGTTCCCCACTCGCCCAAGGCCTATCACATGTAAAACTTCACGCAAATCCCCCAAATACACCTAGGCACCCCATCCACCCTGGGCATGCCCCACAGGCAGCCCACTCACCCTCCCCATGCCCCACAGGCAGGCCATCCACCCTGGGTATGCCCCACAGGCAGCTCACTTACCCTCTCCATGCCCCACAGGCAGCACATCCACCCTGGGCATGCCCCACAGGCAGCCATGCCACAACGGGGTGCTTTTTCTACGCAATTTACCCGGCGCGAGCGGGGTACGTGTATTCCGTGGGGTGTGTAGGGAGTTTTACACGTGATGGGCCTGGCACAAGCAAGGTACATGTATTCCGAGGAGTGCGCTGGGAGTTTTACACGCGATGGGCCTGGCGCGAGTGGGGTACGTGTATTCTGGGGTATGCGCAGGGAGTTTTACACGCGTTTTTGTGGTTGGGGGGCTGTATGGTGGTCGACTGGCCTTTGTGCCTGGTACTGGATTTGGCCGATTTCTTTGGTGCACGGGGCAGGGTTGGGGGCGTAACTGGTGCTGCTGCCGGGTCGCTGCATCACTCTGAGCCACGGCTGGTTATGGATGTATAAATCCATGAATACGCTGTGCGCCTAAATGGGTTTTGGCGCATGCAGCTGGCGCAGACTGCCGCACGGGCTCTCTGTCCCCTTAATCTTTTTCTGCCTGATATTAGGGACATTTTAAATCAGACTAAATCTTTTTCACCGAGTATAGGAAATGTACTCATTAAGTGGTTGTTCTATGCAGACAATTTGGTCTTGATTGACCAACACCCCATTGGCTTACAGCACCAACTAAATTATTGTACATGATACACCAAAGTAAATGTCCTAACGGTTAATGTGACAAAAACAAACGTTATGATTTTTAATCCCAGTAGAGTTAGAAAGAAAAAGGATTTTAATAGTTTTTTGAACAATGTGCTTTTAGAGGAAGTGGACACGTTTGTTTATCTAGGGTTTTATATTACTGGCAAACCTGATGTAGGTAATTTAATCAAACATCTGAAACAAAAAGTGAATTGTTCAGTTGCTCTGGCCTCTGCCATAAATGCTAAACTTGGACGCTTTCCAATTATTCCGATTGCGCAATGTTATAAATCGAAGGTCGTCCCAGTCATAACATATGGTGCTGATATTTCTTTTGACATACATTCGATATTCGATAGTCTGGAATAAAATGGATGGGCTTTTCAGGCAGAATCGTTGACATCTCCCTAAGCGAGTTCCAAACCAGAGTATTCGATTTGAACTGGGCTTATTGTCCCTGAAAGCTAGGGTTAGTTTGAACACGTTGGCTTTATTCTGCAAATGCTCAGTGGCAAAGTAAGGTACACCATATGCATATAAGTCTTAATTAACAAAAAAGAAAAAAGTGTTGATACAATAGGCCATTGAGGGTTTGAACATAGTTGACCAACTAGGGATATCCCTTGATATATTAATTTCAAATCCGTCAGAAATTAAAATGAAATTGTGGCTAAACAAGTGGATCCTAACATGCACAGAATGAAAGGATTATAAACTATTTTCTCATTATTTTGGAGAAGAAAAGGCACTTAATACACTACCAAAGTACCTTAAGAGGTTTCCCACTGCATTCTGGAGAAGGGCATTTCAGAGGTTCTGACTCAATGTATTTCCCACGAATGTGGTTTTAGGTGCTTGAGCACATATTTAGAGGAACCTCAGAACGTGCAGGTTTTCCAAGTCTTCTGATTGTATTGAAAGGTTGGAACATATACTGATGAGATGTGAAGGTTTAAAGGCTCTGCGTCAGGTTCACTTTGGTACATTTTTTAATCAATACAAAACATTGCCCCAGAAGAATGGTGGTTTAATTTTTTAAACAGCTCTCAAATAGAATTTGTTTTTGCCACTCTTAGATTTTTTTATGAGATTTTTTATGAAAATTAATGGATTTTATGCATGACGTAAAATGAATTAATTATTGAATTTTAGTTGTATTCCAATTGAAGTCAAGATTTTACTCTCTATGATTCTATTTAATCTGACTGGATACATTATTTTATGCATTTTGTAAATATAAATGTAGAACACTTTCCTTTTTTTGTATTTGTGTAAAAGGTTTGATGTTCAAAAAAGGAAAACTAAAATGTGGGTGAGGTCAGTGCATGACTGAAAGAAGCAGGAGAAAGGAGAAATTAGGTAATCAAGAGGGACAATGTAGGTATTAAAAAGCAATGGAGTCAGGATGGAGCCCTGGTGGACCCCGCAGTAGGAGGTACTCAGTTAAGAGAGAAAATGGCCAGACCTGATCAAGATTGCATGATTCAAAAGGAAGGAAGACAGCCATCCGAAGGCAATGGCTTTAAAACAGAGCTGCTTTCCAGGGGGTTTAAAAGGATTGCATGGTTAATAATGTCAAAGGCAGAGGATAGAGCCAGATGTAGACATACGGCAGAACATTTATTATCAAGAGTAAGAAGTTAACCTCCCTTGGGGAATAGGGTGAACTTGGTACTTCACAGAGTACTGAATCCGAGTTAGTAATATATATATATATATATATATATATATATATATATGATCATTTTGACAGTACAAGTGGATCGTTGGAATACCCATGGTTTCTTGAAGAGGGGCATGATGTTGGTTTTATTTAATTCATAAGGCAGTAGCCGGCCCTTGAAGAAGCTTTTGCACAGTGCAGGCATAATAGGGCCAGGGTGTTACTGTTGTCCTTGATAGTTGTTGCAGGGCACGGGTACACTGAGATGTTAATTTTCCCAATGCATGATGCTGGTAGATGTGACAGGTTTGAAAGAGATGAAGCTGAAAGCAGGCCTAGAGAACTTTGCTGTCCAGCGGAGAGGCAGTGTTTTACACTGTGCCTCAAAGGTAGCCCAAGCAGATGTTTGATGTCGAACAGGCACTAGGCAGATATGGTGCACTGGTCAGGTGATTGCATAGTAGCACTGGACAAAGGAATCACAAGAAGTAGCCCACTCTTGCACTAGGTGGGTACATTCTAGCACTGATTGTGTGGTGCTAGTATTAAACAGAATGGAGTACTAGGGGTGAAAGTTTTGTGCCAAAGTAAATCAGGCAAATGTACTATTTAGGAGGTGTTCTTGCAGAGGATGTTCACAATAGCTGTGTGATGTCAGCCAAGCTGGAGGATATTTCCTAGTGCAGAAACTATACTGCTTGAAAACGTCATCAGTAATACTCAACTGAGGATCATGGGAGAAGCTGGAAATAGGTATAAGAGTGCATAGGGTGAGATAGAGACAATTGCGCAAGGAGGTTTAGAAATCACACAGAGTTTGCATAGTTCTTAAATGATGAGGGCGGGTCACTGACATGCATGCACCATTTTGGAGGAGGGTGGAATCAGTTTAGAGAAAGGGCAGCTCCGCAAAGAGGTGATACCCTTTCCCAAGCCTCCCTATAGAGTATAGAGCATGCCCTGACTCAATGAGTCTGAGGCTGGAGGGTTGAATCACGGGTCTATCATATACTAGTCAGTGTGGGAGGGTCTGCATGAAGGTGGACCAGAGCTGACTGCAGGCAGACCTTACTTGCTCACCCTTCTGCCAGGAAAGATGAGCAGGCATTGTTAATGTTCTTGGGCACATTGCTTGAACCATAAATAATCATTTGTGGAAGAGGGGATGCCTAAGATCAATTGGGCTCCAGAAAGACATTTCCAAAGAAGATGGATTTGAGGAGCCTGCACAGAAAATAGTCTCATAGGCTGAATGCAGCCAGAGGGTCGAAGGTTAAACCTTGGAGCTAATTTTCTTTAAATGAGTAATTTGGCGGCAGAGAACCAGTATGTTTACTCTTTAACATAGCGGGTCCCCACCGCCAAATAAGGGGCAAAAGGTGGCATACAAGTATGTACGCTGCCTTTTGGCCCGAACATGTGCAGTCCTCAGTGCAAAAGGGATCTCTAACACTTGCGCCGGCATGAAAATCCATTACAGTGAAGATGCTGGTGCATTTGTGTGGTGGAGAGGAAGGAAGTGGCGGAAACACATGTTGCGTTCCACCCCTCCTCTCCGGCATACAAATCCTTGAAAATGCTGCAAGGGACTCTATTTGAGGTGTCACAGGTGATGAATTTTTCTTAAAAACAGCGTAATTTCTGTATCTAGATCATGTCCGAAAGCATAGCAAAGTCCTCCAATATAGTTCGGTGTGCATTAATAGCATACAATATGGCTGCCATACTCCTGTGGTTAACTGTCAGCAGAAGTCTAGATGTTGCATACTAGGCTGAGTTACAATTAATGATGATAATAATAATAATAATAATTTAGCATTTATATAGCGCTACAAACCTTCAGGTATCTGAGCGCTGCTTATTATTACCCACGGTGTGTGATGCTCATTTATCGAACTCAGAAGGATGAAAGGCTGAGATTGGCCCTGCCGGGATTCGAACCTGCGTTAGCAGGCTCTGCACAGATGTCAAAGCGAGAGCTCCACTCGATCTGGACATGGAACGGAACAGTAGCATCATCGCAGCAGGAAAGAAGCAAGATTTGTCTCTTTGACTCGCTCCTTCTGCCCTCTCTAGATGTGGAAGCCGATAAGTGCTTGAGCATTTCAACACTGTTTCATGAATCTTCCTCTTGCTCCTATTGCTCACTATGTAAGCTTCTGCATTATCTCCCTACTGAGATCTCAATGCACAAGAGCAGCCAACTTTCTGGACTGTCACCCACATCACAATATGAATGGCCAGGAATTCATTATCCAGACAGACGCCTGTGAGTTTGGGATTGGAACATTGTTAGCACAAACAGGGGTATAGCAACCTATTGCCTACATTAGCAGGTGATTAACAAAAAGGGAAATTAACTGGGCCATCATTGTAAAAGAAGCTTAAACAGTCATTTGGACAGTAAAGAAGGTGAAACCCTATGTGTTTTGTTCTCACGTTAACATCCAAAAAGACCACAGCCTCTTAGATGGTTAATGGCCATGCAAGGGGAGAATCCGAAAGCTTTTGCACTGGGCCATAGCCCTACAGAGATTAGACCTCCAATACAAGCGAGGCTCCCAATATGCAGATTCATATTGCCTGACCCAGTACTTTCACCTAGATGATGAACCAGACCCTCAGTAGGGTGTTGGTTCACATGTTGAGGCTGGGGGGCAAGTGAGGAATTTGACCATCCGCATGGTGGGCGTGCGCTCGCCTGAGATTTTCTGAATTCCTTTTCCTTCTTAGAACTATCTGTCCTCTACATTCCTGTACAGGGTGGTTTGTATTGGCTGGTTTTGTTAGATTGTCTGTTGTGCAATAATAAAGTAGATATTTGTATACAACCTTGACTGGACACTCCTTTTATCATTGGGTAATAATTGTATTCTCGCTATGCTGCAACTAACCAATGATTCACAACCTTTACAGGAGATAAGCCTTCCATTCACCTAACCAAACTTGGCCAAGGGTGTTTATAATTTTAATTGTATGCCTGTTTATGCCAATCTGTTCAGATCCATTCTGGTGTTTTAGAGGTGTGGGGCTGATTGATGGTTTAGAAACCGATATTCACCCCTGGATAACTGGTACCCTAGAATTTGATTAGTCACAGAATGAATGGAAGTACCGAAGCTAAAAATCAATTGAGTACTGCACAAAAAGTGGGAGAATACAGAGGAAGAATGATAGGCGGAACCAAGGAACAGAGGCACATTAAGGGAGTTCAAAACATGGGTCCATGTTCACATGTATTGAGATATCCAGAGATGGATGTGGAAGCTGCATGCATATGTTAAAATTCTGGCAGTGTCCTTTCTGCCGTTCATACTTACCCATCTAACAAAGTGATTGTCGGTTTAGTGAGGTAATGGCATTATTTGTGATGTACAATGAAAAGAAGATAACCTATAAAAGCTTAAAGTACATTCTTTTCTTGCGAGCATTCCAGAAGAAAAAATCTAATTATATTAATGTATGTTGCTCAATTTATACATAACCTGCTCTAGGCCCACTTGAATATGATGTGGACCCAACTAATAGAGACATTCTCTCTACCTAGCCAGCTTAAATAGGACTGGAAGAGCAGATATTTTCCCAGGAATTCACACTGAGGTGGATATAATACTGATGATGATAAACTGCTTAATGTCTAATGCTCTCTGCTACCAAATTAGCACACACTAAGTACGTCTTTCTCAGAGATTTTATTGTGCCAGAGCCACACTTTTTTTGCACTGACCAGACCCATGGACCATAAGCACCACCCTAGACTGAGTCTTCACATAATCCCTCCTCATCACGCACACAGACCTTATCCAACCTGTCACAGTTTATTACACGGTGTATTTCCATGGTGCTAATTGTGAAGTGTGTTCTACTGCTAGTGGGTTATTTATGCAAGGGCAAAATCTCCACCGTGCTCCTGCCTAGTTTACGCTTACACTATTTTATTTTGAGACACAGCCCTGATAACTAGGGTACAAGTGTGTGGATGGCGCCTTTACAATGCAACCCAGCTTTCTATCCACTAAAAGTAACAATACTTTCAATGGGTAGTCTGCTGTGCTGCACTGACATGGGTGAAAAACACTTTTCTCAATCACGGCACAAGCCCCCACTTAGTCACAGTTTAAAACACTGCACATGCCAGCTAGGGAACTCCTTACCCTACAATGGATGTGGCACACAATAAAGCGCTTTTTTCTTTTTTTATAAACTATGGATTCTTTGAGTAGGCCTCCAACCCATCTCACACCCAACCTTCACAAACATCCTGTGTCACATTGGACCAATAACCGGTGTGTATCAATAAGATATTTATTAATTTATAATTTAATGAAAAAGTTAAATTATTAAAATACAGCAGCCACCAATGTTGTGGCAACACAAAATGCAATGATCTCTACATAACCACAAGTTAAGATATCCTAGCACAGTTCGCTAAGGTCTTTAATGGCAAAACAGAAAAAGAACACTTTTTACAAAGTGATAGCACCAACAGTTTAGCACTTCCCCCTGCAAAACTCACCCCCTCAAACATCAGCTATACTTGATTACTTTCAATGCAAGGCAGTGGCAAGGGGTAGGAATAGAGAGAGAAAATCGGATTTGGGGTAAAGCCGACCACCACAAGATGGGAAGCCAGCAAACAAAAGGGAAAACCCGTTTTGGAAGCAAATGGGAAGAATCTGGTTTTGGTTATTTTTCACAACTGCTAGGGGACAGAATAGAAGGAAATTCGTATTGCTTACACTTAGGAGATAGGGAAAGTTTTAGAGAATACTAATCAGTATACAAGGGCAAAATAGAAATGAAGTAGGAAAATCGGTTTTGAGAAAAAAACAATTGCAAAGGGAAATTACAGTGGCAAATGGAAATGTGTTTAAACTGAGGTTTACAATGACAGTCAGTTCAGTGAAGGGGTTTAGCTTACAATCCGAACATTGGTTTTCAATTACAAGAACAGAGGCACATAACAGGTAGACTTCTAGGCAAAAAGGGATTGCTCACAATGGGAACAACGGTTTGGGTTTAATAGGCTGGATGCAAATAGGAATTTGTTTGGTAATGCACACAATACACGGACACATCGGTTTTTAGTTACAACAAGAATAATTCTTTTGAGGCAACACTTTAATGACTATAACAGTTAAATAAAAACACCGGAACAAGATAGTTGATTTTGAACTGCAACAATCTTGAACCATGAATTTGAAAGGGGAAATTAGTTGATTTACCTAAAACAATACTTAGGATGTACACAGACAAATGAGAGGATTTTCAAAGGAGATATGCTAACATACGCAAGCAAACAAGAGAGATTCTTCTGTGGGGAGATGACTGGATTACACTGGCAATTTGGGGTTTTCAATGGGGTATTGGATTAAATGTACTACTACAAAAATGACGGGTTTATGCAATTTAGGGCTGGAGTTATATGCTACTTACAAAACACGCATTGGTTTAGGATTCAGGAAAGCCAGCTGGATCTCAGGACACTCTGGACAGATAGGGCAAGGGTCTGGTCAATGCACTCTCAAAGAGGGTAAGGTTCAGCAGCCTTCTCTCCGTCCTCCTTTTCAGTCTCCCTGGATTTTGTATGTCCTGAGTCCTGGTACAGTCCCCTTTATATAGCAGACATGACATCACTAATTTTACAATCTAGGGGGAGTACCATGTAATTATCCCTGCCGCTCGGATTGGACAGTTACTGTTACTCTCTCCGCCCCCTGGCAGGGGGAGGAGAGCACCATCTGTCTGTTTGCATTTATACCATTCTTTGTTCTTCTTACAACTTTTCGGCGGCAAAAACTAGTTATGTCTCATTACTTCATAATTATACTAGCCACTGCCATATGAAGCAGATATGTGGTTTTAGCTGGTCATGGGGAATTAGGTAAGCCAATTGCCAGCTCTGTAGGATGTAACCTGGCCCTCTGGCACATTTTTGTCCTTTTCATAAAATGTACAACTGTTATGAATCTCCAGATGATCAAGAATGTTCCTAATTTCAATTTCCACAATTTCATCAAATCTCATAATTGTCACATGTTCTCATCAGCCAGAAAACTAGTCTAATTGGCCATTTCATTCTCTAAAGTCCTAGGTAAATTCAATGTATATCTTTAAAACCGCCTGGAAATGACATGAAAAATGGCATGAATTTAAATTAATCATTCTGATTGCTGGGCAAAATGCCTAAAAATGAAATCAGTCTTTTAATGTCAATTGGGAGTGTCTTGTTTCACCTGTGGGAGGACATCCCCTGTAGCCATCTTTCTTGATCTGGGTTCCTGTGATCAGAGATTTTAATGACCCCCTTTGAGATTGGCAGTTTGCTCTTTGAAGTGGGTGCGGGAAGGTCTCACATCTCCTGGTCATGCTTCAGCCACACTTTGCCTTCTTTGAAATCTCTGGACTCCTGCCGTCATGTCTGCAAAACAGGGAATTATGACACCCTCAGCAGCATCACATTTTATTGCGGGATTGGTATGGTAGGTGTGACTTCCAGATGGAGCAGGGCTTTTAATTGTGAAGTTTCCTGCAGCCTGCCAGAACTGGTTTTTCCTGCAGTGTCTCTTCAAAGGTCACAGGATTCTTTGATTTCTCCTTTTTGGGTGAATTTACATTTGCTGTTTGCCCATAGACGACGATAGGTAGACGCCCTTCCCCGTGTTTTTTGTTTTTAATTTGACATGAACAAAGAGAAAAAGCCAGGCTGTTTTTTTGTTTGCAGTGTTTGAATGGCTCAGGACAGATGAAAGGGAAAGCAAAAGCTGTTTTTGGTTGCAGTGTTGAATTTCTTGCCCCTCATGTGAAATAAAGTAAAGCAAGGCCATGTTTGGTTGCAGTGTATAACTTCTTGTCATTCATGTGAAATAAAAGCAAAGCAGGTCCGTTTCTGGTTATAGTGTAGAGCTTCTTGCCATTCATGTGAAATAAAAGCAAAGCAGGGTCATTTTTGGTGGCAGAGTTTAAATGCTGCTGTTTGGGTGAAAGGGGCTTCTGTTTGGGGCCTTTAAATGCACCCCACAAATCCCACCCTTGCTCTTCCATGACTCTTTGTTGGGGAAGAGTAGGGCAGAGTGGGGTTTCCGTCAGCGTAATTTTCCTTCATCAGGGAGTGGGCACTCCAGTATCCCCTTCTGTCTCTGGGTTGGGGGGTATGGCATGGCACCCCCTTTTTTTCCTTCTTTTGGGAGCGGGCACTCCAGTATCTCCTTCTATTTTTGGGTTGGCAAGTGTGGCAAGGTACCCTATTTCTTCCTTCCCTTCCTGGTCCCCGGGGTTCTCATCTCCAGGCTGGAATTTGAGGATGTTAGTTCTCTAATAGAAGATTAAAAAATGTTTCAGTATTTTATTTACACACATTTTTCCCAGAAGATTTACAAAGAATTTACACAACAATAACCTAAAGTTACAATACCTTCTAGATTCATGAACAATTTTTATATTGTTATTTTCTATTTTTTTTATTTTCTTCATTTGCACAATAACTTCAAGTAAATTACTCCTTGTTTATATATATATATGATTTCCTTACCTGTACTTTTGGAGGATTCATGGCCTCTACCCTCACTGGGTTCTTTAATCAGCCACAAGACCTACTCTCCTTACGTTTGGGGGGGGGATTGTCGGGCCAGTCCTGGGATCTTGACCGCTTCTCCAGTTTGAACTTCAACTGCCTACAATAGCAATTTAGCTGACCAAAATGCCTTTTCAGGATTGTCAAAGCCCAAGGGGTTACCCCCCAGCTGGGACCAGAGTTTGTAATTAATGTGGTCCAAAAGAATTGTGAATCGATTGAGAATGTCACTGCCTAAATAGAAAGCAGAGGGGACATCTTGCACAACTCAACTATTATGATCTATGCTTTTATCATCAATGGAAATTTTTAGCATGCACCTGCTAGGCAGGCGATGTTGGGAATTGGGATTTTCCAGGCCCCTTTTTTCCACTTATAAATCAACTCAATCTTGGGAATGGTCTGAACTTTTGGGATTTTCCTGAATAACGCTTCGCTCATGAAGCTTTTCTCATTATTCAGACATACTCTGGTGAGAACAGGCTCCCCCCCTCATTTACACGAATGGGGAGGAATAGCTGTTCATCCTTTTTCTGAATATCAGCCAAGCTTTGAGCTGGTTCTTCTTCACTTTTTATCATGGTATTTGGGGTTTCTTCAAATTGTGGATCAGTATAAAATTTCAGGGGATTTCCTTCCAGTGGGGAATGCCACTTGAAACTGGGAGGAAGGTTGTTTTTCAAGAATGCAGAAGAGTTTGCATCACCAGTTTGTTCTCCTACAGCAAAACAATTATGTCCGGTACTTGATTGTCCTCAAGTGGAACTCAATTTTGTCAGACCGCTGCTCATCCACGTGACATATGCTGTTTAGACTTACATAGTTGGTTCTCTGTTTTAATGTTATACATACCGGTTAGTAAATGTCCAGAGGATCTTCTTTACACATTCTACTAGGGGTGACAACCTCCAAAGGAGGTCATTCTCTAAGAGACAGGGTGTTTCCTCTGGGGTAATGACTATAACCCGGTGTTTCACCTTGTGTCACCCAATTTTGATCTCCAGATCCGCTGTACCCTCGACGGGAATGGAATTCTCGTCATAGTTCTGGAGTCATTCGGGAAGAGGTGTGAGTTGAATTTGGTGACTCTCCTCCCTTAATGAATTAAGTTGCTCAAATGACTTTTTGGACAGGATGGTGGCTTCGGATCCTGTATCCAACAGTGCTGAAATTGCACACTGCCCTTGCACCCGGAGGGGGCATAAAACCTACCTTCTTTCTCCTTCCGGGGGCAATGAAAATGTGCATTTTGGGCCTGCTAGGCAGTTAATTTCTTTATTTTGGAATCTTACACCGTGGGATTTTGGGCAGTTTTCTGTTTCGGAGTTTGGGAATCTGTAAATAAAATTTGTCACTCGGAGATTTGGGGAGTTTGAGAATCCCCTTTTCCCCTTGATTCTGTGCTGTCCCCCATTTCCTGGAGACAGTCACTTGAACCGGTTTGGGGGATTTGGGAATCCCCTTCTTCCCTGATTCTGTGCTGTCCCCCTTTTCTGGGAGACAGTCACTTGAACCGGTTTGGGGGTTTGGGAATACCCTTTTTCCCCTGATTCTGTGCTGTCCCCCATTTCCTGGAGACAGTCACTTGAACCGGTTTGGGGTATTTGGGAATCCCCTTCTTCCCTGATTCTGTGCTGTCCCCCTTTTCTGGGAGACAGTCACTTGAACCGGTTTGGGGGTTTGGGAATACCCTTTTTCCCCTGATTCTGTGCTGTCCCCCGTTTCCTGGATACAGTAACTTGAACCGGTTTGGGGGGAGGATCCCTCATTTAATTCTGAGTCGTTAGGTTGAGATTATTTTGTCAGATTTGTGGTTCTGGGTCGGTCCCCATACTTACCCAGCCTAAATTAGGGTCTCTATTGGTCATGGATTTCAGAGTCATTGGGGTGACCTTTTGGATGTTCAAGTATTTGTGGTTCTGGGTCAGTCCCCATACTTACCCAGTCTATGTTAGGGTCTTTTGGGACCCATTTTTCTTTGGGAGGAATCCCCCATCCTTGAAAGAGAAGACTTTCTTCCCAGAATCCTCCAGGGATTCTTCTCCTTCAAACTGGAGGACGCTGACTTCCTCCACAAAATGGGTCTTCTTTGTCTCTTGGTGTCTCTTACTTACCCTCTGTTCCCTAGGTTGCAGTTTTGCGGGGGAAGGAGATTTGGATTTCAGGTTCAGAGGATTCTAGGGGCTTTTCACGGGTGAGGACGGACGCATCCTCTAGGGCTTTGCATCCCCTGCTGTGCCCTCAATATGTGACTCAGGTCTTGGCTCAAGCTCTGGACGTGGCTCTCCAGTTGTGACACCCTCTCTGGCTGATATGGGGGTCTTGGGTCAAATCTTTGCTGATCTCGGGAAGGGTAACTGTCCCTTCTCCCCGAGTAACTTGGGTATTGAGGGTCTTGCTAGTAGTCCTCCATCCTTGGCCTCTTTTCTCCCGGATTTGGGGGTCTAAACTCCTGAAAGCGGGGAGAGAAAGAAGGGCTGTTCTGAATGTTGGGGTTTTGAGGGTACTTGGGGAAGAAACTTAAACTAGAGGGTGGAAGATTACTGCCTCTTGAGGGAAGTTTGGAGGGAAGTTTCCTGGGGCTGTAGTCACCTGATTGGATCCCCCCTGATCCGGGCGAGTCCATACATACCCCAAGATGGGTCTGTTCCCATTGTACCTCGGGCTAATGTAGTTGGCAGAGTCAGGTAACACATTTGTGGGGTAATCTGCCTGGCTACCACCTGCTTGGAACTGGACAGAGGGTCTTCTCTGTCTCTGGTTTGGATGGTTAGCGGGAGGTGTATTTTTAGGCCGCCCCATTTCTAGCTCCACATTGGCAGCAGAGGGGTTGTTGGTTGGTTTGCGATTTTTGGAGAAATTCCTATTTTCTACAGGCTTTTGGACCTCATAGATCTGGCTAACTTGCTCTATTATCGAGTCCAGCATCCTTTCATCATGGAAGTCCCTGATATGACAGGATATGATAGGTTATTTATAACGCACTTAATACCCAGAGGTTTCTAAGTGCGGACCTGGGGATCGAACCTGTGTTGCTCCGTGATGTCTTGCTTCCAAGGTGAGCATGTTGCCGCTGAGCTATCCTTCCTAAGCAGCTGCATCATAATGTACTTAGGGAGTGCATGGAAATAGGTATTGATGAACTCCCTACAGTTTGTGCGCACCCGCCTAGTGGTTTGTGCAAATGCTCACTTCAATTCTTGGACACATTTCTCGAGGCCTGATCCTCTTCAAACTGCAGGTTGCAGGCCGCTTTGCAAGCCTCCAGGGGGTTCCGGTGGACAGAGAAGTGCTTCAAGATGGCTGCTTTGTAGGTAGACCACCTTGAATGGTTCTGATCCTCCAGCCCAGCAAAGAAGCTTGAGTATTCTGGAGAGAATGTCCTTTTGACAAACTCCATAGAATTCTGATAATTAATTATGCCAAATGACATCATCATCTGGTCATACAGCTCCAAATGCTCCCACACTGAGTACTAGGCCTAATTGAATCTGGCTGCCACCTGTTCCCAGTTCTTGTGAACTGATAGACATGAAGTTAGCAGTGCTTTGCTCATACAGGGTGGTAAATTGGTTGAGAACCCTGGTACCGAGGGCCCTACTCCATTGTTAAAACTGATATAATATTGTTTCATCCTCATTGTATATGTTGGCCTATGCCCAGTCGCTCTGTGAGGATATCCGCATCGCAAGGTCGTAATCTTAAGTTAATCGAGCCTCCATTTTAGATTAAAGCTGCCATTTTAGTTAGTCGTGCAAAGTCACCCTGTGGCCTAAAATGGCCGACCTGTATTCTCTTGTTCTTACTTAACCTCTTCAGCCTCTGTAGGCGAGTTAATGTCCAACCTGCCTGCAGGCTACATGTTAGGGTCATGTAGACCTTGTCCTTTGTTGACCTCGGGATCAGGAGATTACTTGAATCAGGCGATGCTAACTTACAAGTATATAAGAACAATAACGCTATTTAAACATGGCATGCGAAACATCTGTTTGACCTGCATTGAAACAAATGTGTAAAGAGTGTAAAGTTAAATCCAGAGAAATAATAGTGCTTGTTAGTAAATGTATTAAGAAGCAACCGCATGCACGAGATATGTAAATTAGGAATGAATCTGCGCGAACCCTAGCCGAGTACATGATGAACTTGTAGGAGGCTGGACATCGTTATGAAGAAACTGTATAAATATGCTGATGTCCAGCTAGCAATTTCTGTTCACTGCTCACATTGAACCTTCTGGTGGTCTCTGTGAAGTACTGACGGCCAAATAGCTATTTGTGTATTTTGTTTTGTAAACTGTTCAGTATTGTAATAAAGATTCTGGGAATCTTTACAAGCCTGTGTTGGTGTATTTCACTTTGTATGGTGTAAAAGCCTTAATATTGTATTTTCTGATTTCACAGATGGTGCCCGAATAGGGACCCTCAAGATTGACTTCGTCTCGTTGAAGGTTGGCTCGGCTATCGGACCGGGATCGGATTAGGCCGAACAAAACGGCCCCTCTGGACGAGAAGCGAATTCCTTGACAGAACAGCACGATCCGATCCCTGAACGGTGAGCTGTAGCCCGAGACGACATCTTGACGAGGGTCCATATATCGAGGTGGGTAAATTTGCCGAAATCACCAGACACGTGGGTCCTTAGAATTTTTCTTAGTAACCCGATCGGGCCTCCCAGTCCTTTGGTCAGGTGAATCGTGACCCAATGCTTAATTTAACCCTGACAATTTGAATTTGGCGCATTGTACTCACGAGCACAATTATTTGACCAGGTAACACCAGAATTCTGATATGCCTGGGAAATTGTCTGCCTGCTTCAGGGCATTATTCCGCAGCAACAGACAATCTTTGGAAGATAGCCATCCCGCACCACAGGAGGGCTCGCCAGCATGTACTATGTACTGTAAGAAAGGCTTTGGTAGTATAGCATTTAATGATATTTGGCACAGACAGACCAGACTTAACTCTAATCTTCGGTGGCCAACCAATGGTAGCTTTGAAATCCCTCGTATAGAATATCTAGAGTCTGTATTGGTACAGAAAAAGGCTAGACCTGCAGCATTTGACGCATTGCACAGTTGGAAAACAGAAGCTTTGCAGCAACAAAAAAGTAGAGAGAAACACATGCGTCGACATATGACGAATGCCGAGAAGGCGCTGCTATATGATCAAAATAAACAATTGGAATCAGTTAGGAACACAGACAGAGCGTTTCAATTAGGCATTCAGAAAATGTACCCTTCAAAAGATTTTCATACGTCCGATGAACTGATTAACAACCTTTTGCATGAACGAAGGCCCGAAGCCTCTGCTCCACCCCCGTACGTCCCTCCTCCTGGTGTTTTGCCCCTCCCTGTCGTTATTCCTCCTCCTATAGTTCCCCCGGTCCTTCCTATTGTTCTTCCTGCTGTTTGCCTTCTTTGCCTGCCCCCTTGCTTCCACCTATTGGCATTCAGAATGTGCCTACTCTTCCTCTTCCAAGTGATTCTGCATCGCGTGTAGTAGACCAGGGAACGGGATCAGGGGTTGTGACTCGTAATACTGTGTCGCCAGATAAAAAGAATGAATTAATTGCTTGGGCTAAACATTGTATGGAGAAGGGTGAACAAGCTGATGTTTTTTCCACACTCGAAAATCTGAAAAGTATTCCTAAAAAAAAATGTTTTTATTGAAGGGTTAGGAATTCAATTGAGCATAATGTAGAATAGATTAAACGATGTAGATCTTCCACAAGGGTTACGGGATTTGAACACCTTAGCGTTGTCTAGAGATACTACGGAGAAAGTATATGAGCATGTCAAGAGGTTTTTTGTGTATAGGAAGTAGTTGGAAGAGTTACAGAATGAAGAAGTAGATGGTGATAGTTCAGGTATTATGTTCTTACAGAAAAGGTTTTTTCCTCGCCGTGAATTGATAGGTGAGGAAGCGCAAATTTGTACAAAGGATGCGATAAGATGGATTTCGGATATGTCGATAACTCCAGATGAAGTATATGACATGTATGGTCAGTATATGTTAGAAATGCAAAAGAGAGTGATACAGGTTATGGTAGAATACCTGCAGAATGAGTGTGTAAAAAGAAAGATTTGTTGTCCCGCAGAATTGTTGAGTGTTTATAAGAGAGCCTTTTCGATTGATACCGCTTCGACTGCCTTAGCATTTGATTTGGCTCTGTTGCTTAATAAGCTTTCGGAGCTACCTACCTCTCAATTGCCTATGAGAGAGGTCCCTCCAACATTTGTCCCAAAAGGTGAGATTGCGGCCGATGCTGCACGAGGTATAGACGCTGTGGACATTCCTGCACATTATGTATCGCAGTTTGTTCACATCCCGTTCTCAAGACAGGAAGTGAACACCATAAAGCAATCTATTCCTGATATAAGAAAGAATCCGATAGGGTTCTATAAAGAAATAGAGTCGGTCTTACAATCATCGGTATTCACCTTAAGTGATATTGATTTATTATTTCCCGTACTCCTGCCAGTTGATTTGTGGAAACAGATTAGGACTGTAAATGATGTACCTGGGTTAGGAGATACATGGGATAACATGGTTAGGCTCGACAGTGGAAGACCAGCTGACGAGCAACCGCCTCAATTAATATTAACTTTGCCTGATAGGATTATTGTAAAATTAAAAACTATAGTTCCTGAAAAAAGAATAATTTGGGACAAGCTTATGGCCTGTGTCCAAGGAAAGTCTGAGGGTGCTACTGAGTTCTTCAATCAGTTTGAACAGGTATTTTCAGATTTTAGTGGACAAGACTTAGGCACAGAGTCAGGGAAAAGGCTGTTTGTCGACAAATTTGTACGTGAATTGCTGCCTGACATCCAGTTACAGATTATGTCCTCCGAAAGCGCTTGGCAAGTCTCAATCAGAAGTACTGCACATGGCTCAGTACTATGAGAATCGTGTAAATAATGAAAAGGAAAAACTTGAGAAAAGAAAGGGTGACCTGAAAACAAAAGTACTATTGCAACAGATCGTTAGAAACCTTAGAGGGGGTAATCAATTTAGAGATCAATACATTCCACAGGGAGGTACGCCCCTGGCGCCGGTAACCATTAACCAGTGTGCCTATTGTCGACAGGAAGGTCACTGGTGCGCACAATGTCCGACCTTGCAGCAAAGGTCATTTGGGAACATGGGTAGAGGATCCCTGCCAGGTGCAGGGGGCCCTGACAGAGTTCAGTTTGTGCCAGAATCACAGCAACCTTCTTCACAGGATAAACAAGTTTCGAGTGTGGATAATTGAAACATTTTTGATCATCCTTCTGCCGCGTATCTCTCTAAAGAGCTTCCTTTTGACGACATTCTGTTTCGTTAGGATTGCCCGAAGCAGGATTTGGAACCAACGTCTATTCCCGTTCATCAGAAAGGTCCCTACGTTTAGATGGCGGTGGGAAATAGGAAGCATCTATTTTTAGTAGATACGGAAGCACAAAAGTGTTCCACTGACCATTCACGGGTTCCAAACATTCCCCTGTCAGGGCAGTCCAACGTCTCCGTAGGATTTTCAGGTACACCAGTAGTTTGTCCAGTCCCTTTGCCGGTACCGATAACACTGGGTCCCTTCACCGAGCAGTGTCCATTCCTACTTACTACAAACTGTGGGGAGAATTTGCTGGGGTTAAATTTGCTGAAGGAATTGAATGCAGTAATATATTGCTCCCCGGACAAAGTTCGGTTAACAATTTCACCTCAGCAATCACTCGCCTCTCAGTTTTTGATTCGACCTTTACCGCCAGAATTCAGCAACATTCCAGAATGCTTATGGGCAATTGATGATAATGATGTGTGCATTCTTCAAATTGAACCTGTTAAAATTATTTTGAAACATGGAGTAAAATTGCCTCGCATTCCACAATATAAGATCTCAGTTGTAGGCGAACAGGGTTTGAAATGTATAGTTTCTGATTTTGTACATTGTGGAGTAATTGAGGAATTACAGGTAGTTTGTGTAACAGCCCGATTTTGCCAGTATGTAAAAAAGGGGATAATGCGATTCCTTTTCGGTTTATAATTGATTTGCGTGCTATTAACAAAATTGTGGCTCCTCAATTTCCCATTGTACCTGATGTTACGACGATACTAACTATGATTCCGGCTTCTGCCACTCACTTTAGCATTGTTGACCTCAAGAACGCGTTTTTCAGTATTCCTATACACAAGGATAGCAGGTATTTCTTCACGTTTACCCTAGGTGGACGCTCCTTCACATTCACTCGTGCACCACAAGGGTACACTGAGAGTCCAAGTATTTATAGTAGAGCATTGAAAGAGTAACTCGCTACTCTCGAGTTGCCTACTACTTGCACGTTACTACAGCATGTAGATGATCTCCTCTTGGCTGCTGATTCTGAGAGTGCCTGTAAAGAAGGCACCATGTTGTTGCTTTGTCATCTGGCAAAACATGGCCACAAAGCTTCACTCAAAAAATTGCAATATTGTTGTCAGGAGGTCGCCTATTTAGGCTATCTCCTGTCAAAGGAGGGAAGAAGGTTGACACCTGAATGAATAAAAACTATTCTGGCATGTCTGTCCCAAATACGCAGAAGGAAGTTAGAGCCCTGATAGGTATGGCTTCTTACTGTAGATTGTGGATCCCTAACTTTTCGTTAACGATTAAACCAATGCTGACTTTGACAAAGAAGGGCATTTCTTTGCCATTGCCATGGACTTTGGAACACCAGACAGCATTTGATTTGCTCAAAACCGCGCTGTGTTTGGCGCCGGTTTTAGGAACTCCAAATTATGAAAAGGCCTTCATGTTGTATGTGCATGAACGTGATGGATGTGCTTTGGCTGTGTTAACGCAGGAACATGGAGGGAAGAATAGGCTGTGCGGCTATTTCTCATCCATCCTTGATCCTGTTGCATGCGCTTTGCCGAGATGTTTGAGAGCTGTCGCTGCTGCTGCTGGGTCTGTAAAACAGAGCGAGGGAATGGTCCTGGGTCATGCGTTAACCCTAATGGTACCTCACTCTGTAGATATTTTATTAAATAGAACTCAAACGCAACACCTTACTTCCGCACGATTGACAGGATACAAATTGATCTTGTTTGCTCCCCACATTCAAATTCAGAGGTGTTGTGTATTAAATCCGGCTGAACTTTTACCTATCCCGCAAGATACTGTTGATGGTGACGAAACATCACATGATTGCCTTTAAACTACAGAACAAGAGACTAAAGGTAGAATCGATTTGAAAGACACGCCTTTGAATAGTCCACAAGGAGAGCTATTTTGTGATGGCTCCTGTTCCAAACTTCAAATGGTACATCCACAGCTGCTTATGCCATCACTACCTTAAGCACGATTGTGGAAACCAAAAGAATTATGCATACTTCCGCGCAGGCCGCAGAAATTATAGCATTAACTTGAGCTCTTGAACTTTCTGAAGGGCTTACAGTAAATATATATACCGACAGTCAGTATGCTTTTGGGGTAGTTCACAACTTCGGTAGGCTTTGGAAAGAACGAGGTTTCTTGACCTCACATGGCACAAAAATACAGCGCAGCTCTTTAATAGTGCGATTACTTTCAGCGCTCGCACTCCCTGTTCAGTTAGCCATTGTGCAATGTACAGCACATCAGAAGGTTACAGATGATATAGGAAAAGGGAATGCTTTCACTGATCAGATAGCTAAAAAAACTGCTACTGATTTTAGTACAGAAATGTATGCTGTAAGGTAAACTGTAAATGTTTGTACTTTTGGTGAAAGTATCGATTCTGTAAAAGACATTCAAGCAGATGCTACTGCAGAGGAGACCAAGAAATGGGTTGAGGGTGCAGGGAGATTGGATGGTGATGGGAGTTGGGTGGACAATGTTGAAGGAAAATGGTTACTCTCTGACGCCTACATTACAATGATGGTTATTATGGCTCATGGTCCGACCCATGTATGTGCACATGAATTGACTAAAATGTTACATAGTGTATGGGCCAATGATAACATTTTCAAAATTGCGGAGCGCTTTGTCCAAGGGTGCATGGTCTGCTTGCAGCACAATGTAGAAAAAGGTACCTCGACTCCTAGAGGAAGTTTCGCTCCACCTGCTGTTCCATTTGAGGTCATCCACTTTGATTTTATTGAGATGGAACGTTATAACAATCTTAAATATGTACTGGTTGTCATTTGTGCATTTAGCAAGTGGGTTGAGGCCTTCCCTGTTAGAGATGCAACAGCCATAACAACGGCAAAAACTCTGTTGAAGGAGTTCTTCCCTAGGTTCGGACTGCCGAGAGTCATCTGGTCGGATAATGGGCCACACTTTATCGCTGCTGTAATCCTACAAATATGCAAGGGATTGCAGATTGATAAACGGTTTCATTCGGCTAGACATGCCCAAAGTACCGGATTAGTGGAAAGGCACAACGGCATTATAAAGAACAAGCTCGCTAAGACATGTGCTAGCACCAAGTTAAAATGGCCGGAGGCCTTACCGATCGTGTTGCTGTCGATGAGAACAACCCCTCAAACTAAGACTGTACTCTCTCCCTTTGAGGTGGTAATGGGGAGGCCTGCTAATATTTGGGGTATTCCAAAGAGTCACTCATTGCGCGATATAGAGAATGTGCTTCTTTGAGATTACTGTAACCAGTTAACTAAAAATCTATTTTCAATTTATCACCAGGTGCAAGAGGCATTACCTGTACGGTACGAGGATCCCGGTCACAGTCTACGACCAGGGGACTGGATCCTCACAAAGGTTTTTGAAAGGTCGTCTTGCCTTGCACCTCGGTGGAGGGGTCCCTACCAGGTCCTGCTAGTCACCCAGACTGTGGTGCGGGTAGCAGGGCGAAAGAACTAGATACATGGAACACATACCAAACGGATCCCGCAGCCCATGCCATACGATACAGAAGACACAGAATCCCTTTCCAATGCTGTAACCAACGTGCCCGAAACAGCAACAACCGACAAGAGAGTATTGGAGACCGTTCCAGAGTTCGTAAGGCCAGACAAAATGGCCATCTTGTCTCTGCACTCTCCAACAGTGGTACTTCCGGATCATCCATTTTCTGATCCAATTTCCGTTCATTCGCCACCCTCAGTGGGAAGTGACGACATACTGTTTTCTGACCCTTCAGCACCGGAAATTGTGAAATATAATTTACGTCCAAGAAGATAGACGTACGGCACGGTTTGACTGTGCGATTGAAGAATTCACTTGAGGGCTTGCCTTTTGGCCCGACTGTACGAAAGGATTCTGTTGGCTACGGGTTGTGGGAAAGACATTTAGAAGACACGCGACTGGAGTCGCCAGCAAACGAACAATTGGTGTTTTTTCGATTGAAGACTACGATGTCTGCACCCGCTACCGCTCGTACTGAACTTTTAGATAAATATGTGACTAGCAGAGACAATGATCAAGCGAGTGAGGGGACCCCGAAAATGTATTCTTGCCTTTTTGTAATAATAACTGGGTTTTTAGTAACTATTGGTTTTGGGTTATGGTACCTGGAAGAAGCATATCCGCTAGATGACTTTTTACCTGTTGAAAATGAATCTGTTATACCCACTCCTTCCGTGCAATTGCATACCTTGTTGCCTAGAGATTCTTCGCATAGACGGAACTATCAGAATAATACTCTTTTGTTAATAATGAATGCCACTCATGCAATTTTTAATAGAACCAACTGCTGGATCTGCTCACATTTACCGCAACATGGGGATAAGGGGCTAGGTTGGTACATTCATCCTTTACCTTTGACAACTGCTTGTTATGCTTCACTTAGAGCACTATTCTTTGGCCGTTGGAATGACAGCATCTCGGGGAACTTTGTTGGTACAAATTTGAATAGTTTTGAAAAACGTGTTTTGATGCCCCTGGGATGCTCGCTGTTTGCAAATAGGAGTAAGCCAAACGTTGCTTCTGTTAGGCCATCTGATAGATTATCTCGTCCTTTTCAGTCTTTGATCTCTTTCAAAATGGATCCTATAGGCAATAAGGATGCCACGCCTCCATTTTATTATGTTAACCATACCCCCGATTCAGTTTCCTTCTGCATACAGAGGAATGGAACACGGTCAATGGGTAATTTTAGAAAATGCGCCAACGTTGCGAATTTCACTAGTGAGAACAGACCTCAGTATGTAGGTGAACCTGTCTATTTCGTTTGCGGTAATGTGGCCTTTCCATGGTTGCCCAGGGATTGGCAAGGAACCTGCTATTTAGGGATTTTATTACCTGGGGTATTTATTGCCAGTACTGCAGAAATTTCGAAGACTCGTCCACGACGAGATGTGAAGGGGGATACTCCAGCGCAAACTCTAGGAGACATCATGAAATCCTTTGTGCCATTTTTTGGGCAAATTATGAATTCAGAAGATATCAGGGGACTAGCGAGGGGTACTGGAGAAAACCATCAACCGGATCATTGACATACTCTATAATATGACGTTAGAACAGAAAGCGATAAGATTAGTAGCTCTTCAGAACCGGATGGCATTAGATGTCATTCTGGCAGAGCGTGGAGGAGTATGTAAATTAGTGGGGTCCGCTTGCTGCGTTTACGTACCAGACTCCTCTCCAACGATCTTTACGGCGATCCAAAATCTACATGTTCTTAGTTCGGAAGTACATGTTCCTGGGGGAAACTGGGAATTTAGTGCATGGTTTTGGGACCTCCTACGGTCGTGGGGCTGGAAGTTGTTTTCGGCCCTGCTGATTATCTTGGGTAGTTTTCTATTCCTTTGTTGTTGTATACAATGTCTCCCTGGTATATGTTCGGTATCAGGGGGGTGTTGTGCGCAAGCAACAAGTGTATTAGGGCATAAAATATACACCCCAGATAAGGTTTCCAAGGAGTATGTGTTGAAAGAAACTCTAGTGTCTGATCTAATGGCAATATATATGTGTGATAATGATTCGGGGTGTATAGACGTTGAAATGTGGAGTTAGTCGTAAAGTGATTGGAGGTAGTTTAGCACTTGGCATAGGCCAAAAGGAGGGTTTGTTAAAACTGATATGATATTGTTTCATCCTCATTGTATATGTGGGCCTATGCCCAGTCGCTCTGTGAGGAAATCTGCATCGCAAGGTCGTAATCTTAATTTAATCGAGCCTCCATTTTAGGTTAAAGCATCCATTTTAGTTAGTCGTGCAAAGTCACCCTGTGGCCAAAATGGACGACCTGTGTTCTCTTGTTCTTACTTAACCTCTTCAACCTCTGTAGGCGAGTTAATGTCCAACCTGCCTGCAGACTACATGTTAGGGTCATGTAGACCTTGTCCTTTGTTGACCTCGTGATCAGGGGATTACTTGAATCGGGCGATGCTAACCTACAAGTATATAAGAACAATAACGCTATTTAAACATGACATGCGAAACATCTGTTTGACTTGCATTGAAACAAATGTGTAAAGAGTGTAAAGTTAAACCCAGAGAAATAATAGTGCTTGTTAGTAAATGTATTAAGAAGAAAACTGCATGCATGAGATATGTAAATTAGGAATGAACCTGGCGCCAACCCTAGCCCAGTACATGATTAACTTGTAGGAGGCTGGACATCGTTATGAAGAAACTGTATAAATATGCTGATGTCCAGCTAGCAATTTCTGTTCACTGCTCACATTGAACCTTCTGGTGGTCTCTGTGAAGTACTGACGGCCAAATAGCTATTTGTGTATTTTGTTTTGTAAACTGTTCAGTATTGCAATAAAGATTCTGGGAATCTTTACAAGCCCTTGTTGGTGTATTTCACTTTGCATGGTGTAAAAGCCTTAATATTGTATTTTCTGATTTCACACCATGATTAGGGGATGCTCTTCCATTCCCTACCACTTTGGTGTTTCCCAATTCCTTATTAACACTAGCACACTCCTTCTCTAATCTCTCTGATTTCTCTTTCTCAGACCCTATTTCTTGATAGTATGCAAAGGCCTGAGCTTTGTGCTCTGCTATCAGGGCTTGACTGGCTTCTATGATCTTACCTTGTGCTACATCTTGCCCATGAAGTCCCCTGTTCTCATCACAGAGGGCTTAATTTTCTTTCTGTGCTTCTTGTATTGTCTGGGAGTACTCAGAACATTTCTGTTGCAGGAGACCAATCTCCTCACACTGCACCTGTTTGGTCTGCATTGTTTGCTCTAGATCACATTCTATCTGTCTTATATGTCCCATTAATTGTTTATTCTTTAATTTTAGATCAGTCAATTCCTGAAGACCTGACTCATCTTTCTCCAGGTCTACCATTAATTGGCCAATTTCCTGGCATATGGGCATCTTTTTCCTGATGCAGTTTGCCATTCAGTACACTAAGGTTAACTCTCTTCTGTTTCATAGTGCTCAATTTACGGCGCTCCTGGTCAAATTCTTCTTAGGAATTGACCTCTTTAATAACTAACTTGCTATTCTCCTCTTCCAATTGCTTGATCTGATTTTGTAAAGTTCACATATCCTCTAAGCAGGCTCTATTGTATGTCACTTGTTGGTTCAATTTTAGCTGACTCTCTTTCAGGGAATAAACCCTTTCTTGGCACTCCTCTTTTAGTACAGATAATTGGGACTCGTGCTCTGAATTATTTTGTTGCTGTATGACCAACTCCTCCTTTAGCTGCTGAATTAAGTTTCCTAATTCTAACTCAAAATGTTGTCTCTCTTGTATTTTCTCCTCTACCTGCCTTAACTCCCCTTTTACTTGCTCCAGAAACTCAGATTGATTCTGCCCAGAGGCTACACTCTCCTGGTACCTTTCTTCCATAACCATCATGTGGAAGTACATATATGTAGTGAGTTGGACCATGTTAATTTGCTCCTCTTTGATGTTCTGCGTCATATAGAACTCGGTCAGGGCTTGACGTAACAGGCCACTGTTCTGCCACACATCCATATTTATGGAGGTCACATTCTGCATCATTCTAGATTGCCAGGCTTTGAGTTTTGGTTCTGCCCATTCCCCTCCAATGAACAATTTGGATAGGAGGTGCTGTCTAGCCAGGTTAATTTCCACGGTGCACATTGTGAAGTGTGTTCTACTGCTGGTGGGTAATTTATGCAAGGGCAAAATCTCTACTGTGCTCTTGCCTAGTTTATGCTTACACTATTTTATTTTGAGACACAGCCCTGATACCTGGGGTACAAGTTTTTGGATGGCGCCTATACAATGTAACCCAGCTTTCTATCCACTAAAAGTAACAATACCTTCAATGGGTAGTCTGCTGTGCTGCACTGCCACGGGTGAAAAACATTTTTCTCAATCATGGCACACGCCCCCACTTAGTCACAGTTTATTACATGGCACATGCCAGCTAGGGAACTCCTTCCCCTACAATGGAGGTGGCGCACAATAGTGCAGTTTTTATTTTTAATAGTCTATGGATTATTTTGAGTAGGCCTCTAACCCATCTTGCACCCAACCTCCACAAACACTCTGTGTCACAATGGAGTAGGAACCAGGATGGTGTGTTTCAATAAGCTATTTATCAATGTTTTATTTAATGAAAAAGAAAAATAATCAAAATACAGCAGCCACCAATGTTGTGGCAACACAAAATCCAATGATCCCTACAGAACAACCAAGTTAAGATATTCTAACACAGTTCACTGTGGTCTTTAACGGCAAAACAGAAAAAGATCAATTTTTATAAAGTGATAGCGCCAACGGTTTAGCACTCCCCCCTGAAACACTCACCCCCAAACATCAGCTACACTCGATTCCTTTGAATGGAAGGCAGTGGCAGGGAGTAAGAATAGAGATTTGGGGTAAAGCCCACCACCACAAGATAGGAAGCCAGCAAAGAAAAGGGAAACCTGTTTTGGGAGCAAAGGGGAAGAATCAGGTTTTGCCTATTTCTCACAACTGCTAGGGGACAGAACAGAAGGAAATTCGTATTGCTTACACTTGAGCCAAATAAAGGGAGTTACAATAATCAAGGGTGCTAAGAACCAGAGTTGCCACTACCATTGCCTGGCATTCGGCGGAATGAAGGGCAGGACTTGCCAAAGAATGCAGAGTTTACAATGTCTGGCCCCGCATACACTGGCCACCTGGTCATCCAAGGCAAGAGATTTTGACGCCCACATTCCAGACCGATTGGACCGGGAGGGGAAGAGGGCCAGAACTTGATGACCAGAATTGAAAGGTCCAGAATAGTTGGGGACATGTAGTGCCCACAAGCAGGACCTCGGTCTTACTGCCATTAAGTTTCAGCCAGTTGCTCATCATGCAACGCCCCAGATCCTCCAGTCAGCTCCTGAACAGGGCCTCAGTGTCATGCTTCAGCCACACTTTTCGTTATTTGAACTCTCTAGGCTTTTGCCTTCATGTCTGCAAAACATGGCATTATGACGCCATCAGCAGCATCACATTTTATTGGGGGATTGTTGTGGTAGGTGCGACTTCCAGCTGGAAGCGGGGCTTTTAATTGTGAAGTTTCCTGCCACCAGCCAGAACTGTTTTTTTCCTGCAGCAAGTATATCTTCAAACATGACTGGAGTTTGGTGGTTTAAAAAATACTAACCATTTGCTTTGGTTACCCCCACATCATATTTCCCTGACATTTTCTGTGTGAGCAGTGCTATCTTTTTCCACTGTGGCTTTTTAAAACCGATGTTCTTTTGACACGTGTGCAGGCCGTTTTTGCTTTTAATGTTAAAAACCTATCTGGCAGGTCACAGGATTCTTTCATTTCTCCTTCTTGGGTGAATTTACATCTGCTGTTTGCCAATAGATGGTGGGTAGGCCCCCTTTCCCCATGGTTCTTTAATTTGACATGAACAAAGAAAAAAAGCCAGGCCGTTTTTTTGTTTGCAGTGTTTGAAGCGCTCTGGCCAGATGAAAGGGAAAGCAAAAGCTGTTTTTATTTGTCGTGTTGAAATTCTTGCCCCTCATGTGAAATAAAGTAAAGCAAGGCCGTTTCTGGTTGCAGTGTATAACTTCTTGACATTCATGTGAAATAAAAGCAATGCGGGACGTTTTTGCTTGCAGTGTACAACTTCTTCCCATTCATGTGAAATAAAAGTAAAGCGGACCATTTTTGGTGGCAGTGTTTAAATGCTGCTGTTCAGGTAAAAGGGGCTTCTGTTTGGGGCCTTTAAATGCACCCCACATACTCAGCTGGCCTGATCAGGCATTCATCACACTGTTGATCACCCACACAACCACATCCCACAATGGTCAAGATAAATGCCTCCTCACTCAGCGCTGCTTATTCAAAACTTTACAGGTTAATGAGCTAGAAGCACACTTCACAGACTCCCCATCACAGGGAATGCCTCAATCCTACTAGAATTATTCAATAACTCTGCTATGAAACTAGTGGACACTCAGGCCCCCTAACAACCAGCTACGCTAAGACCAAACTATCTGCCCATGGTACGCTCACCTCCGACAAGTACACAATCAGAGCCCTAGATAAACGGTGGTGCAAAATCCATAACACTGGAGATGTCACTAACCTCAAATCTCTCTGTGCCAACTAAAGGATTCTGATTACTGAGGCCAAAGGTGCTTACCTCTCTGCCAACATCGTGTCAGCCTCTAACACGAGCTAAACCCTCTTCGAATCAGTGATGCGGTGCTCCAAATTCTCACCCAACCTCAAGATGCCAGCAATTCAGGAAAAATGCAATGAAATCAACAAATTTTTTTATTGAGAAAAATAAAAGAGAAAATCATGATATAATCAAATCGCATTGGTGGTATAGTGGTGAGCATAGCTGCCTTCCATGTAATCAAATCCAACTCCTGCAGCATTTGCCCCACCGTGCACCAGCACGCACATTGCCCCTCTACCTCCCCAGAACTCCCAAACCACTTG